>NC_062281.1:29406900-29709931 GCF_902655055.1 Lutra lutra
AAATAAAAGATATTTGCATTAAAGATTACGCAGTGCTGGATTAAAATCTAGCATTGATCTTGGAGCATCTCAGTCCATTCTGATTAGATTGTTTAATTTTTCACATGGTCCTCAGGCACCAGGAGAGATATTTTTTCTTTTCATTTGACCGAGATAGTTCCTGTTTGGTTTGTTTTTCCACACTGTGCAGAAAACATACATATCTTCATTCAGTTGTTCTTTTATGTCCATACACTGCAGTCAAGCATGGAGCACGGGATGGTGTTACCACTTCACTTACTTTCTGCTTTTCCTGTTTTAAATTCTTTCATATTCACCTGTAGTTTTAAATGATTTTGACCCAATGCAGTTAAATTTTTGGACCTAAGAACTAGGTTCAAAACTAGAAAGGGTTTCCGCTGCCGGGGCTCTCTCCCCTTTACCGTATGACCCACCTCCTACCTGTAATAGTCACCTGCCCTGCCTTCCAGCTGCCCATCTCTTCTCCAGACACAGCTGCCACAAAGGCGCATAAAATATCATGTTCATATCAGCACCCCATTCCACACTCCTCATGGCTCCTTCTTGCTTTCAGAGTCAGTGTCCTTAGCAGAGCGTGCCCGTTCTTCCACTCTCCACGTACAGTTCACCTTTGTGGCTCCTTTATCTCCTCTGATCACTGTGCTCCAGCCAAACAAGGGATTCTGTATATTCTGAATATTCCTCATGTTTTCCTTCCTCCGTGTTTCCATGCGCACCATCCCTTTCACCTGAGATCTGCTCCTTCTGCTCCCTCCGACACTTCTTCATATTCTACCCAGTGTTCAAGACGTCTTAAGTGGCTTCTTGTCTGTGACATATCCCCTCCCCGCTTCCTCTCAACCTAGCTGGGAGTAGTTCTTCCTCTGTGTTCCCTCAGGACCCCTCTGTCTTGCACTCATCATGTCTTCTCATATCGGAGTTGTTGGTCTGCGTATCTCATCTCCTCCTGAAAGGATCTTTGAGCAGTAGGCTTCTCCTTCTTTAGACCCTCTTCCCCAGCCCCACCCCCAGGGCCTTTGCACGTGCAAGACTTATTGCATATTTGAAATAGACTAAATTGAATGTTACCATCTTGGTTTCCAGTTCTTAGATCTTTGGGAATTCTGATCACGAGGTACCAAGCTGAGAGGATATGAAAAAGAAAGCAGACTCTGGAGTCAGACAAGCCCACTCTGCTGTTCACTAGCTCCAGGCTTGGGGCAAATCTCATCATGCTCAAGACAGTTTTCTTGTCAACACCCTGTGTGTTCTGAGAGGAAGAATTCAACAAAATAGCAGACGTAGAGTTTTTAGCACATTCTGCTTTTGGCAAATAGCTGCTCATAACATTAGTATCTGACTCTGTCCTTTGTTGTGTTAGTTATCCCTTCAAGGCCTGTGAAATCCGTAGTCTGCTGTTCATGTTTTCATTCATGTCATTAATAAAGCATGTTAAATAGGTTAAGGACAAGGACAGAGTCAGGTGACACATTACTGGACATTTCCCTCGAGGTTGACAGGCAATCCATTAGTCAACATCCTGTGGGTACTGAACTGTGCCATCATCCCGTGAGTATGTCAGCCTTGGTCCTAAGACTCTCCTTATTGTGTGACGACATGCCTACCGAATTCCACATCTATGATTTACGTGGCAGCCTGCAACCCTAACTCGGTCGGAAAGGAAGGGAGAATTGTCTTTCGTACCTCGTTCTTCATGAGCTCTTGCTGGCTCCTACTTGCCTCTACAGTTTTAAAGCAGATCCACCCCAAACTTGGCAGTTAGTGATTTTCAGAATTTGTCTTTTTCTCTGCTTTGAATCACATGTATACTTTTTGTCCATCTCCAACCTGCTACTTCTCTTCCTTTGTAATTTCTCAGAAATTAGTGGGGTTATTTCCACAGTCAAATCTACAAGTTTTTTTAGTACCTTTTTTCTCCTCATTCAATAAATATTCTTCTGAATCTCCTATTTGTCAGGCACTGTGCTTGGCCTTGAGGAGACAAGGATGAATAAGACAAAGGCCTTTCCAGGTTGCATGATTTTTGCTTACCAAGTTTTGGGCCGAAACCTTGAGGTTTTGTTTTTTTTTTTAAGTAACATATAATGTATTATTAGCCCCAGGGGTACAGGTGTGTGAGTTGCCAGGTTTACACACTTCATAGCACTCACTGTAGCACATACCCTCCCCAATGTCCATAACCCCACCACCCTCTCCCAACCCCCCTCCCCCCAGCAACCCTCAGTTTGTTTTGTGAGATTAAGAGTCTCTTATGGTTTATCTCCCTCCCGATCCCATCTTGTTTCATTTATTCCTTTCCTACTCCCCAGAACCCCCACGTTGCCTCTCAACTTCCTTATATCGGGGAGATCATATGATGAAACCTTGAGTTTTAAGAGATTTGGGCATGTGGGATGGAGATAGGAGTGGAGGGACTATTTTTTCCTACTTGTAATTAATACTAGTCCATCAATCCAACTGAAAGTAAAAGGAAGGTAACTCAGAGAGCCTTTCCAGGAGCCATTGCTGAATGACAAGAGTGGAGGACCTTGAACAGTGTGAAATCTGTTAAGGTCACAGCCCTTACTGTGTGCTAAAGGCTGCCGTAGACACTGGGATACAAGGACGAACAAGCCCTCAAGAAGCTGATGACACGCGGGGAAATTGCAAACAGACATCGCACTGCAGTGTGATGAATGCTTCTTATATTCTTGGTAGGCTGAGGAGCCTAAAGGAGGGGCACCTGCTTCCCTTCCTGAAGCAATTAAAGGTTGAGGCTGGAGACCCGAAGAACAGGTAGTAGTTAGCCAAGCCCAGAGGGACGGGAGAATAATCCAGGGAGAGGGAGTTGCGCAGCCTTCAGCAAATGATGGTGGTTGCATTGGGCTGGGATGCAGTGGCAGCTGAAGGGAGGCAGAAGGGCTTGGAAATCACGCCGGGTAGTATGGACTTGATCTGAAGGACATGAGTGCCATTAGAGGGTTTCAACAGGGGGGTCACCTCATGAGATCTATGCTCTGGAGCAGTGTGGAAAATGGCGTGCTCGGGACCACGCTGAGTAGCTGGGACGCAGTGTGGGGCTGTTGCGGATAATTCCGGGTGAGAAATGCTGATGGCCTGGGTGTGGAACCTTCCCGATGGGAAGAAGCAGACAGAAAGCAGAGTTACTAAACAGCTCTGAGTGGGTGGCTTGCAGTTTATAGTTAAATATTAAAAAACAAGAGCCATTTATGATGGTGCTTTTCATACTTTAGTGTGTGTAAAAGATCACCTGGGGACAGTTTGTAAAAATGTGGATTATGGGAAAGAAATTTCAGTCCGCGAGTCTGGACTATGAGTCATTGTGTATTTCCAGCAAATAGCCTTGGTGCACAGATGCAGGTGTCCTCAGACCACACCATGAAAAACCCATTTCTATTAGATGTTTTCAAATGGCAATACTTCTTTTAAGTGCATTCACAATATGTTCACTTTTCATTTAAGAATGAAGATTCAATCCTGTTATCTCTGTTGAAAATATGTGAATGGCTCAGCCCCAAGGGTTAATGTGTTTAAAAAAAAAAAGGCAGTCTCCTTGCCAGTGTGGTCTGTGTTCACTAATTGTTTGCTCTCCATAAGAGATACAGAGCAGAGCAGAATGGTGATAATCTTGTTAAAACCTCTGCTGCAGATTGATTGTAAATGAATTTTCAAAGGTTTCGGCATGCCCTTTGCAAGAGCCAGCAAGCAAGCGTTTATGGTAAAAACCGCATTTTCCCCAACTCTCGAAGTTCCTTGCAGGTGTGCCTTCTTGGTGCTTAAGGCATATTTTAATGCATTTATTATTTGGTATTTCTCAAGCCCGTATGCCTGATTTTAAATCCCAGCTGCACCCTTTATGAGCTGTGGAACCACAAGCAAGTTACCTGTGCTTTCCTTCTCTCATCTGTAAAATGAGATAAAACTGTACCTTGTCTCATGGGCTTACCGTGAGGATTAACTAAGAATACATGTAAACCACTTTGAACAGCATGCGAACATGGTAAACCATTTCTGACAAAAGCCCAGTAGTTTGTAAAAACCTTATGTCACCTGCATTAGACGTTAGTCACGTAATAAACACTTTACCTTCTTCTTTAAGCCACCACACTTTAAAATACACACACACACACACAAACACATGCATTTATAGTGCCCAAATGCAAGAATTCTTAGGGAAGTGTAAGTGTTTAGCAATACATACGGAACACATGGGTAAGTAGGCCAACTGTAGCAATGATGAGTATTTCTTGTGCACTTACAGTCGTCCACAGTTGATCCTTTAATTCTCACAGTGATCCCATCTGCAAGGCATGCTCAATCCCTTCTTGGAGTAAGGAACTCAGGTGCAGAGAGATCAAGGGACTGCCTGCGGTCACATTGTCAGTAAAAAGATCAGATGTCTGAACTCAGAATCTACCCATGCTAGACCCTGCTCTTACCTACGGGTCTTAGGCATTGTTAGTTATGTGAAGCATGGTTAGTAACACTCGGATTTATGCCAAGTAAACTGAGAAATTGACTCATCTTGAAGGTGAAATGTGTGAAAATGATTCCCGAAATGTATACAGCGATGTACAGCTGTGTTTAAGTCACAGTCAAGCCCGATGGTCTGTTTCTCGGAGGTAGCCATACAGCACTATGCTATGTACTCGGGATCTCAGTCGGGGTGTCTCAGAGCAATGCTTCTCCAACCTTCTCAAGGGCTTGTTAAAAACCTAGATTACTGGGCTCCACCCCTGCCTCGGGTCTGAGGTGTGGTCCGAGAACCTGCATTCCTAACAAGGCCCCAGGTGATGCTGATGCTGATTTGGGACCACATCTTGAGAACCACCATAAGATACAGTGGAATATTATATAGCAGTCAGATGAATGTACTACAGATATATGGAAAATCTTAGCAATATGATTTTGAATCTAAATCATCCCAAAAGATGATACATATCATAGTAGCCTGTTTATTAAAAAGTGAAAGATGGACAAAACAGAAAACAAAAAAGAATCTACTTTTTAGGAATAATTATAGATGTGACTATTCTTTGTAAAAATGAAAGCAAGGAAATGGTGACCAGGGAATAGAAAGCGGAGGTAGGTATAAGTTAGTGTCGACATTTTAGTTGTTGTGATGGGTGGTGTTTCTTCATTTACTATAAGATTAAATGTAAAGAAATAAACAAAAACGTAAGTATAATAAATAAATACTAAATAAACATGAATACTGGCTCATACAAACCGGTCAGTAAAGAACTAAAATAAAGGTAGTCTTGCATGGACCAATGATGAGAGTGTGTCAGGAACCAAAGAATTTGATTAATCCAATTCTGTGCACCTGTGACTCATAGGTTTTCTGCAGAGAAAATAATGAAAAGTGACTCTCTGGGCCCCTGCTTCGTTCCCACACAGCACCATGACCGGAAGTCTTTGCCATTTTCTCCCATGTCTCATTTCCATTGGTCCAGTTGGTTCTTGATACATGAAGATCACTGAAGGAGGGTATCAGTAGGCCATGTAAGATCCCAGCAGTCACTTCAGAAGAAACCATGGCTGTGGTATCGCTAGGGTAGGAAAACGTGTGGTTCCTCTTCTCTAATCTACACCTCTCTGAGGAAGGTAACATGTTGACATGTTTTCTCCAAGAAAGAAATGTAGGGATTTTAGAAAATAAAAAAAGTCTGTGTCCAGTATGAGACACTTGTTGCCAGACACAAATTTTGGGGCCCGTGGCTTCGAGGGATGTTCAACTAGGGGCCCCTGGGTGGCACAGTCAGGCAAGTGTTCGACTCTCAGTTTTGGCTCAGGTCATGAGCTCAGGGCTGTGAGATCAAGTACGGAGTCAGGCTCTACACTCAGTGGAGAGTCTGCTTGAGACTCTCTCTACCTCTTCCACTGCCCCTCCCCCCATGCTCACACACACTCTCTCTCTCTAAAATAAGTAAACTTCAAAAAAAAAAAAAAGAATTTTGACTATCTGTCCCCTGAACTGCCTTCATCACCTCATTCGCTGCTGTTACTTCTCCCTCCAGGGCTGCTGCCTTCACATGCGGCTCCCTTTGCCCTGGACGACTGTCTCCACCACTCCTTGTCTATGGGTTGAATAGTCATGGGTAGTTTTGAAAGCCAGGTCGTTCTGGGAGCCTCTTCCATGGAATCTTAATCCTACCAGCAGGAAATAATATTTCCCTTTGTTGGCGTCTTTTGAACCCAAGTTGTGTCCCTCCTAAGGGATTTGCCCCTTTCTCGACAGCAGGATCATTGTCTCAACTGGACACCTGCTAGGGTGCAGAGAGCTGTGGGGCGTTCCAGTAGGAACACATGAAATCTTGCCCTGGTGGAGCTTGTCTCCCACGGTGTGGTGACCCACAGCCTCTACGAGAAGGTTCGGTAGTTAGCTCTCTATGATGTGCTTCAGGCTTTCATGTGAAATTGGAGACTTCGGTCAACATAGCCCAGAGCTGAGGATTTACTCACTGATTTATAATCTCAAGGAAGGAGGCAGAATCCTCACCACTCTCTGTCAGAACCATATTCTGTCTGTTTTCATGCTAGTTTTGTTACTCACATCCCAGATGACAGCCTCCCCTCACTCCTCATTCCTGCTCCAAGTCCTTTTCCCTGGTTTGGTTATACATGTTGGGACCCAGATGTGATTCAGCAAGGGTGATCATAAGAAGAAAAATAAAAATAAAGGCAGTATTTTAAAGTGTTAACTGAGGGTTCCTGGGTGGCTCAGTTGGTTAAGTGACTGCCTTCAGTTCAGGTCATGATCCTGGAATCCGGGGATCCAGTCCCACATTGGGCTCTGTGCTCAGCAGGGTGTTTGTTGTGCCCTCTGACCTTCCCCCTCTCATGCTCTCTCTCAAATAAATAAATAAAATCTTAAAAAAAATACTCTAAAGTGTTAACTGGGTGCCAGGCACTACTTTTTCATAATATAGCTTATATAATCTTTTCAACACTCTATGAGATAAATACTATTATCTTTTCCCTTTTAGAGAAGAAAGCAAGGCACAGAGAGGTTATGTGTCTTGCTAAGGTCACACAGCTGGTAACTGAGGCTACTAAACTGTCACCTCATAAAAAACAAAGAGAAACAACTTCACAGAGATTGAAAATGCAAGGGTAAAAACGAGAGGTGATATATCTTGCATGAACCAAGGGGAAAGGAAATCGAAATATTAGAAGTGGAGCATGGCTGAGTGTTGCCAAGGTCCAGTGATGTAATTACCTGGCAGACTGTTCCAGTATAGAAAAAGGGGAAGGTCAATGCTGCTGAGAAAGTCAAGGGAGAGGGTCCAGTGCAAGAGGCTGCTTCAGCGAAGGTGTGGATTGTGGCACCCCTTCCTGCACCCCTCCCTGTCAGGGCCACAGCCTTGCGGGGGTGGCCTCTGAGTGGAGAACACACACCATGTGGTGCACCCTCAAGGCTGCTGCACAGGGTGGGGAAGACGAGAGGAGGCTGCCAAGGCTGTTAGGTCTTGAAGTCAACTAAGAAAATGGCTTTTCCGACGGAAGTGAGGTTAAATAAATTAATAAATACATAAAAGAGGGGCATCTGGGTGGCTCAGCTGGGTAAGCATCCGACTCTTGATTTCATTTCAGGTCAGGATCTCAGGGTCCAGGGATTAAGCTCAGAGTCTGTCTCAGATTCTCTCCCTCGGCCCTTCCCACTGTTGGAGCACTGGCTTTCTCTCTCTGCCTGTCTTAAATAAATAAATAAATAAATAAATAAATAAATAAATAAAATCTTAAAAAAATAAAATAAAACAAAATGAAAAACCATGCTGTTTTAGTGCTGTTGACAGTCTCTGTAGCAAGTGGTAGATTATGCCCTGTCTTCCTAGTGAGTGGGTGTTTTTGTTGCATTCATGGTCTGGAACTTCCTGCAGACAACACCACTTTACTGGGAGTGGAAGGTGAGATGACTTCAAAAAAGACTCATCCTTCCCTTTTACGCTCTGGACTTGAAGTCACAGACCTCATTCCTAGCCCTGCTCTGACTTTTCAGTGTTGATGACTTGTTAGTCCCCATTTCTCTCTGACACTCCTGCATCCCCCCCCTTCCTCCCCTGTTAACTCCCCCCACAATGTCACCCCTGCTCTGATCCCACCCCGCCACCTCAAGGATGGCTTTTCCCTGATTTAGGTCTTCCTGCCAGACACAGAGGCAGGCACTTCATTTTGATAATCACTGGATAAACACTTCTTAAATAGAACCAGCTAGCTTTTTTAAAGGGGCAGAAAGTCAGTTCAGTTCAGTGAACTTGCCAAGAACTTAAAGATAAGGAACTTGTAAGAGTCTGGAAAATTCTTCAGGGCAGATTTACTTCTGTTATTACCAGGTTCCCAGAATAATCAATTAAGATGAAGTTCATGGCCACAATAGATGTAACCCTCCCCAGACCTGTTCAGTGGAAGACAATGGGAGACAGTTGCCTTTGTGCCCACCTGCTGAAAGGTTGGTGCCCAGTGCTGATTCAGCATGGGGTGATGGTGGATGGTTGTGTGGTGGGTTTGGCGCCATTCCGCATGTCAGCCATGTACACATCGACCACACTGAAGGCAGCAAGTCAGGACTGATGGGCTAACCCAGACAGGGAGTGTGCTAGATTGTGAGCTGATTCTCTCTGCTGAATAGTATTTGACACCCCCAGCTCCAAACTGGTCAGCCCATCCTCTTTATTTTTTAAAAAAAATTTTTTAAGATTTAATTTATTTATTTGAGAGAAAGAATACAAGCCAGGGAGAGGAGTGGAGGGAGAGGGAGAAGCAGACTCCCCACTGAGCAGAGAGCCTGACGTGGGGCTCCATCTCAGGACCTCAGGATCATGATCTGAGCCGAACACAGATGCTTAACCAACTGAGCCACCCTGAAACCCCAGTGCCTCCTCTTTAAAATGGGATTATGAGGACTTCAAACCATGGGCCAACTGCTAAGTATCTCCCTAGCTTTACAAACCATCATGTGTACACGAGTTTGGCTAGATCTGGGCCAGTTTTCAAACAAGCCATGTTTTCTCTATGTCCTTGTCACCCCTTACAACTCTTTGAAGATGGATTTAACCCAGAAAGGGGCTTCTGGAGATCTGTGAGGGGGCAAGTCACTCTGGAAGGTAGACTCTTTACTAGGTGCTTGGTCCTTGACAAAGGTGATGTCTGGTCCACCTCAACTGCTCACTCACCTTCAGCTTTCCGTTGAAGAGAGCCCTTGCAATCTGACTAGACCTGGAGAAAGATTCCATGTATTCCAAAGATTCCTCTTCAGTGTGGTCTGTGACCGCTGGTTACATAGTCATCTGTGGTAAAGACTGAAAATGCACATTCCTGGATTCCCCCCAAACCTTCTGAACTGGAATTTTTGTGTGTATTAACCAGATATACACGCTATTACTTAACTTTCCTGATGATCTTTAGGTAGTAAGA
Organism: Lutra lutra; assembly: GCF_902655055.1. NCBI lineage: Eukaryota > Metazoa > Chordata > Mammalia > Carnivora > Mustelidae > Lutra > Lutra lutra. The sequence continues at coordinate 29,416,339 of NC_062281.1, forward strand.
TTTAGGAATCATTGCATTATTAATAATAATTATAAAGTGAGTATTTATGAGCCTGTCAAGCACTTCCCACACATATCACTTTTCATTTATTTCAATTTCACAGCAACTCTCCAAGATAGGAACTGCTCTCCACCTAGAGTGGGGCCTGACGCATAACAACATAGCACATGCTCAATAAATTTTTGTTAAACAAGTTAATCATTTAAAAAATACATACATATATACATAAATAGGAAAACTAAGGCTTGGTGAGGTTAAAATCGCCTGGACAAGAACACACAGCTGCTGAGAGATGGAGCCAGAGTTTATAGTGCCTTCTTTGGGTAGAGCTTGTTGGTGTGTGACTTTGAAGGCTGGCGCCTCCTTCTGGTGATGCTGGGTAGTGTGGGGCAGTGGTTATAGAAGATTCCAGAGGCACCTGATTGGCCTTGGGTTGAACTGACGGATCTCTTGCCTAGCTTTCTCTTTTTGGCCATCTGTGGTAAGATAACAGGGACACATATTTATTTATTACTGATCACGAGAACAGGCCCAGGGAAGTTGGGTGGTCATTCACAAAACCAAACAGCACCCGTTGTCTTTCCTGTACTCTACTCAGGTTGGCCAATGCATAGTGTTAATTTTCGCTGATGGTGATGCAAAGGGAGACTAGATGTTACTGGGGTTTCTGTCAGAAATGTTCACTCCCCCTGCTTTTTGGAAGTTTCTTTAGATCGCTTTATTCTTTCTTTCATCTGCTTTCTTGGTCAGCAGGTGTATTCCCTGTGTTTCTATCATCAAGACAGGTAGTTGAACCAGCCCATGATGAAGGAGTGAACAGATGGAGATGTCTTTGACCCTCTCTGTCCTCTTGGGCCTTGTCTCCCATGCTTCTTCCCTTCTTTCTCAGACCTTCAAAGCTTCCTGGCTCAGGGGACTGGCCTTTGGTAAGAATAGGTCAAGCAACCTACGTGCATTTTCCCTGGGGCTTACTTAAAGTGGGTTGTAACCCAGGAGCAACTCTATAAAGACATTTGGAGGAGGCCATGGAGAGTTTGTTTTAGGACCACAGATTTTTGAGACATACTCTGTTGTGCGCACGCGCACACACACACACACACACACACACACACACAGTAAAAAATAGAAACATAGTCTCCACTGATAAATGGCTGAAGAAAAACCACCTTTTGTAAAGAGTGTTTGTAAGAACGTTTGACTTAAGTAGGATAAGGCATTTTGTATTGTGGGTCTTTTTAAGGGAAAGATGTTTAAAAGCTTTTTCTGGCCTTCAAGCCACTGTACCAGTAGTTCTAACTAGAAATTATAACAACTAACATAGATTGAGTGCTTGCTACGTGCCAAGCACTGTTCTAACTTTCTTGTATGCATTGCCTAATTCCTGGAATCCCTTAACGATGCTTACTATTAATATCTTTATCTCCATTTCACAGATAAGGAAACTAAGGCAGAGAGAAGGTAAATAATTTGCCTAAGTCTTTACAGAGTTAGTAGAAGAGGCATGATTCCTCAAACCCAAGTGACTTGACTCCAAAGCCCTCTTAACACTACTTTAAGTGGTGTGATTGCTTTTTACTATAAAATGCTTTTTCTTTAAAAATTTTAGATCTTTTTCAAAGGAAAAATCAATTGCCCATTATTTTAGTGTATCCTATCATTTTTTTATAAGAAGAGTAATAAGCACATGGTTAGAGGAGCGAAATGGCTCAGAAAGATATAAAGTGAAGATGAGGGTCTCCTTAGATCCCTACTGTCCCATTCCAAAGGGAAACCACTATTAACAGATCTTTTTTTTAATCCCTCAGTGAAACTGTTCTGTGGATGTAGCCAGTTATATATTATTTAAATATTTATTTATGAAGCAGCAGACATGCCACACCCACTATTCTGCATCTTGTTTTTCTTAACTAGCCACATGGCTTTGAGATGTTTTCATTCAGCACGGACAGGTTCATGTCACTCTTTGATAGGTATTCTCCTAGGTGGCTGTACCACCTGACTTCACCAGTCATCACTGATGGGCATTTAGGTTGTTTGTTCAATGCTCATATGTGGGAGAAATTTCTCCTCACACTCTTCTTGACTCTTATCAGAGTGTTTTTCTCAAACCTTCAACAGAGCTAGTATTCTCAAACTTAGATTTTTAAATTTTTTGCCAATCTGATAACTGAAAAAAATCTCCTTGTTTACATTTACATTTTTTATGTTACATATGAGATTGAATGTCTGTCCATGTGTATTGGTCATTTATTTTTCTCTATATCTACCATCTGCTTGTTCATGTCCTTTGCCCATTTTTCTGTTAGGGTTTTCTTTTTTTTCCAATTTGTATGAGTTTTTGGTAAATTAAGGAGATTGCCGTTTGTCTGTCTTCTGTTGTAAATATTTTCCTTTGGTTTATTATTTGTCTTTAACTGCTATTTTCCTATAAGGAATTTTGCTGTTATGTAGTCAGATTTTTTAAATACAAAACTATCTTCCAAATATTTTAAATTTGAACTTCCTTTTGTTTTTAATTGTGTGTGTGTGTGTGTGTGTGTGTGTGTGTGTGTGTGTGTATTAAGATTTTATTTATTTATTTGACAGACAGAGATCACAAGCAGGCAGAGAGACAGGGAAGCAGGCTCCCCGCCGAGCAGAAAGCCCGATGCGGGGCTTGATCCCAGGACCCTGGCATCATGACCTGAGCCTAAAGCAGAGGCTTTAACCCACTGAGCCACCCGGGCACCCCAATTGTGTATATATTTATGCTTTTAGGTTTATGGTGGCTCCATCCATTAAACCTCAATCATAATGAAGGTAAATCCTTTCTAAACTATGATACAAATGAAAATGCATTTATAGGGCACCTGGGTGGCTCAGTGGGTTAAGCCCGCTGCCTTCGGCTCAGGTCATGATCTCAGGGTCCTGGGATCGAGTCCCGCATCGGGCTCTCTGCTCAGCAGGGAGCCTGCTTCCCTTCCTCTCTCTCTGCCTGCCTCTCTGCCTACTTGTGATCTCTGTCTGTCAAATAAATAAATAAAATCTTAAAAAAAAAAAAAAGAAAATGCATTTATACTTTTCAGAAAGTCTTCTGTTCTGAAATGCAAGAAAACTTGCATATATATATCCAATCGGTTTATTGATCCTTTGATCAAATATCCCTTTTCTAAGATAAATGCCTATAGGGGTTCTAGAGAATAGTTTGCAGAAACTAAAACAAAAATCCTGTTTAGTTTGTGAAGCATTTCTTGGATTCACTGGCTGGGTGTCCCAGAGCTTCGCAGCTAAGAGTCCGTTCTACAGAATCTACTTTAAAGAAGTTTTTTTTTTTTTTTTTTGTAAATAGTGTCTTCTTTAATTACATGTGTCCACTTCCCCAGCTGCTCTTTAATAGCTCTGCTTGGCTTCAGTGGAAATGGCTCCTCTCCTCCCTAGAGACCTTTAAATAAAAGATCCGTGTATCTGTGTGTGTGTTGGGGGTGGGGGAGAAGGGATGGGGAACTATTTTTTTGTTTTTGTTTTTTCCCTTTTTAATTTGTTGCTCTGTTTGAGGTAGGGATGTAGGTGGCCAACCTGAATTAATTTGATAGCTTTGTGATGACAAAGGATAAAGAAAGGTTTGGGGTTGCTTCAATCAGTTGTTTAGAATGGCTTAACACAGCTTAGTAGACTCTGTTTTCAGAGGCTTGTGATGTTCTGATGTCTGAGGACTCCATAGTCTCCTGAAAGCAAAAATAATAATGTCCTAAGAGACCAGTTCGCAGGCAGTGTTTCAAAAAAAGAAGTCTAGTTGTCAGTTTTTGCACATACTCTTTTTGTTTCCATTTTTCCTTCCTTCTCTCATTCCTGGCCTCACCATCACATGGACAGAATGCTTATTGCCCTAACATGAAAAAGAGTCATGTCTCTCAAGAGAACCAGCGGTACTACAAGCAAAGGCCACCAGAGTTTCTGGAGGCCAGGGAGCAGAGCTCACTAGTTGGAGAATGCCTTCTGCCGCGGGATGTGCAGTCACCAAGACATTGGCATCAGGAAGTAGAGGTCATCAAGTTCATCCAGTGCTTTCAGTCCTGGAATCCTGCTCCACCAACGCCAGCAGCTGATCAGAGACAATACTGATGAGGATAACTTAGGCATGCATTTAAAACTCCCTTTAGCTGTTCAAACACAAGTCTGCGACAGCAAATACTGTGTCCTGCGCTCTTTCCAAGTATTCTCTGTGACATCAGATTCGAGGTCAGTTATCTACACACAGGCACGTGGAGACAAACACGCTCTTGACCACAAAAACTGCTTTAGGCTAATGCCATCCAAAAATATATGCGATGCAATATGAAATTTCTTGAAATTGAGCATATCCTTTGGCTTAAAAATTCTTTCAGGCATTGATTCTAAAGAATAGCAGACAAGGGGGCACCTGGGTGGCTCAGTTGGTTAAGCGTCTGCCTTCAGCTCGGGTCATGATCTCAGGGTCCTGCATTGAGCCCTGCCTTGGGCTCCCAGCTCAGCGAGGAGTCTCCTTGGCCTTCTTGGCCTAAGTACAAGTCTTGCCTCCACCTCTTGATAGTTGTCTCCCCTGGTGCATGTCACTCAACTTTTCTGCCTCGTCTGCAACAGGGACTGATAATTGTCCCTACCTCATAAGGTCTGTACTATCATGGGAAGTAAATGAGTTGATAAGTAAATATGCTTAGAATGGTTTCTGGCACATAGTGTTTGTTACTCATAATACAAAAATTGAACATAGCCTATATACTCACTGATTTAATAGAACACAACACAGGGGCACCTGGGTGGCTCAGTTAAGCATCTGACTCTTGTTTTCCTCTCAGGTCGTGATCTCAAGGTTGTGAGATCGAGCCCCACTTCATACTCTACACTCAGCACCGAGTCTGCTTGAGTTTCTCTCTCCCTCTCCTTCTCCCTCTGTCCCTCCCCCTGCTCTCTCAATCTCTCAAATAAATCTTAAATATATATATAAATATATCTTAAATATATTATATATATATGTGTGTGTGTATATATATAGTGTGTGTGTATATATATATATATATATGGATATATATATATATAAACCTAAACTGTAGTGTATTTTCAAGATATTCACATATTAAAAGAAAAGCAATTAGGCTACATAGTAATGTATTAACTAGGAATGCTGAGTAATTATACACCAAAAAGTTAACTTTAGTTATTTTTTGGTGATGGAATAATAGACCACATTTTGTCTTGCAGATCATTGCTGTTTTCTAAATTTCCTACAAAGGAAATGTGTAATAAAAGTTGTCTTTTTAACCCCTGCAGGAGAAGAATGGCTAACATTTATTGAGACCTTACAAGGGGTCAGGTAGTTTATATGTGTGTGTGTATATGCATGTGTTTGTAAATACACACACACACACACACACACACACACACACACACACACACATATTCCTTGCTTACAATAACGTTAAGAGGCAGAATCCATGATTATCATCTCCGTGTAACAGATGGAGAAACTGAAGCGCAGAAAGGTGAAGTAACTTGCTGGAAGGGCCCCATCTAGTGAGAAGTAGTGGTGGGATTTGAACCCAGGCTGTCCGACATAGGGCCTGTGTTTTTAGGTTAGGTGCTGTCTGTGTATGGTTTGAATAATATCCATGATCCTTGAGCTACAATCCCCACAGCACTAACCTAGTTGCACACGCTGATTAAAGGAAACAAGTAGAGAGAGCCTCTCCTTCCTGGAGTCTTTGTTGGCAGCTGGTAGGTAAACGGGGACTTTCAGATCTCCAGTCTTCCTCTTAGTCATCTTGCTTAGTAAATGGAAAGAGTTTGGGTATCAGATAATGTAATACAATTGACCTTTCTGCATATCCCTTAAGAAGAGTGTGTTGACTTTACCTTGCATTAACCAAACTGAAAATATATTTTAAAACATTGCAAAGTGAAATGGTGTTAAGTAGCGTCGATGTTTTTCTCTATCCTCTTACTCGGTCCTGCATGCAGCCGCTGGGTACCCTTCATGAATCTTCTAACCTCTTCCAGAAGGTAAGATAGAGAAGTATAGAAACAAACGTGGGCCCCGCCCATACCTAGGAGTCAATATGTCAAGTTCCAATAGCAGTGAGGTGGAGAGCGAACTCGTCCCTTCAGTTCAGAGTACATAATTACCACAGATCAAAGGCATCTTGAGGAGACAATGGATTTTCAGCAGTTGTCTGGTCTGTTTCTGTTGTAGAATTTCTGTTTTTATTCAGGTAGTTAAGTTATAATTGGTGGGATTTTGCGTTTCTTTTAAGGGATGAAAATTGGGTGTTTCGGAGTCATAATCTTACGTTAGAAAATCGTCTCTCGAGCCTGGTGGCTGCATCCACAGGATCTGTTTTTTGAAAACTGTCTGCCTTTATCACTTAGTCACTAACCTGATGATTTCCTAGCAGACAGGGCTGGTGGAATTAGGAGGTCAGGACTAGCATATTGCCAGATAGCACTACCAATCATGAATCTTTGAGACTGTAAAATACTGGGGTTTAGCTAGTGCGTTACTCAGAGGGAACCAATTACATTTGGGGAGCCCGTTACAACATTAGACAGAGTCTCTGAAATCCAGAAGGAATAGCCACTCTCAGTCCTGATAAACTGCCTAATTCTCCTGGACTTCTGTTGGGAATTAGGATTCACTGCCATCATCTGTGCTAAGCGGCCATTTTTGGTGTCTTTTCCAGAAGGATGAACTTCCAGAGAGGTGCTGGGAGTCCAGGAAGGGACTTCTGTCTCTGCCCTGCCATTGCCTTTCCTTCTAGCAAAATTAATACAACTTGTCAGTGAGAGCATCTGTTCACCAGTGGGCCAGTCTGGCTGCATCTTGTACCAGTGGGTCCTCTTGGGCATTAGGGAAACAGGAGTATATAGTGTATCCAGGAAGCTCCCCAGTGCCCTCCTTCTTCCCATTGCCTTTTTTTTTTTTTTTTAAGATTTTATTTATTTGACAGATGGAGATCACAAATAGGCAGAGAAGCAGGCAGAGAGAGAGTGAGGAGGAAGCAGCCTCCCCGCTGCACATAGAGCCCGATGCAGGGCTCGATCCCAGGACCCTGGGATCATGACCTGAGCCAAAGGCAGAGGCTCTTCCCACCCAGGTGCCCTTCCCACTGCCTTCTTGAAGATGCAGCATGGTGTGGAGAAGTGGCATGGAGACTTGGTCCTGACCAGGATTTGTCCCCCACAAGCCTTGGGCAAATCAGTTTTGATTTCTTCAGTAGTAGAATAGCGAGGTTGACGTCTGCTTTACAGAGCTGTCAAGATTAACAGATACAAAGAATAGAAAACTTGTCCTAGAGGGTCTGGTGCCTAGTAGGCACTCAATAAATAGTTATTATTTTGATGATAATTATAGCTTACTGCTTGTTAGAAACTCAAAGGTTTTTAACACGGAGGACATGGGGAGATGGAGAAGAGAGGGGAGTTGAGGGAAATTGGAGGGGGAAATGAACCATGAGAGACTACGGACTCTGAAAAACAATCTGAGGGTTTTGAAGGGGCGGGGGGTGGGAGGTTGTGTCAGCCTGGTGGTGGGTATTGTGGAGGGCACGGATTGTATGGAGCACTGGGTGTGGTGCATAAACAATGAATTCTAGTACACTGAAAAGTAAAAAATAAAAAATAAAAAAAGAAACTCAAAGGTTTTAGGTCATTCCTATTTTTCTCAACCCAGAAATGTGAGCTGGCTCTGGGTTCTAGACCAGAAGAGTTAAGAACTGTTGTAGGAGTTGAGAGATAAGGTCAAATAAAACCGTACACCTAGATTTATTTTCCAAAAGCTTATAGCATTTTACCTTTTTTAAAAATCGTCTCTTCCTTCTTCCCATTTGTTCTTTTTTTGCCTCTTCCACTCTCCTTCACTCTCCAAGGCAATCCATGGAATAGTTCTAATATTACCATTTCAGAACTCTGTATGTTTTTGTTAGAAATGAATTTATATTAATTATTCTGCCACGCAACATGTTTCTAATTACATAACAATCTGTAGTCTGTACTCAAAATGTAACGTGATTTTGTAAACTAATGAACAATCTCCCTCCTCCTCCCCCGACTACAATGTCACACATCCCTATAACCCCAGTTTCCATCATTGTCACTGTGAACTTTCTTCATTCTGCTTGGAAATGTTCAGTTCTGGCTTTTTGTGAAGGATGTGTTGTTTTTTTTGTTTTTTTTTTGTTTTTTTTAAGATTTTATTTATTTATTTGACAGAGACACAGGGAGAGGGAACACAAGCAGGGGGAGTGGGAGAGGGAGAAGAGGGAGAAGTAGGCTCTCCAGTGAGCAGGGAGCCCAATGCAGGGCTTGATCCCAGGACCCTGGGATCATGACCTGAGCTCAAGGCAGACGTTTAATGACTGAGCCACCCAGGTCCCCCGTGAAGGTTGTGTTCTTAGTAGAAAAGCAGCAGGGGTGCCTGGGTGGCTCAGTGGTTTAAAGCCTCTGCCTTCAGCTCAGGTCATGATCCCAGGGACCTGGGTTCGAGCCCCGGGTCGGGCTCTCTGCTCAGCAGGGAGCCTGCTTCCTCCTCTATCTCTGCCTACTTCTCTGCCTCCTTGTGATCTCCATCCATCAAATAAATAAATAAAATCTTTAAAAAGAAAAGAAAAGCATCAGAGCAGTCAGAGTCACTCATCAGAAAGGGTTCAAGGACACGTCTGGAACCCTCCTCACTGTCCTCCCCGCTGCTTCTCCCTGGCTGATTCTCTCCAGACCTAAAAGGGCCAGATTCAGGAATGGCTAGCTGACTGCAAAAGCCCAAAGATAAAAAAAAAAAAAAAAAAAAAAAAAAAAGATAAAAAAAAAGATTAAAAAAAAAAAAGTCCAAAGATACACTCTTCTGGAAAAACGACTCTGGGACTGACAGGCATGCTCTTCCTTCTGCCTTAAGTTTGGGCCAGAACGTTCCTGTGGCCGAGGGAGGGCTGAGGACGCACAGGAAGAGCCCTGCGTGTCTGTCCCCACCTCGGCCACCAGGGAGTGTCCACAGGAAGATCGGTCTTTATGAAACCAGCCCTGCTGGGCTTCTAAACTGTGTTTATGAAATATTGTCCTCGTTCTCGCACCTTCTCTTGTTTGCTTTGAGGAAAGGGGCTGAGAGCCGGGAAGCTCTGGAATCCTGCCACTTGCTGAGCTGGAGTGTGCCCCTGCGGGGACCTGGGGGCCTGGCCAGGCAGGGAAGTGGCCAGCCTGTTCTCAGGTTTCTTTCCTTCACACCTCTCTCTCTCCCCCCTGTTGTTTTTCAGGTAGTGAAGCGGATTTTAGCTCCTCCAGCAGCACGGGCAGCATTTCCGCTCCTGAGGTCCATATGTCTGCCCCGGGAAGCAAGCGGTCCTCTTTTTCACGCAAGTAGGCACGGTTTCCTGCTCTGTAATTATTAAGACGCTTTACACAGGTGACTTTACCTGTCCTTTACGTTCCTGTGGAACCACCTAGATGAACTGTCAGTTCATATTTTGTTATTACTCAGTGAGCAGTTTTTGTTTTCCATAATGATTTGAAATTGGCACTTTTCACTGTCTTCCCAGCTGCGGTCACAGGGCTTGGCCAGGGTATGTCTGCCCGTGGCCGTCTCTCATCCAGGCCTTGGCTGTGTGGCCACTCACCCTTCTCTCCCATCCCCTTCCCTCACTCACCTGTGTACTTACCTGGTATCCAGCTACCAGTTTCCACTTCCTACCTGCCTCCCCTGCATGAATCTTTCATCTCAGCTGTGAAGCCTCTGACTTCACCATTTCTTTCCACTAGCTGAGTTTGCATTTTATCCTCGTGAAAAAGACATAGTGAGCCCTGATTACTCCCAGCGTTCACTTGGGGAAGGGGTGAAAAGAGAATAAAGTTCATAGACGTGGTGGCCATCACCACAAGAGGTGTGAGAGCAGAAGTGCTACAGATGTGGGCTCTGGAGCCCGAGCTGCCTGGGTGTGAGGGCCCGCTCCACCCCTTACAGTCTGTGTGGCCCTGAGCAAGTTGCTTAACTTCTCTTTGCCTCAGTTTCCTCATCTATAAAATAGGGCTACAGTCATACCCACTTCGTAGGGTTTATTAGTTCATACATGTAGAGTGTGGGTCCGTGCTTAGAGCGTAGCAAGCATCAATAGATGTTCGCCATGGATGCTATTTGGGTTGCGGGAAGAGAGGGGCTGTGGGAAGTCATGAGCTACCATTCACATTTGGTGGGAAAAGTGGTAAGCCTAGGATTCTCTTCTACTATCAGTGACCTTATTCATTCAATAGGTATTTACTGAGCATCTACTATGAGGGTCTAGAGATAGGGCAATAAACAAAACTTCATGGAAATTTTATTCACTAGTAGGAAAAGAAAGACAATAAATACATAAATAATAAAATTATTTTTTAAAAAACACACAGAGAAAGGCCACTGAGACTAATAGGATATATGGCATGTTTAAGATAGGCTGTTTCCAAGAGACCTCTGTGATATGGTGAGCTCTGAGCCAGGGACCCAAACAGTTCAATGGAGTGAGCAGCAAGACCTCTGAGGATGATTTGTCTTTAAATTTTAGGCAAATCCCTTCACTTCCGTGGGCCACAGAGTCCAAGTTTGTAAAAAGAGGGTTGGACCACATAATTTTTAAGGTCCCTTCCTTCATGGAGAAAAACTGATTAGTTACTAAAAAGTTGCATTCCTGGGATTCAGCAAGCAAATATTTCCTCTTTCTCTTCAGTGAGCAGAACATTTAGCCGATGTTTATAAAGGGACCTCTGAGACACCATCGTGCAGAGTTTTACTGTTAAAAACAAAACTGAAGCCAGACAAAACTGTGACAAAAGAGTGAAGTCCACAATGAAAAAGCGCAGTTGTTCTAGCCCCAAACATAATCTATTTTGGAAATAAAGTACCTCCAGGACCACAGAATATGAATATAAACATTTTCTGTATAAATCAGTTGTGGCTTCCTCTGAGAATAAACCATTTATCTAACCCATTCAAGAAAATTAGCACATACCTATAGTAAAAGTCTCAAAGAGCAGAGAACAAGAGGAAAAAAGAAATGGCCTGTCAAAGAAATCAATTTTATTAAACATTTCAAAAGAATTTGTGTTTGTGGTTAAGTTCCAAGGTAATGTCCACAATACTGAGTGACTTAGAGAAAATTGTCTAGTCTGGAATCTGTGGTTTCTCCAAGTGACTAAAAACTGATATGTGAAACCTAAAATAGCTAAGTAGAATTATGTGCAAATCAGATACATGCTTAATAGATGGAAAATTGGAATTGGCAGTGTTCTATCCATTATATTAACTTTTTTTTTTTTTTTTTAATCAGGCCCAGGCACAGAGCATAGTCAATAGATTTATGTGAGGTGGTATCTTGGGCATTTCACGTAATTTTTGTGTTCTACAGGGCTGTGCATCGAGGACGACTCCCCTAGATGGGTTGGGTATCCTTGTCAACCTTGTAATAGCTTATGATCCTTTTAAATGGCTTGTTCCTCCTATAATAAATGAATTTTCTCTGTGGAGAATCAGCTTCTGGGAGGAAGGTGAGCAGAAGCATTGGGTGAAGGGGTGGGAAAAGTAAGTGACAGGTGGAGCTGGTGAGAATATTTTTGGTGTGATTTTAAAAACAAGACTTAAGGATTTACAAATGATCTCTTCTTACAGAAGGCCAACTCTGCTGACATTTCTGAGAAATTCTTTCTTTCTCTCTCTCTCTCTTTTTTTTTTTTTGAAGATTTATTTATTTATTTTAGAGAGAACGAGAGAGTGAGGGAGAGGAAGGAGAGAGGAAGGAGTCTTAAGCGGACTCCAGGCTGAGCTCAGGGCTCAGTCCCATGACCCTGAGATCATGACCTGAGCCCGAATCAAGAGTTGGACTTTAACTGAGTGCATCATCCAGGTGCCCCTGAGGAATTCTCTTTCTTAAACTAAAATCCTAATCTGACCAAGGGCAGATAGAAGTGAGAAAGAAAAAAAAAAAAAAAAAAGGTTTGGAATTTGGAGTCAGAGAGATATGGCTTGAGTTTAGCCACCATTATTTATTGGCACACGCACCAAAGCTCCGAGCTTTACTGCTCTGGAAAATGGGGTAATAGTGGCATCTTCCTCATGGAGTTAAATGAGCTAACGTATGGGTGCTTAACATGGTGCCCAGAATTTTGTAAAAGGGTCATAAGTGGATATTTTCATCAGTAGTGGTAAGAATAATATTGATGGCCATGAGGATGAAATGATGATGGTGGTGGTGATGATTGTTTTATTTTGCTCTGGCTATTGTCACAAAAGAGCACAGACTTGGGGGCTCACACAGCAGGAAGTCACCCTCTCACAATTCTGGAGGCTGGAAGTCCAAGAGCCAGGTGTCTGCAGGATTGGCTTCTTTGGAAGCCTCGCTCCTTGGCTTAGAGATGGCCATCTTGCCTCTGCTTCATCAGCAGAACCTTTCTCTGTGCCTGTGTCCACGTTTCCTCTTCTTAAAAGGACACTAGGCGAATTGGATAGGATTTAATTGGATTTCATTACTTTTCTTAAAAGCGATGTTTCCAAATACAGTCACATTCTTAGGGACTGGAGGTGGGACTTCTATATTATGAATTTGGAGTGGGGCACGGTTCAGCCCATAACAGTGACCATGGTGATGACAATGATAATGGTAATGTTGCCGTGGAGTAAAGGACAGCATCAGGCGAATAGACATTCTCCTTAGCCCCTTGTGAGGTTCCCTTCTTCTCTTTCTCTTCATTTCCATTCACTGTATTCAGGTGTGCAAGAGGGGGCAGGGTCAGCAGAATTCTGTCTCCTCCTTGTGGACTTTCTTCTTGTCCACCACACCGAGGGGTTTAGTGTGGGCTGAGGAAAGTAGCATCGCGTTTGCCCGGCCGTGGCCATGGCAAACATGGACCCCTGGCTTCTCCTTGAAAATGTTTTGCCATGACTTTGTACCTCCATGTGTTAGCCTTTGAACTGAACTAAATGTAAGGAATAAGACTGATACTTTTAAGCATGTAGTTTCTTTTTTATAAGTTAGCTATTATATTCTAACCACTCATTTCCTGAAATATAATGAAGATTTAATTGTACTTTAGTAGTGTTTAGTACTTGAAGGGATTTTGCTTCATTCAGTATACCAGATGAGTTCTTCAAAATCCCCATCTAATTTCATTTGTATCTTAATGACTGCTCCGCAGTAAAAGTCAGTGGTGAATTCTTCAGGTAATAACCACATCCATAGCCAGTACCTACATACCGTTTACAAGCCCCAGACAATATATTCTCTTTGTGTAAAGTGAGGAGACATTTCTTCAGAGTTAAAAAAAAAAAAAATCTGTATTTAAGTCTTAGTTCGGCTGTGCATTTTTGGACCAGATTTTCCCCTGAACCACAGTTATTTCACATAACTGAATACTTAATGTAATGTAAATGAGAGGTAATAATTGTACCAGCTTTATAGCATGGTGGTTGAAATTAAGTAAAACTGTGCTCTCAAAGCATCTGGAACAGGGCTAGGGTCTCAGAAGGTCGTTAGTGAAGGTCGACTCAGAAGGGTATTGCCCAGGTCAAACTCAGGGCTAGCTCTTTACTTTCAGCCCTGGCTTGTAGTGGTTAATCCTGCCTATTTCTCACTGTCACATTCAGAAATAGTCAGGCCAGCTGACTAGGCTCAGAAGTGAAGTGTGGAGAAGCGGATCCAAGCCAGAGCCCGTGTTCTTTTCTGCTGCTCAGCCCAGCACCCCTGGGCTGCTGAAGTTGATTTGTCACAAAGCCATCAGTCCATCTGTTCCATATAAAGTGTCCCCTTCTCACGAAAAGGAGGCAGAGTCTATCTGGATGATTTCAAAAGGAAAGAACTTTTTAACTTTAGAATTTGGTGATGTTTCATTTATATGTGATTTACTGGGTTGACAGCTAGTTGAAATTACATTTGATTTTAAATAAGTGCAGTTTTGGAGCCAAGTTTACCCACACGCACACGCACATTTACACACGTTTCTCATTGACATGCGTCCGTTGGGTGCAGCTGTACTTGAAACTGCAAGGGCAGGGGGGATGGTCAAAAAGCAGTACTTCTGTATGAAAGTATCTTGTTCTCTTCTGTTTCCTTGTAATGTCATCAAGAAATATTCCTGACACCGAACTGTTATCCTATTTAAGTAATTTCATCATTCTCAAGTTGCTTCCTTACATAGTGGGTGTCAAATCTCTGGAAGTAAATGAATAGGGAAGTCCAAACAAGTTGATCCTGTCATACGATCCTGCAGCTGAATCGCCCTTCACATCTTATCAAACGCACTCGCATGCATTCGTTGATTCACATCAACTCTGCGAGGGAGGCAAGAAAGGTTATTACAGATCCCCTTGTATTAAGTAGCTTACTTGCCTAAGTTCCTAGTAAGTGGCAGTGCCAAGGCTCCAACCCAGTTTATTCATTTAATAGTCATTATTTCAGGAGCTCCCACCATGTGCCAGCAAGTAGTGGGGACAGAACAGACTATGCTCCGGCCCTCAGAACGCCCTCGTCTAACAGGAAGGACACACAGTGTGTGGTTGTGATGCCATGAGATAAATTTCAGGGTACTAGGGACCACTAAGGAGCCCCATGTACACAAGTCTAGAGAAGGAAGAATCCAGGAAGGCTGCCTGGAGTAGGTTCCCATTGGTCTCGAAGTTGGAGATATCCCAAGGCTTAGCATAGGGAGCAGGAGGACATTCTAGGCAGAGAAAACTGTAAGTTCAAACACATAAAGGTAATGGAGAGCTTGGATCATCAGGAAACTGTAAGTTGTTTGGACTTCTGGAATACAGAGGGAGGAGGGGGGAGTGGCAGAGGATGGGTTGGATGGGGAGGTGGGATTGGACCTCATGAGGCATGGGGGCAGCCATGACAGCCATTGAGGACAGTGACATCCAGTTCCATTTTGGAAAGGCCACTCCAGTTGCTGAGGGGGCAAGACGACAGGCCAGAAAGCCAGGAGAGGGCTGTTCCATTTCAGCAGCTAAATGATAAAGGCTGTGTTAAGTCATTGGGGGTGGAAAGAAAAGGAAAAAAAATAGGTGGTTTAACTATAGACTTGAGACATTTGTGTGGGCTATGTTCATCTCTCCTCTTTTCTCCTCCTCCTCTGTGGGCAATCCCCTTTCTCTTTATCCTCCAAATGAACCACCCTGGTTTTCTTACCCCAGCATGAACCAAACCCAAACATGTTGAAGCTGAAACAGGTGTCCTGGCACAGCCTCCAGAGGGGATCTCAACCAAATCAATATTTGACGCGGGGTGTGCTCTTAACAGCCATTTGGGATTAATCTAAAGCAAGCTTTATGGTCAGAAACTATTTGCACGAATGGCAGGCGATGAGGTTGTCCATGCTAACGGCAGATGGAAAGAAATCTCGGGCAGGTGGGAAGAGGGCTGCTCAGAAGGACAGTTTGCTAGTAATTATGTTGCCCTTTCAACTCTGTGCAATGGATTTCCTTAGTAGTAACTAGCATTGGAACCCTGGTCACCCCAGGCATGTGAACATTTTACATGCTTTTCTCCCAGCCGAGGGCCCCATGGGCGGAGTAATGGAGCTTCGTCATACAAGTCTGGCAACAGCCCGCCCTCCCCACGGGAGAAAGACTTTCTGTCCATGCTGTGCAGGAATCAGCTGAGTCCCGTTAACATCCATCCCAGTTACGCGCCTTCCTCCCCAAGTAGTAGCAACTCGGGCTCCTACAAAGGAAGCGACGGCAGCCCAGTCATGAGGTGAGTGGGCTCCGGGGTATGAATTTGCCCTCCTCGGTAAGTTTTCTTGCAAAAACTTAGAAACTTAAAAAAAAAAAAAGGTATATAACTCTTGAGCCTTATTCTGTGGCAAAGTCACTTCTCTTTCCTTTCCCCAACTCAGCTAATCCCTCAAGGGCAGCTGCAGAAAGAACACAAAGCATAGTTTCTGCTAAGGCTTAACAGTCCGAGGAGTGACAGGCCAGGGAGGAAAATGGCACAGGGGCAGTAGAGGGGGGACCGACGTCTTTCCCTTAGAACAGGAAAGAGTCATTCGGGGTTGGTTCATTCATTCAAACATCAGATAGGGGTTGAGTACCACATTGTGCCAGACACTGTGTAGAGCACTAGGAACGGGACAGTGAATGGCAGAGAGGGTCCCTGGGCTTACTGCCCGGAGGACACTAAAGACATTGCTCATCTAATGACAAACACATTTAAGGTTATCCTGTGAGTACCGGTTGCTGTATGTGTTTTTAAGAGGTCAGGAGGGGATCCAGCTCAGTCTGGAGGGATCAGAGGAGGCCTCCCTGAGGAAATGATATTGAAATGAAATCTGAAGGTCAAGCAAGGAATTAATTAGTCTGGGGGTGGGGGCTGGGGGGCAGGAGGTTCTGGAGAAAAGGACCTATGCAAGCTAACGGGCCACAAAAGAAGCGCTAGAAGGTTGGGAGCTGGACACGGGTCATCTTGGACAGAGAGCATGCTCAGGGGGAGCAGAGCCAGTGTAGCGGCCTGGATGGGCTCCAGAGTCGGGGCAGATGCTGCCAACTTTCCTCCCTCGTCTTCTTCCTTCCGGGTGGTCATTCTCGCTCATCGCTTTGGTACAGCAGGGATGCCCCGAGCTTGGCCAGGCCTGAGAGAGGCTGACATTCCAGCTCAGGAAGTTTTTTCGAACCCTGAGCACCTCTCTTACAAACCACACTCTGGTGACGGTGCAGTGGCCTTTACCCATTGGAAGAAGGAAACTTCCGCCAGATCGGCACCCTCACCCAGGGATTGATCAAGAAACAATTTGAATCCAGCTCCTAACAATCAGAATGTTTAGGCAGTGGCACACTGTGTGGAAAGTCAGGACATCTCACTCTCGCCCCCCACCCCACCCCCGCCCCACTCATTGTCCTCTGATCTAACGGTGGGTTACTCTGAACCCACAGGCAGGCCCGTGCACAATTGTGCATTATTTTGTATGAGCTCATCCCTAAGCCATAGAGAATCCTCCCTCTCCACTGTCCCCACCTTCTCCACAAACACCCTCCCCACAGTCTCCCAAGTAACATGAGGTCCTAAGTTGGCAGGTAGGTTCCAGTCCCCCTTCCCAAGTGAAGCACCTTTACTGAGGTTGAAGACCCCCGGACACGGCTGCCATTCCTTCTCAGGCTGTTAGCTGTGCCCTAACTGTTCTCACAGAAGAAGGAACATTTCATTGCTTGGCTTGTTTCAGGCGCTCTGGAAGGTACATGTCCTGTGGTGAAAATCACGGTGTCAAGCCCCCAAACCCAGAGCAGTATTTGACACCTCTGCAGCAGAAAGAGGTCACTGTGAGGCACCTGAAGACCAAGCTGAAGGAATCCGAGCGGCGGCTTCATGAAAGGTGAATCTGTGTGCCTTTCCCCTCCATGCAGGACACTTTCTTTTCCCATCAAGCAAAATCCAAGCCCACGCTCTAGAGAAATAGACAAGAAGAAAAATGATTTCACTGAGTTTTTGCCAAATTCCTTAAATTGGTCTTTCAAAAGAGCCATTCCATGTTCCTGCCTGATTTGCTCCTTCAGGAGGTTGAGGGAAAATTTCAGGTTAGAGGGGATCCCCTGCTTTCTCTAGGTGTGTACGGCTTTGACGTGAAGTGTTGGGCGTGAGCGTGGCTATTTTTACACGGCAGGAACACTGGCAGGAATAGTCCCCTACTTCCAGCAGAAAGGGTCACACAGAGGGGCCCCTCTCAAGCCCTGTTTCTCTCTCTGAGAGTGTGGATGGCCTGTGTATTGTGATTCCTGCAGGGCTATTTCTGTGCTGAAGGAAGAGGTTCGTTATTCTTGGCTAAGTGTTAAGGTAAAAAACAAAAAAAAAAAAACAAAAAACAGCTGGTGCTTAAGAGATCTTATCTCAGAAAAGACCTTTGACATCTTGGGCAGGCCAGATTTTCTGCTTAATGATTTTCCCCTGGAACATTCTGGCATAGCCACACCAAGCTCTGACCAGGGTAGCTGTGAACTCAGGGTGAGGGTAGCATGAGTCAGACCTCACTTTCTGGAAATCTTTGTTTATGATTTGGGGAATCTACTGGAGGGGTTGAGCAGTCATGACAGGGAAGCATGGGAAGGCAATGGAACTGGAGAATAGTCCGATCTGAACTAAGAGAAGCAAAACTGACCATCCCTTCATACAGATCACGATCCTGACTGCCTGGTCTTCATATCCACGGAGACTGTGAGGACTTGTATTTACACTGACTGTGAAGAAATGAGAGGTCAGGAAGAATTTTTCGACAAAGATCTTGAGATAGGGTCCTGTGAAGGATCTGAAACAGTGGGATGGACCTTCTTCAGTGTCGGATGGCTCCCATATCCTCTTCCCTTGAGAAGAGTCAGAATAATCAGCTTTTCACAAAGTCCTTGCGACATGCAGCATTTTTTAATTTAAAAAATTTTCAGATTATTCTATGATCAGAACAACGCTGCAGGGCTAAGACTTAACCAGTCTGCCTTGTGTCTGTGGTGGATGATTAAAAGTGAAACGAACTTTCCTTCCACACGGTGTAGACGTAGGAAAGGGTAGGCGATGGATGTACAAGCAGGCAAAGAAGCTCCAATGCATTCCTATAACAAAATTTCAAATATTAAGTACTGAACAGAGGATGGTGCTTATACTTACCACACTGCCTGACAGGTAGTAAGCCCTCAGAAAGAAAAACCATTTTTTATTCTGGTTCTAGTTATTCTCATTTTGGCTATTTTACAAATAAGGGGGGACAGTTCCTGGCTAATACCTGTGAGGAAAAAAACCCTCAAAACTGATTTAACCTCTGCGTTTCAAGGGGAAGAGCACCGGCTCTTGGCCGAGTGTGGGCATGGCCGTCTGTCTGTCCGGCTGAAAGCTGACATTTCCCTTAGCCCCGCTTGTCTTCTCCCCGCAGGGAAAGCGAGATCGTGGAGCTCAAGTCGCAGCTGGCCCGCATGAGGGAAGACTGGATCGAGGAAGAGTGCCACCGCGTGGAGGCCCAGCTGGCCCTGAAGGAAGCCAGGAAAGAGATCAAACAGCTCAGGCAGGTCATCGAAACGATGCGGAGCAGCTTGGCTGATAAAGATAAAGGCATCCAGAAATACTTCGTGGACATAAACATCCAGAACAAGAAGTTGGAGTCTCTGCTTCAGAGCATGGAGATGGCGCACAGCGGCTCTCTGAGGGACGAGCTGTGTCTGGACTTCCCCTGCGATTCCCCGGAGAAGAGCTTGCCCCTCGGCACCCCTTTTGGCAAGATGGCGGATGGGCTGGCTCTGGAAGAGCAGGTCGTGGAGGAAGGGGCTGACCGCGAGCTGCTGGTGGGAGGTGGCAGGGCCGATGGCACAGATCTGTTTGATGGGATGGTGACAGCCGCCACCGGCGAGGCCCCCGACCTGGAGCTTCTTCGCTCCCCGTGTGGGGCCGAGGCCCTGGGGCTGCTCCCCCTGGCGGGGGGTCAGGAGGAGGGCGGCGTGCTGGTGGAGCAGGCCGTGCAGACTGACGTGGTGCCCTACAGCCCCGCGGTCTCCGAGCTCATTCAGCATGTGCTCAAGCTCCAGGACCCCTGCCCCTCCAGCCCCGCGTCTCCCGATGAGTCCGGGGCTGACTCGACCGAGAGCTTCCCGGAGTCCTTCTTGGCATGCCTGGTTGATCTGACGCCAAGAAATCCCAACTCCGCCATCCTTTTGTCTCCCGTGGAGACCCCATCCGCCGCGGGGGGTCCGGCGGCCCCTGCAAACCGCCTCATGAGAGAGCTGGATTTTGCAGGCTCCGTGGAGGAGAGACTGGACGTCGTCGTCCCGCTGCCGCGGGGGGCCGCCAGGAGGCAGTACTGGAGCAGCAGCTTCCTGGTGGATCTCCTGGCCGTGGCCGCCCCCGTGGTCCCCACGGTTCTGTGGGCATTCAGTACTCAGAGAGGGGGGACAGATCCCGTCTACAACATTGGGGCGCTGCTGCGGGGCTGCTGCGTGGTCGCCCTGCATTCGCTCCGCCGCACCGCCTTTCACATCAAAACCTGAGGAGAAGTTGTCGCCGTGTGCCAGTCTGTCCCGCGTCCCGAGCTGCCCTGGGGTGGGGGGGGGGGGGGGGATGGGAGGATGGGGGGAGACAGCGGGTCAACCTGTGGCGGTCTGTGCTCTGTCGTTTTGCTCCTCGGTATTTGATTTGCACTATATTTAGTTGACACCTGTTCGCTGTCTGAAATGAGAGGTATCTTCAAAGGCATGGAGACGTGGTTCAAGTTCAATGTCCCACCAGTGGTAGAGAAAGCATGCTCCTGACCCTGCCGTGTCGTCCGAGGTACCTGTGCTTCTCCTAGTGGTTCAGGAAGAGAAAATGCAGAGTTTGCACTTTCAAGACAGCTTCTGTAAGGCCGGCATGTTCGCTCCTTGCTTCGCTTTGTGCCGTTTAAAAATGTGTAATTGTTACAGCATTCCAGTGGTCTTGTGCACAGCAGGGGACTGTAACCAAAAATAAAACTGTACTCGTGTAATTGGTTTGAAGAAGTCTTGAATAGCTCCTTAGTGTCTTACTTGGGGTTGATAAGGTTTGAGTGTTTGGGGTTTTTTTACTAAATGTAGCTCCAGAGTCGTAAAATGGCTTGTTTGTTCCTAAACCTATTAATTGATGAAACTGTATGTAAGTTCACAATGTATTAACTTATTTTTTGCTTATTATATAGTGTTTTATTGGGAATTGTTTGTAACCATACACTTCAGCATGATGAAAATAAAGATTAGTGTTTCCATTTAAATAAATGTTTTATCCTCCTGTAAAATAATTATCTGTTTAGTTTTACTCCTGTATATGGTAAGAAAGACTAAATGGATAGGTCCTTTCTTCTTTATCAATAGGGGTCTGTAAAATGGAATTAACTTAAGGAATGAGAAAGAGGGGGAAATTATTAAAGAAAGGTGAGGATTTCCTACTGTCTTAAAAAAAACTTTGCTTCTGAATAAAAGTAGCTTTGATTGTTTGCTCTGAAATTACCCATACACTTGTTTGGTCATATATTTATTCGCTAAGGATGTGTTGAGTATTTGTAGAAAAGTTGGGTTGATTTTTTTTTAGTATGTTAGGGATACAGAGAGGGAGAACATGCTAATACTGTATGCTTCCTCCCCTTGGAATGATAAGATGAGGGTGGGTGGGTGGCTGGGAAGGATGAGATAATATTTGATTTTCTATAACCTTATTTATTCCCCCACACTAACCTTGTGAGGTGGGTATTAGTCTGTTTTACAGGTAAGGGAGCTAAATCTCAATGAGGTAAACCACTCACAATTCCATGGTTCACCTCAGAAGCCAGATGTTAAGTGTCTGCAAAGCAAATGTTTTTTTCCACTGTAAAAGAAAAAAGAGATGGGACTAAGTTTGCACCCAGAAACTCTCCTTCTCTAGCACTTACCACTTTTAAATATACTGTGTTTTTACTTGATTTACTTGATTATTGCCTATCTCTCCCACTAAAGTATTAGGTTTCTGAGGGCAGGGATCTGTGTTCTGTTTTGTTCACAGATGTATGTCAAGAACGTAGAACAGTATGTGGCACGTAGTAGGGCTTCTAAAAATAGCTTTTGAATGAATTAATTCATCCAACAAATACTTACTGGGTGGTAGGCACTTTAACAGATCAAGCCATCAGTACTAAAGGAGGCAGACAAAGCTTCTGCCCCCAGGGAGCTTAGGTTCTGTCTGTAAAGCCCCAGAACATGCCTACAAATGAAGAAAATCATTTTAGATGGTAAGTACCTCTAAGCAAATAAAGTGTCTCAACCAAGAGTGACAGGGGTAAAGGTAAGGAACAAATCTCTGAAGAAATAACGTTAGTACTAATGGATTAAAAAGAGCCACATATGTTAAGATACAAGGAAAAAATGTTTCAAAAAGAACAAATGCAAAGGCCCTGAGTCAGAAAAGGGCAGGACATGTTAGAGGGGCAACAAGGAGGCCCGAGTGACTAGATCGCGGAAAGAACTGAGGGAGGCGGGCTCTCAGACAAGTGGACGAGAGGCTAGTCCGTATGGGTCCAGGTAGACCATGCTAGAGTCGGTCTGAATTTATTCCAAGTGCAGTAAGAAATATGAACGGACTTTTAAACAGGACAATGACATGATCTGCGTTTTGTTTTTACTTTTTTTTTAAAACTACCGCTGTGTGTGGAATGCATCGTAAGCAGGCAGGAGTGGAAGCGGGGAGACGGCTGGAATCGTCTGGATGAGTGATTATGACAACTTGGTGCTGGAAGTGGACCTAGAGATTAAGTTGACTAAAGATAAAACTCGAAGACCGAACTGTGGTGATTTGCAGAGAGATTGATCGCGGGGAGGCGATGTGGTAGAGTTAAAGGTAGAGAGAAATTAAGGATGAATCTCAGGTTTTTATTTGGGCACATGGGTCAGTGATGGTGTCATTTACTGAGAATGGAAAGAGAAACATGTTTGGGAGTGTAAGTTTGAGATGTTGAGTAAATATGTATGTGGAAATGCCAAGCGAGTCATTGCATATATGAATGTGGAAGCCATCGGCATTGTCAGGGCTAGAATCATATAATTGGGATTCCTCAGCCTTTACAGATTATTTAAAACCATGAGCTTGATGAAATCATCCAGAGTGTGGAAAGAAGGAAAGAAAGCCAAAGACAGACCTAGGGCACGTCCACGTTCAGATAGAGATAGAGGATAGAGAACCAACAAAAAAGCTGAGAAGAGGCAGTCCAAAGGCAGGAGAAGAACCAGGGGAAGGTGGTATTGTGAAAACCAAGAGGCGACAGTGATTTAAGAGAGGAGTGGTCAACTGTGTGGAAATCCAAACATGGAGCTGAGTAACATGAGAACAGATACATGTCGACTGGCTTTGATGAGGTCTTAGCAACTGTCAAGATCCTTTTCTTTGGAGAAGTGGAGATGGAAGCCAGATTGAAGTGGGCTGCCGAGTGAATCCAGGAGGAAAAGTAGAAATCAATGTGTACTGCTCATTTTTTTAAAAATAAGTTTTACTTTGAAAGGTTGCTGGGACGTGGGTGTAATTACAAGGAGATACGAGTTACATGCATTTATTTTTCAATATGGAGAGGAGATAGAATGTTGTGTGCTTTTGTGGCTGAGCGATGGAGAAAAAGAGATTTAATCCAGAGGAGGAAGGACTCATTGAAGGAGAGAAGCCCTTTAAAAGGGCAGAAGGGATGGGACGTCAGGCACAAGGATGTAGGTGTGGAGAGAGGTGATTTGTCTCTGATAGGGCGTGTCTTCTCTTGGAGTACACATGTGCCTCAGGACACACATGGCCACTTAGCACGCTGTAGAGCAATTTGGCTGAAATGGAAGGGAAACTATTTCTGGAGGTGAATAATCGGAAGTGTCCCAAAATAATGAGCCATGCTGACTCAGGTCCCTTCCTGTAGTCCAGCCCCAGCTCAACCAATACCTCGATGCCATTATTTTCCTTACAGTCCCTCCTTGCAACTATTTTTGGCTATTGCTAAATTAAAGTATTTTTACCTTAAGAAAAATTATGAGCTTGTTTTTGGGATCCCTTGTTGCTAGAGAAACCAATATAACACACAAATTCAGCACTGTTCTTCATTGGTTCAAGACGGATGGAAAGATGGGCTCTGGTGAAGAATTCTCCATAAACCACAAATATTTATGTTGATTATCACATTGGAGGCAGCTGATCATGAACAGTGACTTGCTTTGTCATAATGATTTGTATCCCTCTTTCAGTAAACCAGAGGAGTCAAACAAAATGACCTCATCTGAGACATGGGACACTGGATGTCCTATCCACTGAAACAAATGTGGACAAAGGTGAAACAAGACATCCTGGACCCGTTGTTCTGTTTTTCTTTTCCTCACCCTCTGCCTCCCCGCCCTTCCTCCTCCTCCTTCAGGGTTTCAGTATGTATAGTGTGTGGAAAATTACTGCTTTTATTCAGAGCAGTCTCTCACAAATGAGTCCCTTGGAGTAAATAAAAGATGGAACGTAGCTTGCCTTTCGGAAGCCCAAGGCGTTGGCTGGTTTTGTGGACAGGATGATGTGATCTCAGAAGCGCTCAAAGTTGCATTCAGTAATTCGTGTGCCTGTGATGCACAAATAGGCACGAAAATGGAAAAAGAAGAACAATTCCACCCTATTGAACAAATTGCTGTCCCATCAAAGCAAATGTTAAGCATTTCCTACAGTTCTGTGTGCAAACATTCCAATTTATAAGAAAAGATTTTTTTTTCCCCCAAAGGGATATGCTGACCTTTCCAAGCTGAGCTGTTCAGAAAGGGGGAAAAACGCATTGCACTCAGATGCCAAGCGTTTCTGACATTTGTGGCAGGAGAAAAAGGAAGTCTGTGATTTGCATCTATCACAGGCCCTGCCTAAGTAGTGGTTAGGTCTGATATGTTTTTCTCTTGAGGACTTTTCCTTTTAAAAGGTTTAGGGGCAGTTTCCAATTTCCATTTTGGCACAGTGAGCACGTCTACAAGATTCATCTATTCCCTGTCGTACCAGGCAAAGTGTGCACAAAGAAGCAGTACCCTAGGAAATTAAAAATAATGGTTTTTAGCAATCAAATCTTAAAAGAATGTCAAACTCCCTGTTGTCCCAAACGAACACAATTAGAAAGTCCGCATGGAATAAAACAGGTGGCTATGAGGTACTATTTTTAAACCACTGGAGGACGTGCTGTGTTGTGACTACTGATTCTCTTGCAGTCACAATGGCTGTGGTGACTAATGGTTACAGCAGTCATTCCAAACAGTTTTTAAAATCTCCCAAAGTTTGTATCAAATCTTACTCAGAAGAGTTTGTATTAAGATTGGAATACTTCCCTCTAAAAAAAAAAAAAAAGATTGGAATACTTCCCTACTTGTAAAGTTTTGTAAATGTGTCTCTCTTTTTAAAGATGTTTTCAACATAAAAATCCCCATATGTAAGCCACATGAAAGTGAGGTTTGGACACGGGGGTGCTGGACTTGGAGCTCTGCCATTCACCTCCCACTCGTCCCCTGCAGCGGTCTCAGCATCACCTCTTAACTGTGAAGAGGATCTCGCCCCCCAGATCGTATCAGCGCCTGGGACTCTGCCGCAGCCGAGGGCTGCTGCTGGCCTGAACACCCTGTCTGCCTCCCTCTCGAATGCTCTTAAAGGCAGGCATCCTACCCGCTGCTCCTCACCGCCCCGGAGTTCCTTCCCATGGTGATCTTATCTGACCCACGGTCAGGGAGAGTTTCACTCTCATTCCCTGCAGGTGTTTGATCAAAGGGCTTTTGAATACCTTTGAAAAATTGCATTTTTGCCAGACTGGCGCTGTAACGAACTGGAATATGAAAACCGTGAACAACGGCAGTGTTTCTGCAATCTGATGGTGCAGTAAGGCCCTCCCTCCCCTTCCTGTCAATCAAACAACTCGCAGTGTTTGACGTGGTGTGCCAGCCTTACTGTCTACAGTAAACAATAGGTGCTAGCATTTTAAACTGACCTTTAATTCTTCCGAACCAGCCCATTATTTCTGGCTTGTTGGTTATACAGAGAAAACGAGCAACGAAATCGGTCGTCATAATTTCCACATCTTACACTGAAAGCAGTCCATGGAAAAAAGTCTTGAAAATGATGACCCATGTAATTATCTTACTCCATGAGGGTTCCTTCTTATCAGCTATGAGGTTCACATATGCTGTGAAGCTTTAGAAAGAAATACAAAGCACCTGTATTCTTCTGTACTTTAAACTTAAATGAAGGAAGTTAAATATATCTGTAGCCTTACGTACATCTTAGTTCATTTACCACTAAAAGAAATAGTCAAAACATTTTTTAAAAATTTTTCATAAGCCAATATATCTAATGATGATGACATTTTTCTCCATAAAGTAGGTAAGCACTGGTTTTATTTAGGAATAATCAACAGGTTTGGAAACTGCCTTGATATATAAATTAAGGATTGACTATTTTAGCAAATGAAACTGATTTGGGGAAGAAGTTAATATCTTATAATGAGCCAAAATTGACATAAAAGTAAGAAACTATAATGATTTCCCTCAACATACCACCAGCTTAGAGTATGTCCTTAGAATTTCCTATGCATGGAAATGACTTTTTCTGTGCCATTTACACTCTCAATCAGATCCTAAAGACACACGTTCAGAAGATAACCAGACAAAGTCAGGGACACAGTTTGTGGCAGGACAGTCTCTGGGTACAGCTGTGGTCTGCATATACACAAAACCTGTGACCTTGGCCAATGATCAAGTGAACAATGATCCAATCAAGTGAGCTAATTGGCCCATTTTTGCAACTGTGTGAATATGAACCACATTTCATTTTGTCTTGATTATAATATCTGACCCAAGTAAACTGGAAATACAGTCATAATGGCATTGACATTCAACAACAATTGTTATTCACATGACAATAAAAGCAAACCAACTTCCTTACTTATTAAATAAGTTCTTAGAAAACACACATAGGTGTTTTCTACTATAATTTGTAACATCATTGTCACTGAATTCTTTACGAGTTAGAAAGGAAATTCTAATGGTGAACCTTTGGTAGCTGGCAGTTTCTAGCAAAGAGGACTTTGAAATCATAGTCCACGATGAATACTGATTAACCACTAAGGTAACCTGCCCTCAAAGCTTGCTATAATTAAGTGCGCAACCGCCTCTCTAAGCTTTCGTTTCTTCTTATGTGAAATGGGGTAGTGCCTACCTCACTGGTTTGGGAAGAGTCATTGATATAATTAGGCTCTCAGATACTGCTGAACACATAATGCTTTCCCTTTCTTAATTAAACTTGCAGTTCACCATAAGGTGTTTAAAGATTAACATGGTAAGATCAGCCAACCTCTCCCATCGTCCATAGGGTGGGGGCTGCCAAGAGTGCACAGCAAAATGTGGAATCATAACTACCATTTGCTGAGTGTTTATGTATGTGCCACGGGCACTATAATGAACACTTAAGAGTCTCAGTCAATCCTTAAAACCATCATCTCCATTTAAATGATGTGCAAACTCAGGCAGTTTAATACTGCACCATTTCTACAGCTGAGAACTCTGAGCTCTCAGAATTGATGCAATCAGGTCAATATATAGGCAAAGCACCTGTATGAATATCCATGGAAGTTTCCAGAAGGTAAGGCTGTAATTACCCTGGTTGGCCACAGACTTCTAGCCTAAGTTTCTGTGCAAAAGCTCCTGCTTGGTGAATTAGCAGGTGTCAGTAGCAGGTATGCAGGGTAAAACTCCGGGGAGTGAGGGGAGGTATGTATGTAAGAGGGTGTTCTGGAATAGTGTCTGTTTCTAGCTCTGGAAGATCAAGGCTTTTGGTGAAAAGAAACTATTACTCTCAAAACTTACCCTGGTTCCTTACTGAGCATGCCCAATAGCCACGACTAAGGGGCATGGAAAATAAAAGGTGAGAAGCAAAGTTAAAAAAAAAAAAAGGAGCCACAAACTAATCCTATTAACCTTGGAAACACCGTTGGTTTTACTGAAGCAAAGTAAATTATATGAAGATAAAAAGATCTCCCTTTTGACATCAGGACAAAGTACCTCAAATTTTAAAAATCTATGTAAACAGAAAACAAGTTTACTAAGTTATTCACTACTAAAATAAGCTCTTCATGAACTCACCTTCCTCATCCCTCCAACTCATCTGAGAAAATTCTTCCCATAAACAACCTGTAAGCCCTAGTGCACAGCTACCCCTAAAGTGGCTTCAGCCAAAACTCACCACGGTAACTGTTTGCTTACACACCTTATGAAAGATTTCTTTGGAACAAGAGGCTCAAGGCTGTGAAAATCATTGCAGTAGGTTAGTTTAAAGCTGAACTATGTAGGATTAAACAAGATGTGTGTTAGCTATATCTGGTCCAGACCATCCCTTTGGTGATTACATCATTAGTGACAAAACAGGCTTTTTGGAACACTGGCCATGGTCAGATTTGCACCTCCCGGGTAGCGTACACAGAACTGTTGGAAGCTCCATATGGATGCCGGTTCCTACAGCTATCCCCATCCTCCCAACCACTGATCTTCATCTAAAGAATAGTTGCCATCCTGGTCAGAGGTGCATGCATGTCAAAACTGAGGAATTTAGATGCTGAATTTTAAATTCGCAGATCTAAAATGTTGATTGAATTAAATATGCTACTAAAAAAGAGCCAAACATCAACTAGAAGATATCCTCAGCTACACCTTAATGAGAGTGAAACCATACATATATATAGAAGAGAAACACACACACAAAACACAAAGTTTCACATTCTGCTTATCACTTGGTATCTCAGTACATGAAATGCACAATTCAGATAATGGGCAGCATTTCACTAATTCTATCTATGCCTACCCATACTTCTTCTTTACTTTTACTAATAGGCTTCTAAGACTGACAATTCCTAATTAAAATTAAAAGAAAACAAACTGTAAATTTCAAAGCTAAAAGTCAGCTTGTCAGCATGAAGTGTTTATCATATCATATATATTTAACTTCACAACTTCTTTTGGGACTATATTACACCCAGCTTAACACAGGAATTCAGTTTATATACCAACAGAAGTTTAAAAAAAAAAAATCCCAAAATTACTATTTATTCTTTTCCTTAAAAAAAAATCTTTCTTTCTAATTAATCATACAAAGAACAATTTCTAATCAGTCTTCACGTCTTTTTTTTTCTTCCAGTCTTTACTTCTAATCAAAAATAAAAAAGCCAACAAAAAACAAAATCCCACATCATGAAAGTCATGACCAAAGTAGACTTCAATACTTCTCAACTACTGGGGAAAAGCAATAAAATTTATTGTACTAAAAGAGAAGTTACCCTTTATGAATCTCAAATTTAGAGAAATCATGTAGCCTTCCATAACTAAAAATAAATAAATACAAATAAGGGAAGGGAATATATTTGTTACTAAAAATTTGAGTCTAATTCTATTTAATTGGAAGTTTATTGGCAGAAACTCTAATAAACATGATAACTGAAAATGTGGCTTGGGACTATAAAAAGCAGATTTTTACCAAAGTTAAATGTCAACTGGATTCTACAATCACATTTAGTCTAGGAGCTTAGGCTAAGGACTTAGGGTGATCTCACTGTACAGGTTATGATTTTACTATGAAATATTTTAATTCAAACATATCAGCAGTAGTTAGCCTGCAGAGTATCTATGACACTTAAAAAAAAAACAAAACCACAGAATGTTAACTTTGGGCAACAACTTTTATGAAAGTAAAAATCTTTAAAAATTCTAAAGCCATTGAAAATCAGTCTGAATGTATTTTAATCATGGAGAAAAAATTAATGGGATTTAAACTATCAAATCTATTTTTCTCCTGTGAATATAGTATCTATTTCCTTCAAAATATTTTAGAGCCAGTCAACACCCCAAAATAAAAATATTATTCCTATCTCAATTTAAAATGTAATGAATCAGTATTATCTTAGCCAACAACACAGTAAACTGCATTACGTCAGATATATAAAACTGGCAGAGTAATCATCTGAAAGCTTTAAAATATTAGAACCAAAGGCTTTCTGTGTTTGTAAATTAATGGCTTTTGTGGGGAAAGGGACTAAGGTACTTAAAACACTGTAACATCTTAAAATCTACAACTAAAGGAAAAAACTACTAATGCTAATTTTCTAAAAGTCACAAATTATAATAACACAAAACAAATTTGTCATTTTTGCTGATTTTCAATGTTTATACATGCAGTATAAATTACAAATATGTATACCATTACAACACCATCTAAAAGAAAACAATGATGTATAAAATCTTGATGATAAATAAAATTATTGCATTTAATGTCATTTTCTTAAAAAGCAAAGTCATCAAATTCCTTAATGTCATATTAAATGTAAACAATACCAGTTCAGACTAGAAGAAATGTATGCCAATACCAGCTTCTGAAAACAAAAATAAAGAGGTTAAAGCCCTGCCAGTTTGTCTGAATTAGGTCAGATAATCATGGAAACAAAGGAATATTTAAAATTATTTATTTTATCATTATGCACAATGAAGGAAAGCATTATAGAGAGCAGAGTTCTTTCCCACCATAAAATTATTTACACCCATTTATTTAGCTAGAAACACTAGCTAGAAGAGGTACTGGTATATTCCATTTGTAATAATTTCTCTACAGCAAACAATTGTCGTACACTTGGAGCATGTTGAAAAAAATATTGCCTCATAGGTCTTTGTTTTTTTGAGTCTCAATCACAAGAGCTCAAGGTACTTTGAGAGAATCCTGGTCTCCTAGATGGTCTGATGAATGCATTAAAATCAAGCAATGTGTTTGTATTCTGAAAATAGTCTTAAATCCATATAAATGTTGCTTGAATTGTGGAGCTCATATCTCTCCTACTGGCACTATGACATGTGAAGGACATCCGTTATGAAAGCTTCACGCCAATTTTGTTCTGTTCCTTTTTCATTAGCCGCTGTGCCTCCTTCTCCATTTTCTTCCTTTGTTGTTCTGCTGCTCTCTTTTCTCTGTCTGCTATCTTCTGCTGCCTGAAAGAAATATATTCCTATTTTTACTTTTAGAAAATACCATACAGGTAAAATGGAGAATAAATTCCAGAAAGAAATAGCAGTGCCTTTTTAACCAACATCAAATCTTCCTTCTCACTGTTTTGAAAATTTCAAAGATTTTCAAAAATGGTATTTCTTTTAATCCTTAGAACATGACTTACACAATAAAAGAGTATTGTCTCTATGTTACAAAAAGTAAAATGAGACTCAAAGGCTAAGTGACTTATCCAAAGTCACAAGATTAAGTACAAGGAGAAGAACCCACATCCTCTAATCCCTCTACTTCGGATTATTTTCACTAAAACACTACCTCCATTGGACTATACCTTTCTGATACCATTCTGAAAAGATGTTGAGAAACCATTCTGATGTTGAGGACTAAATCTCCTGTTATTATAATAGTTAGAAAAACTCTGCTAAAGGAAGTCAAGAACACAGATGTGCAGAACACAATGCCCAAAGAAAACAGAAAAGCAGCACAAGCCTCCCAACTGGAAGCTAGAAATCTATTTAAGGATTAGCATTTGGCCAGCTCTCCTGAGGAAGGGGCAGAACGGTGGGTACTTGCTGAATACACATTATGAGATCCTTCCCTCCCCTCCAGCCCCTCCCTGACTCCACGAGCTAGAACCACTAGCCTCTCTTCTGTTACTGATCGACTTGTGTGGGGAGTGGGAGTAGCAGGGTGACGAGATAGGACAAAGAACAGAAGCTGGTCCTGGATCTAAGGCTTAAGATATGAGAAAGTAAGTGAAGAAGCACACAAGGTTGAGGAAGGAAGCTTCCTCAGGTCACAGTTGCACATGGGATGGGCAACATCAGGTTATAAAACAGAAAAATCCGGTGTGGATTAGCTATGTATGGGACAGCTCAAAGCAAGCTCTGGCGAGCAAAATGTATATACCATTCTCATCATAGGTGCAAATGAGCAGAGGTGCCTATGACCAAATTTCGAGAAGTGGAGAGACTTATTTTAGGCAGTGTTTTGACCTTCACCAAGATAGGTTAAAAGAAATCTACTTTTCACTAGCTCTGATCACTTCCTAGAAAAACTGATAATCTGCCCCCAAAAGTCAAAATGCTGGTGGCAAAAGGGAGCTAGGAAAAGAATTATCAAGAGCAGGCTAGCTTACAGACAAACAAGATCTCCAAGCTTTCACCGGGTCACTAGGTAAAGTATAAAAACCAACAATTAATGTTCCTGGAAAATGAGGGAATTTAGAGATGACTACAGACAAAATCTGTTTTCTCTCTCCAGCTATACATCTGGAATCATTGAAGTACCAGAATCTCCTTCCTTAACTTTACTGATTCCAGTACTGGGCAGTATTAAAGTGGCAATGGGAAACAGACGGAGTGAGAGGATATGGAGTGTGACTTCACTTGGAAACGTCGCGGTGTTCTTCTGGGGGCAGTAACAGCACACGAGTCTTCCGTGTCTCTCTGACTCTAACTTATGCAAGTGGTAGCAGGAAGCATGTGTATTAACGACTGATAAGCTCCCTCTCCCAAGCTGTCATGTAACACGGAGCACTAGGTTTAGGGTTTTGTTTTTAGTTTTTGTCTTGTTTCGTTCAGAGTGCAAGAAAGTAGCGTGGAAAAAACGTTTTGGTACAGTGAGTATTAAGATACTTGTGAGCTCATCAACTCTGTAGTGCTGTTGTTAAGATGAATGGATTCAGAATGAACAGACCCCTCCCTTATCCTATGGTTAATGACACAAAAAAAATCACTAGAACCCCCAAAAATGTTCTAAAACACTTGGACTTCTATATCTAAGATTTATCCAAAAGAGTAAAAGAAATGGATCTTTTTTTGATGATCCATGCAACATAAATGTTGCTGTTTACAATTTTCAAAGTACTCCTTTTACAGTGAATAATGATTAAATAAAAACTAAATATTTAAAGCTCTCATAACTTTACTGACTGTTAAAATGTGACACATCCTTATTCAAAAAAAGCTGAAAATAGGAAGGACAAGACCAAAAAAAAAAAAAAAAAAGTCAGCCATAACTCAACTACACCCTCTGCTGGCTCTTCAAGGTAATTGTAGTTAATTGATGAAGACAAGAAGGCAAAATACAAAAATGAAATCAGTTGTTTTGTTATTTATTTTCTATCCCTATTATAGAAACAATCTTTAAAAAAAAACTTACATCACTGTGTTTCATCTTTAAAAATAAAAAAATGATTTAGATACATTTAAATATCACCAGTGATGATGGTCACAAACTTTTTTAGGGTAAATACTCTGTTTACTCTTTGACCTAATGCAACAGTAACAAGAATTAAGTTTATTGCTCACAAAAACAAAGAAAAAAGAACATAACACCAAAAAAACAAACTTGAAGACCTCAGGAATAATATTTTCTTCTCGGTAGAATGGATAGGACCTGACATAATTATTTACCTCATAGGGCTTTATGAGCGCATCAATTGAACTATATATACAATTGTAGAGTGCTATGTAAGTTATTTTCATTTGAATGTGCAGTGCTGGGTACTATTCTAGGCCACAGGGAAACAAAAATAGAGGTATAAGTTCTGATCTAGAGGAATATATAGTAGTGGCTCATGTTTCAAGAGATAACTAACTATGCTTTACAGGGAACATAATACAAAGCAAATAGTATGATATGATGTATAAATATAGAAGATCTCATTTGCCATTAATCTTATTACTCTTTTGTTCCTCTAAAACTTTAAATTCTTGGTTTCTGTGACGTTTTAATCATATAAAATAGTATATACAGCCTGAAATTTTAAAAAAAAATCCTCTATTACCTAAGCTTGAGTGAGAAAGAATGAAGAAAAATACAACTTTTGGCATAATTAGCTTTCCTGACCTCAAATGCAACATGAACAAATTGAGTTCTTCTACTCAAGCTGCAATGTAAGTATGACTAAAATACCTCAGAACTTCTTCTGCTTGCCAGGCCGCATCTTCTTCTTCTTCCCATGCGTTGGTATTTTCCTGCCAGGTATCTAAGTCACCTAATTCAGGCTACAACAAAGTACAAAACAAAATTATGATAGTAAAGAGCTCCTCTTTCTCCACTTAGCAGTCCAGGGAAGTGTCTTTTACAACATGAGTCAGACCTCGTCACTCCTCTGTGTCTTCTTCACGTCCTATATAAGGCCTGGATGACCAGGCCCTGGGTCCGCCTGGAACTCAGCTGTTTCCGGGGACACATGACTTTCAGTACTCAACGGTCCTGGGCAGGTCCAGCTTTCTTCCTATTTTATGTTTTATAATGGTTGTTTTTTTCTGCCTACTTTAAGTTGGAATGGACAAGAATAGGAAGTTTCTTCTTTCCATTTCTCTCTTTTCAGTGAGAGGAGAGGGTAGGAGTGGGGGCAAGAGAAGAGACTGACTGGAGATGGAATTGGAGATGCCTAACTACTCTGTGCAAAGATGAACCACAGCACCCGAAGTTTCCAAATCAGCACAGCCATTTTCATTTAAGCATAAGTAATTTATAGATTTTTCAGTGGTTCTTACTAGGCGGGCCCAAGGCAAAACAACAAACTGGACAAAATTTACTCTTCACCAGAGTAATTCCATATTGCGGTGTTTTTTTGTTTGTTTGTTTGTTTTTTTGGCCTGTCCTACTTACCTGACCCCAGTAGGCTGGCCTTTCACTACTTCTTCCATTATACTTTCCAATATCCCCCAGGTTGGACCTCCGAAAGTTCACTTTTTCTTCCACAAACCAATAAAAATGCTCATTCTGGAGTGTTTAGTTAGGTGCGGAAGTGACTATGAGCATAAAATAAGTGGCACCAATCTATGAATAGATTTAGTATACTTTTGAGCACTTATACTTAAAACTGAAATAAAATGTGTGGTTTTCTCCTCCTAACCATAAACGTAATACCATTCTCTATTAAAACTTACTAGTGTATTTCTGATAATCTCTTTAATATGTCTGTAAAAGTAGAATACCAAAATCAAATAAAAAAATTTTTTTCAAGCCACTGAACCAAAATTCAAATGACCCTCTTGAAAACCTATACCAACTTATCCTACTGACAGGAACAGGTACAAGTCTTCCTTCCCTGTACCTTTGTCAATACTGGTAATAGTCTTCTTTCCTCTTTGCTAATTGGTTAAGATTTGATAATGATGTCTTGTTATTTTACTTTGGATTTCTTTGAGAAGTAATAAGATCAAACTTTTCTTCATGTTATTAGGCTAAGTCTATTTCTTATTTGTCAATGTATCCATTTTTCCACTGAGGTGTTTGACTTTCTGTATACAAAACATTTAGACATAAAAAAAGTGAACTAAAACCACAAAGAGAGTGATATCTGATCCTTTAGTAGAGATGGCCTTTCAAATTAAAAGTTTTAAAGGATAAGATAGGTAGGGCTACTACATAAAAACTAAACACAGGGCACCTGGGTGGCTCAGCTGGTTAAGTGTCCCAACTCTTTTTTTTAAAAAACATTTTATGTATTTTTTTTTTGAAGATTTTTATTTATTTATATGACAGAGAGAGATCACAAGTAGGCAGAGAGGCAGGCAGAGAGAGAGAGAGAGGTGTAAGCAGGCTCCTGCTGAGCAGAGCACCCGATGTGGGGCTTGATCCCACGACCCTGGGATCATGACCTGAGCTGAGGGCAGAGGCTTTAACCTACTGAGCCACCCAGGCACCCCAAGTGTCCAACTCTTAATCACAGCTCAGGTCTTGATCTCAGGGTTGTGAGTTCAAGCCCCACAGTGACTCCACGCTGGGCATGGAGCTTACTTATAAAAGAAAAAAAAAAACCTAAACACATTGGCCCGTCAAAATATCCAAACCAAATTATAAAGCCAACAACAAATCAAAAAATTACAAAAGACGACAGAAAAAAGTTAATATCCTTAGTATAAAAAGCTATTACAACAACACGAACGATTAAACTCCAGAAAAAAAACCCAGAATATGGAATTTAAAAGAAGAAACTAATTGGCAGAATGGGTGTTAAGATATTTTTAGAGTAGAGCACAATGCGCGGTAGATTACCATTCTTGCCTAAGCAATGCCCCTTATTTCATCTGCTGAGAGGAAAATATGTGGAAATAGCACTGAAGACATTCTCCATCTCTCCTATTTACCCTTTCAACTCTGTAAGGAGGTATATATTTACAACTTCATAAGCTATACTGGTGTTATAAAAACTTGTAAGTGGGAAACATTTACTAATTCACTGGGCAAGTCTGAACCGCTTTATCAATTAGGATCAAACACATATGAATAAAGTAGAAAATTTAGAAATATGAAATAAAAAATTAAACATGCTGTGCTACTTTAGAGGAATATCTATGGTGCTATTGTGTTCTCATAGCATAATGTAAATGCACAGGAGGAGGGGCACCTGGGTGGCTCAGTTGGTTAAGGTCTGCCTTTGGCTCAGGTCATGATCTCAATGTCCTGGGATCGAGCCCCACCCTCTCTCCACTCATGCTCTTTCCGTCCTCTCAAATACATAAATCAAATCTTCAATAAAAATAAATAAATGCAGAGGAGTTACCAAAATTTGCATTATTTATGGATGATCATTTAATACTGCACTTTCCCCACTAGAATGTATTTTTTTGAAGCAAGGACCCTGCCTGTTTTTCTCACTTTCCACTATAGTACTAGTACCGAGCACCCTGTCTCGCATTAGTAGGAATCATTTTTGACCAATGAATTAAAAACATACATAAACATGGGTCCCCTGGAGAGAAGGGGCCTCTGAAGCACCTGTACAGTTTAAACAAACAAGATAGATAGACAGATGTGGTGGTTTAAAACTGTGTTGCAAATTCTTTGGCACTCCTTCCTTCAAGAAGTAGAGCTTAATTCCTCTCCCCTTGCATGTGAGCTGGATTTAGTGATAGTACGTCACTTGTAAGACTAATCATAAACAAGAGTTGTGGCTTCACCTCTGCCTGCCTTCTCTTTTTCAGGGATTGTTTGTTCTGGAACCCTCAGCGGTTATGTTGTATGGAAACCCAAGCAGCCCTATGGAGACGTCCATGGCAAGGAACTGAGGTTTCACGCAACCAACCACCATTAATTTGCCAGGCCATAAAGTGAGCCACTATGAAATGAACCCTCTAATTTCAGGCAAGCCTTCATAGGACTACAGCCCCAGCTAATGATTTGTCCAGAAAGTCATTAGAAACCCTGCGCCAGAACCACCCAGTTGAGTCACTCCTGGATTCCCAATCCATAGAAACTATATGAGATAAAGAATGTTGATTGTTTTAAGCCACTAGCTGTGGGGCTGTTATATAATAATAACATAATAAATTAGTCAACAATTATTAATCAATAATCTTGCAATCAAAACATACTTAAGCTTAGATCCGCAGAGAAGTCTGAACATTGTAGGTTTTTTTTTTTAAGTTATGGAGAGTTCTTTGATGATCATTATGACTACCTGGAGTGCCAGACTGAAAGTTTTCTTTTTAAATATTTTATTTATTTATTTGAGAGCGAGACAGAAAGAGAGAGAGAGAGAGAGCACGCACAAACAGTGGGGAGAAGGAGACTCCCCACCAAGCAGGAAGCCAGATGCAGGGCTCCATCCCAGGACCCAGAGATGATGACCTGAGCCTAAGGCAGATGCTCAACAGACCGAGCCACCCAAGTGACCCTGGACATAGGTGTTTTTAAGAAAATTCAAAGCTGATTCTGAGATACTTCCAATGTTGATTACACTACTTTTGTCCTTCAAATTGATGCATTTAAATCAAACCTACTAGGGAAACAATTCATGACTCATTTAAAAATAGCCTGCTTTTAAGTTTAAATTTCAGTGGTAATCTCTTTAAAGGTCACTTTTAAAAAAAAAAAATTATTTTCTTTTAGAGAGGGAAAGAGAGAAATCGTGCAGGTGTGCACACAGGCAAAAAGGGGAAGGGCAGAAGGAAAAGGAGAGGGAGAATCTTCAGCAGGTTCCATGCCCAGCACAGAGCCCAAGGCGGGCTCAATCTCACAACCCTGAGATCATGACCTGGGCCAAAATCAAGAGTCAGACACTCAATGAATTGAGCCACCCAGGTGCACCTAAAGGTCACATTTGTTAAGTAACATACTGTATTTATCTTTTATGTGTACAGTGGGACTCTGATATTAGTAGCTGATGTAATTTACAATCTCTTAAAAGGATAAGACCGGCAAAACTCAAGATAACGTCTCTCATCTGCCAAGCCTGTTATGAAGCACAGAAGTACAAACATAATGTTCACTTTTTCTTCTTTCAAGGAAAGAAAACAAACCCTTGCCTATATATTATTAACATACTTACAGATTGATGAATAAAAGGCATATCCTGTGTAGCTGCTAATCTACTAGAGAAACCTGTGCTACCATCTGGGATGCCAAAATTTAATGGTTCCCTCTTCTTAATAATGATCTGAAAGATAATTGAAATAGAATTATAGGAATATTTTATGCATTATATAAAAATAGACAAGATAATTAAGTGACCAAAGTATTCTGTAATTATTTCAAATATGCCCTACCTTTCTTCTTTTAAAATTTATAATGTTAAGATTTTTTTTTAAGTCTGTAAAGACTATCAAAATTCCTAGGCAATTGTCACACAAATCACTTACATACTAAGAAAAATTCCATCTTCCTTTTTCTAAAAAAAAAAAAAAAACAAATTTTCCTCTTCTCTCTCTAGACCCACAAAATATAAGTTCGCACTTTTAGTCACCATATTAAATAAGAACACATGTCACATCCTACAAAGTATGGCCGCTCTCTTCATATGGTTATCTATGAATCCATTTGCTCTTTCAAGGCAACAGTGGTAACTTTGTAGCTTAAAAACATTTTCAGTCTAACTAATTGATTAAGGTACTATTGTAATATTCTAGGTTCCTCTTAAGACAGCAATTACTTCCAAAATATAAGGTATTCATTTAGTAATACACACAAAGTCCTTGAAAAATACACAATTTTACGCTCTTTAGCACTGAGACATTTGAGCAAATTAACAAAATCCTGAGTACAGAATGTAAATGTTATCAGCCTTGAAATTATAAAAACAAATAGCTGAAACTCGTGGGGAGGCAGAAGTGGGTGAGAAACCCTATTAAGGAATGGTGGAATAAATAATGTCCTCATTTTATAAACTGCATTTTTAAGAAATATTTTCTATGTACAACTGAACAAGAAATGGAACCCTAAGCATGCTTTTTTGTTAGTTTGTTTTTGTTTTGTTTTGTTTTGTTTTGTTTTGTTTGTTTTTAAATAGCAGGGTGACTAGTGAGGTAGACTGGAATAACAGCATCATAATGTCAAGAAGAGGGGGAAGGGCAGTGAGGGTAGTATGAAATAAACCCCCATCTACCACAGTATGAAATCAATGGACAATGTCTGTGATTAGTAAATCAAGGCATAGCAACATAAACATATTACATATAGATATGATTTTAAAAAAACATTATAAGCCCAAACAGGAAAAGTTATCAGTGGTTGCTTCTGAGAATTAGAAGTGTCCAAGGGGAATGATGGGGCAGAAGTCCTTTGCTTCTCATTATAAGGTCTTCTATTCTTTGATTTAAAATTTTTTTTAAAAAGTACATGTACTATTTTTGCTAAAAAGAAAGGAAAATATTCAGTCACTGTTCTTTTTCCAATAATTCCCTCCACCTTTAATTGATCTTCCATACCCAATTCAAAAGGGATTAAGTAAAGTATGGATGACTATCATAAGCCCACAACAATTATTCTGTTCTGAGAGTCCTGCATCATTTTATAATGATTATCAATAATGGAAACTACACTTATCAGTTTGTAGGCATCACTAAACCGTGAACTCTTTTCAGGTCAGAACTTTATCTTAATCAGCTTAGTCTCTATAGCAGAAACTGCAGTCTAGAATCTGGTCTATGGTTGGATTTCAGTAAGTGCATATATAACTTTAAAAGACTTGGGGGTGCAACTTACTAGATCTACGTCTGGGTCACTTGAATATGTAAGCTTGTTTAATATGTTAGAAAACACAACAAACTGATTATCAGAAATAGGATTTCTGAGAAATACTAATTGTACTGTCTGATTTAAATATAGGAACCTGAAAAGCAGTTTAATTATTTAACCTCCCAAACCACAAATCTTTTACATACTTTCTGAGTTTTCCTTATAGTTGGTGTCATGTCCTTAAAATAGTCAGGTTCTAGTTGTTCCAAAGCATTTTGTTGTGTTGCTACATTCCCATTGCCTCCTTCAATCTTTACACTTGTGGGAGCATCTTCATCCCAGGAAGTCCACTCTTCAACATCGGTCTACATTGAATCCATCAACAGTGTCAACCATAAAGGGGTAACCTAATCAATATCTCATTCATCATTCATTAGAAAAATAGGCTTTCTAAAATACTGGTTTTCAAACTTTTTGACCAACAGAAAAATATAAATTTTATAGAACATACCAAAACTAGATCAAAAGTTTATAAAAACACTTTTACTAGAAGTTAGACATTAAAAACAAAAAAATGAAACAAAAGCAAATGCTTTAAAACCTGAACTGACATTTAGAACTATAGTCTAAGAAAGAACATTGAAGCTTGCATCCTAAGCCTAATTGGGTTGATTGCCTGACTTAAATAAAAACCAAAAAACAAAAAACATTCTTGATAGAATTTATATAAGACAGAGTCTTAAATATAATCTTCAAAATGTCCATGTTTATTCCATAAACAATCAGTAAATTTCAACTCACATGGAATAATATAAATGTCATAATTATCTAAGACTTTAAAATAGTTATAAAAATACTTTGCCAAGCAAAAGCAAACACTCTTGAATCAAATCTATGGAAAAATAAAATAGGAAATTTCAGCAAAGTAAATAGAAAATACTATGAAGAACCAAATAAAAATTTTAGAATTAAAAAAATGTAACAACAGCAAAAGCCTGACCTGACTACCAAATTAACTTCATGACATATTAATTAATGATCTGCAGTCCAGTTTGAAAACCATGGTTCCACACTTATTCAAACTTAAAAAAAAAATTACCTGTTTAGGAACTGATGAATAATCAACTGTAGTTGGCAGAGTTATTTGGTCTCCACTTAATTTCCGTCCTCTGCCAGATCTAAAATAAAAATGAAATAACTTATTTCAATAATTACCCAAACAAGTCAGGTAGAAGCACAATGGACAGTAACTGGAGGCTTATAAAAGATCTTTTATAATTTTACAAGTATTTATTTTAATAATTAAGAATTGCTCATTAACATATGAAAAGAAAAGGCATGCATCAAATATTTTTTAAATGTGTTTAAAATCTTGGAAAGGACAACAAAACTGCTTTTTGGCTTAGGACTCAGAATTATAGATAAACTCAGGGAGAATATAAAAACAAAAACAAAAATGCAAAGTGATTTCAAACTATATTCCTTTAAACCACACTCTGTTGGTGGAGCTCTGGGACACTTACCCCCCCTTTTTTTTTTTTTTTAAGATTATTTGAGAGAGAGAGAGAACACACTCGGGCACACAAGCAGGGGGAGGAGCAGAGGGGGAGAATTTTTAAGCAGACTCGCCATGGAGCTCGGTCCTATGACCCATGAGATCATGACCTGAGCCAAACCAAGAGCTGAATGCTCAGCCAACTGAGCCACTCAGGCGTCCTCACCTATGCCGTTTTAACCAGAATGGCTTGGTTTTTGTCTGTTATACTGATGTAGTTTTTTGGTAAGATTACCTATCAAACTATTAAAAAGTTTGAAAATCACTGGGTTGAACTAAACTGTAATTGATAAGGATTGGTAGGAGAAGCACTATATTAAACAAAATAGGTATCATAACTCAGGTGCTAAGAGCATAGAAACTATGTAAACCATAGTTTTAAAAGTTAACTTCTACTAATTATGAGTCTAGTTAGAATCAACTAGCCTCTTAGTTTCAATATCCTCACCTGCAAAATGTAGGTATTCAAACCTAATTTTGTAGAGTTGTTGTAAGAATTTAACTAAGTGACATATTTAAAGCAGCTACACACTAGCACTGCCCAGTATATAAAATGACACTAAAAAAATGGTAGCTATTATAAATGATTATTCACTTGCTTCATTTCAGATAATTTATACAGCATCTACTTAGAGGAAACTGGCAAGGTAGTTATTTTTACTACAAGATTAGAAATCATATTTTATTTAAAGGATAAATAGAAAATACAATCTACCACTAAATATATGATGTAGACGTGATACTTTTAGAGCACATGATCTAGGTTCCCTCTGACACGTAAGAAAAGTTATTCTAACAACGAATCAGTTTTCTTTTTAAAAGTGAATATACAATCAACCCTAAATATATTATTGTGAAATTTATAGTGTGGCAACCACTGTCCTTAAATTTTTTTAAATCAAATGCATTCTTTTTCCAAAAATATTTTAGTTTTAGAAAATACATATGTGAAGAGAAAAATACCCATAATTTATCTTCTGTTAACCTCCAGCCTCCTGGCAATTAACACCCATTCTTATCCTAGCTTACCTTTCTGGCCATTTCTTCTCACACTGCTGATCTGAGCACTTAGTTCACTATTTTCCCTACTCCCCAAATCCTGTCCTCTTCCTGGATAAGTTCAATAACCTAAATTTTCTTTATCTTTCTTGACCTTTCTTCCTCCAGTGGTCAACTTCATTCTATTTCATCTACTCATTCCCTTTGCCATACTATGGCCCTACTTTTTGAAAAATCCCAAATCATTCTACTTCTAACAATAAATGTCCTTAATCCTCAGAGTTTTAATAGTTATAAAGGGCTACTTAGCCAGAGCATGTATTTCCTGGCCTCCTTTGAAGCTAGATGGCCACATGACTAAGCTCTGGACAGTAAGCTGAGAAGTGTTTGTGTGCAACTCCTAAATCAGGGCTCCTAAAAAAGAGAGCTGACAGCCTTCTACTTCCTCTTTTACTATACCCTACTCTGTGTGTCAGTACTTTTTTTTTTTTTTTTCACAGTACCCCTGGCCAAAGCAAATACCTAACAGTTTCACTGATTACATAGTTACACCCAAACAATTTAATACTTATGTCCTAACTACACAGTAGCCATTTGCAAAACTACTACATATTAAAAAAAATAATATTTTTATTTCATTCTTAA
Organism: Lutra lutra; assembly: GCF_902655055.1. Taxonomy (NCBI): domain Eukaryota; kingdom Metazoa; phylum Chordata; class Mammalia; order Carnivora; family Mustelidae; genus Lutra; species Lutra lutra. Next base: position 29,458,927 of record NC_062281.1, read on the forward strand.
AGAGCCACAATCATTAATGGCACATATGTGTGGGGCTACTGGATACTGCACGGTTCCTCAAAACTCAAAATCAGATTGGGTACTACCGTCCTCATTTTCTGTTTCACATTAATTTTAGGTTCAGTACTTGCTTTAATTACAACCTAAATCCTAGCTTTGCAAAGACAGGTCACCAAAAATACAAGTAAACAAAAACTTATCTCAAACATTCAAGAATATCTGCCAAAGTAATGCTGCGTGATCTAATGTTCCAAACGCGAACTACCTTGATCTAGTAGTTTGTGCAACGTTTGACAGATGTTGATTATCCCATTCACTGTGTTTTGCTAGAAATTTAAAAAAAAATCCTGATGATAACCCTGTGAGTTTAATGTGAAGCCCTGAAGTGCCTCAGCACATAGCTCTAGGGTATAGTACAGAACTATAGCTCTAGGGTATAGTTGTGTGACAAAAATAGAAGGAATTCAAATCTTTGGATGACTTACTGAAGAAGCAGAATGACTTATCTGACTAGGACTACATATTCCACATTCCACATTCTGGAATATTTTTTAAGAGACAAAAAACCAAAATCTATTTTGTGTGAGGTTTTTTTGCTCAAGTTATTTTTTAAAATATAAAAACAATATTCGTATTATACTATATAAAGAAATATTTATTCCTAATTCCACCTAACCATCTTAAAACATTCTGGTAATAATTATGAAATAATTCTGAAATAATTATATATGTAAAAACTGTCTTATTACAATGAAAGAGATTTGATTTTTCTGAAATTCTATAGGAATAGAATATGATTTTAATTAAAGATGTAAGAATTCAAAAAAAATGAAAAGAAGTGAAACTCTACTTTCTAGATATGAAGTAGAGGAAATACACAAAACATCAGAGATTAATGAATAAATGCTATAATCAAGTTATTTAGCTTAAATATAGTTTGAACTGCCTTTTTGTAATTTGTAATTGTAATTATGTAGGCATTTTGTAATTATGAAGGCATCCAAAACCAGCAAGAAGATAAACAAGTCAATTTGAACATAAAATTTGTTTACCTGCATATTAACCTCTTTAGGAATGAGAACACTGTTGCAAGGCAGGTGCAAACTTTAAATAATCGAAACTGTGTGATAGCCATGGTGGGAATCAAAACCTGTGGAAAAAGCACAAAAATAAATGCACTTAGCTGATTTCATAAGCTGTATTCCCATTCTAAATAATACACTCTATAATCCCATTCTGATTTCATAAGCTAAATTCCCATTCCCAAGCTAAAAGGTCCTACTATGAGCTGTGAAAATCAGACATTTTTTACTTTTCTTTAGAAACCACAAATATAACATGTAAATTTTATTTTATCTTCAGGATTTTATTTGTTTATTTGAGAGAGTGAGAGCACCTGTGAAAAAGGGGTGGGGAGAAGCAGAGGGAGAGAAAGAATCTCAAGCAGACTCTGTTTGATCTCACAACCCTAACATCATTGACCTGGGTCAAAATCAAGAGTCAGGCACTCAGCCAACTGAGTCACCCAATTACCCCAGACTCAGCAAATTTTAAAAATAAAAAGTAAATCATGGGGCACCTGGGCGGCTCAGTCGTTAATCGTCTGCCTTTGGCTCATGTCATGATTCCAGGGTCCTGTGATCCAGCCCCACTGTTGGGCTCTCTGCTCAACAGGGAATCTGCTTCTCCCTCTGCCATTCTCTCTCTCTCATGAATAAATAAAATCTTAAAAAAAAAATAAAAATAAAATGTAAATCATATTGACAATTTAAGAAACAAGATTTTTAAGTTTTCAGTAGTTGAGAGGAAAAACCCTTTTTGAAATATTCTCAGAATATTTTTAACTGAACTTCAATTACCTATTTATGTATTATTTTCTATGAAAAATAAAAAGGCATAAAACAGTATATATTGAGTCTTTGGTACCTTTTGAAGTTTGAACCATATGAACATAACAGTACTCTTCAAAATATTGTTAAACAGTTTTAACTTTTAGATACATTTTATTATGCCCATTTTAGTGATGAGGAAATTGAATTTAGAGAAGTCAAAAAACTTGCCCAAAGTCACAAAGCTAACTTGAAAGTAACAATAGAGATCATCTAGTCCAGTGGTTCACATATAATGGGGATCCTTTACAGAAATAATGATACCTGGGTCTAACTCCAGTAAATCAATTAAATCATATTCTCTAAGGGGCAAGTTCCAGTTAAACTAATAAGACTAAAAAAGAGACAAAATATAGTCAACAGAAAAGGGAGTGGGGGGGAAGGCAGGGAAGAACAGAAAACAAGATAAAGAGGAACAAATACCAGATGGGACAAGAATAGGTAAAATATACCATGCCAACACTAATCAAAAAGAAGCTGAAGTGACTATTCCAATGTCAAAGAGTAGATTTCAGAGAAAATATTAGCAGGCATAAAAATGGTCCTTTCATAATGATAAAAGGGTCAGTAAATCAAAAGCACAATCCAAAATATGTTAAGTCCCTAACAGAATTACGCCAATATCATAGAGAGGTGACACTACCAGAGAGTCTACAGATATTAAAAGGCTATTGAGAAAATATTACAATCTATAGGCATATAGATCTATATTTCAGTCTGAATAGTAGCAACACCAGTATACTACATATACTGTTTGTATGTTATGCCTCATATAAAAGCTCAAACAAAAATATATAAACAAAACAGAAACACAAAGCAAGGAAACATAGTTAACTCTTATACCTGATCCTAATTACTCTGTGGAGCCACTACTGCCATTCCCTTCAAAGTGTGAAACACATAGCTAGCTCTTTTATTTCTAGAATTAGAAATATAGAAAGGCCCAGTAGACTCTTTGCAGTAAGAGTTCCAAAAGGCTCCCTTAGCAAAATGCTCATTGAGGTTACAGCTCCATGTGAGTTCAATGATGTACTGAATGCCTGTATTTGGAGTTGACTTACTAACTGAGAGGATGTAAACAAGTGACTCTTAAGGTATGAACCAAAAAAATTTAAGAATTTCGCTATTTGAGTAACTTAAATACTTCTGACCAAAAAAACCCCAATTAACGGTTTACTAGGTTTCAAAAAATGCAACAATTTTGACTTCTCCTTTCTCTTAGCCTCTTATGTCCAAACTGCCAAAAGACCTTATTCCATTTCCTAATACTGACCATATTCTTTCCTATTTCCACTGCAATCTCCCTAGCATAAGCCTTTATTACTTCTTGATGGTTGTTGTTTTTTTTTTTAATATTGATTTATTTGAGAGAGAGAGAATGAATGTGGGAAGGGGCAGAGGGAGAGCATCTTCAAGCAGAGTCCCTGCTGACCACAGAGCCCTATGCAGGGCTTGATTCCACCACCCATGCATGAGATCTTGGACCTAAGCAGAAACCAAGTCAGACGCTTAATTGACTAAGTCACCCAGGTGCCCCTACTATCAAGTCTTCTTAATTCCAGTATTTTTCTCTTACCACACCTAAATTCTCTACTTTGTACATGTTTCCATGTTCCCGCAACCAACGACTCAGATTTAAACCTAGGTCTATTTAATTCAAAAGCCAAGAACATCTCACTAACAATAAACATTCTTACTAATTCAGTGATGATATTATAATTTCCAGACTAAATATTCCAACCAGCTGTAGTGAAATGGGGAAAACGCAATCAAGTTAACTATCAAGACTTCTGATTTTACCAATTACATTGGTTTGCAGACTGGAGTATTCTTTGGGACCCACAGTTCTAATTCAGTTCAACAAGCATATATATCTTTAGCACCTACTATCTAACAGATGTTACCCTGAGGAATGGGAAAAACTACTGACCCAGTACAGAAAAACCCTTGTTTGTTGCTCAGTTGTCACAGGCTAGTGACAATGCAAGGGAGTGAGGAGACAGAGCCCCAATCAGTCTGGCTCACTTTGGTATGCCTAGGTCTTAGCCAATGCCAAGCACATAGTAGGTACTCAGCTATTTGTTGAAAGGAAATTAACATTCCTTGAGCACTCAGTATGTTCAAAACAGTTCTACACAATGTATCTTCTATCATATCACTGGAATCCTAAGAACAAAAGAGGTAAGTTCCACTACACCCGTTTTTTTTTGTTTTTAAAGATTTTATTTATTTATTTGACAGAGAGAGATCACAAGCAGGCAGAGAGGCAGTTAGAGAGAGAGGAGGAAGCAGGCTCCCCACTGAGCAGAGAGCCCGATGTGGGACTCGATCCCAGGACCCTGAGATCATGACCTGAGCCGAAGGCAGAGGCTTTAACCCACTGAGCCACGCAGGCGCCCCCCACTACACCCGTTTAATAAATGAGGCTGACAGTGAGGCTCCAGAGGATTTAGTCACTCAAGATTTAAAGAGATTGATGCACATGACCTCGGAGTCCTGGGACTGAGCCCCACATTGGGCTCTCTGCTCAGGAGGGAGCCTGCTTTTCCCCCTCTCTGCCTGCCTCCCTGCGTACTTGTGATCTCTGTCAAACAAATAAATAACATTTAAAAATAAATAAATAAAGAGATTGACCCAAAGCCTAGGCTCTCCCCACACTCCATCCTCCTTGATAAACCTTTTTATTTTATACTCATTGCCTCAGTTTGATTTTTGGAATGCCCTCTAGAGAGCCAACTTCAGTATGCATCTTAGGCTACTTTGCACTTTGGTTACTTCAAAATACTTTCTGAAACTGAGAATTACTAATATAACCTAATTTTCAAATGAAAATTTCCTTTAAAGTTAGGAGGAAAAAACAAAAACTTGAGCTATAGCAGAAAAAGGATCGAATTACGAAGCAACCTATCCTCAGGACTTTTGGAGAAATGACCTCTAGGAAATCAACAGGAATGAGAGCTCAGCGAGGTCAAGTGAGGGAGACTCACCTACATTTTCAAAAAACACTGCCTTACTTGGAAGCTGCAAGATTAAGTATATCTTTCTTCCTTGGAATTCCCTGTGAACTGCGGGTGAGATCCTTGCAACAGAGTCACTATATTACAATTTATTAAATAAGCCAAGCCAAAATCTTTTAGCACGCACTACAGTCAGTCAGTCTTCAATAGCTAAAATTCTAAAAATATATTTCTGAAAATTTTCAATACCAAAATTTTAAAAACCGTATGACTTAGCACAGTACAGAGCAGCCTCAAATTCAGTTTGTAACTCTCAAGTTGATTAAGGAATATCACAAGGCTCCAAAAATAAAATTTACCTTAACTCACTTATGTGAAAGGCCAAGGAGAAAGGGAACTCAGAGAACGTGGGAGCGGGTTGTAAAGTGGACGGTACCAACTCTGGCCACTCACAGTCAGGCCCTCAATTATGTGACACCAAGACTCTTAGGTGGGCAGAGTTAAGGTCTCCTGAATGACTCAAAAGCCAATAGTCCCGTAACTAAAATGCTTTAACTTCTGATTACGCACCTGAAATTGGCTGATGGAAAAAAAAAAAAAATCATACCCACTGTACAGATGAGAAAAAAGGCAAGAGCGTTTTCAGGTTACACAATCCGACGCCATGCACTCGGCGCTCTGTGAAACGCTCTAAATAGCTGGAGGTGGGCTCAGGATAGGTTGGAATTTGGATTTTGTAAAAATCTGGGAAGGAGCAAGGCCTGTGAAGGAGGGCCACGAAGGACAAGCAAATTTCCCTGCTGGAGGCCCATTCCGGGACTGGAGGGTTTCTGCGCCCCCGTCCCACAGGCGTGTCTCCCACGCGTGAGCGCGGCATGATGAGGGCTGCACGCCCGGGGCCCGCTCCCAGGCGCAGTTCCTTCACCCCAAGGGTCACCCGACCCGGAAACAGTACCCCAGAGTGGCAGTCGGCTGAGGAAGGGAGCAACCGGGTGGAGGGGCGAAAAGGTGGGAGGGCGGGAAGTGCGGGGCGAAGAGGAGGGCTGACCAGGGAAAGGCAGAAGACCCCCCCACCCCACCCAAGGACCAGGTTGGGTTCGGGGGCAGTGGGGGAGGGAAGCCCCTCGCGGGCACGCGCGAGTCGCACACACTCACCTGCCCCTCCCCCTCCCCGCCCGCCCGGCGGAGGCTCCGAGCTGCCGCGGGCCGCGCGCGCACACAAGGCGCGCGCACGCGCACTGCCGGTTGCTTCCTCGAGCTCGCGCTCCGCCCGTTCAGACCTAGCCCCGCTCATTCAAAGCCGGGCGCGCGCTCCGTCGCAGCCGCCGTTGCCTCCGCGCAGCTGCCATGGCCGCCCCCTCCTCGGGAAACCCTCCCCCGACCCCTCCCACTTCGCCCTCCTGGAAGGCGGTTCTCGGTGGTCTCCGGGCTCTCACTTCCGCACCCCGCCCAGGTCCTGTCTGGCCCAATAGACGAGAGACCGCGGGTCCGGCGACTGGGCTAAGCCAATGAGCGCCGGGGGGGCGGGGCGAGCAGCAGCCGGCGTGGCTGTGGCGAGGCTCGGTCACGGGTAGGTTTTCTGTGAAGGTTGCAGGCTGTGCGGGCTGTTCTTTTCCAAAGTGCTTGGGCTTCTTCCCTGTCGTCCTGCTTTCTGTGCAGAGTACCTCCGCCCGAGCCATGCCCCTTTCCTTTCTACCTACAGACTCCCCCTACCCGGTGGAACCAAGGGAAGGCCGTGTTTAGATTGCAGAAAATGAGGGATCTGCGGGCCGTCTTAGGACGATTTGGCTGTCGGTAGGCCAGAATCGTTCCTCCAATTTAGGAGTGCGAAACGTTGAGGGTTTTTTTTTTTTTTTTTAAGATTTTATTTATTTATTTGACAGACAAGAGATCACAAGTAGGCAGGCAGGCAGAGAGAGGGGGAAGCAGGCTCACTGCTGAGCAGAGAGCCTGATGCGGGGCTGGATCCCAGGACCTTGAGATCATGACCTGAGCAGAAGGCAGAGGCTTAACCCACTGAGCCACCCTGGTGCCCCTGAAACGTTGAGTTTAATTCAGGACTTTGCTTCCTCCAAGTAACTTTTTAAATTTTTTTTAAAGGTTTTATTTATTTATTTGACAGATAGAGATAGGCTGAAAGGCAGTCAGAGAGAGAGAGAGAGGAGGAAGCAGGCTCCCCGCTGAGCAGAGAGCCCGATGCGGGGCTCAGTCCCAGGACCCTGGGATCATGACCTGAGCCGAAGGCAGAGGCTTTAACCCACTGAGCCACCCAGGCGCCCCTCCAAGTAACTTATGATTGAATTTCCTTTGAAGGTTAAGAAACGGAACTTAACCTCGACCCTGCATTTGTTCCTCCCGCCTCGCAGGCTGGCCGTTCTCCCAACTTAAGATTTTGAAGTCTCTCTCTTTTTTTTTTAATCCTGTATGCTATGAAAAGGCCAGAGTTCTTTGCTTGTGGGCGAGGGGCTCTCAGAAAACTGTCTGCGACAATTTGTGTGGTCAGAGGCTGAAAGCTGTTCATGTTTTTCTCTTTTGTGACTACAACTATCTTTGTCCTGTCACCCTGACTGGCCTCCATCTACCCACTTACTTTCTAGTATCCACCCACCCCTGCAGTCCGATCTGTACCACACTTCTATTCATTGACCTGTTTATCTCCAAGAGGGGAAGAAAGAAAATGTTTACAACTTTTCCTCTAGAATGATTCTGTGTAACCTTGGATACATTATTTCATCTCGAAAGCTCAGCTTCCTCATCAGTAAGACGACCATAATAACACCACTTCACAGGATGGCTAACCCTTTCAAAGCTTTTAGGGCAGAGCCTGGCACATAGCCAACGCACCGGGTATTAATAGCTATTACCCCAGCTGCTGCTCCTCCACTACTACTACTACTACAGCTACTGCTAGTAGTAGTAGTAGTACAAGTACTAGGAGTACTACTACCACCACCACTACCACCACTGCACTATTGCATCACCATTCCCGGTTACGCCTCCCTAAATCCACTAAATCCTCTACAGCATTTTAAACACCTGTTCTAACCTTAAACTCTTCAAACCCCTAAATTCTAAGAATTGAGCGTCTCTAAATTTTTTTGATTCCCCTAATCAATAATCCAAAATAGGCTACATCTTGACATAAACATTGTCAAAATGTTTTTTCTTAGACACGTATCTTTGCTTCAAATTATTATATCCCCATGATACTGTTTCTTCTTTATTCTTCACTTTTCTTTATTAAATTTATTAAATTCATCCAAATGAAATAAGACAAAAGGTGTATTTTTCTAGAAGCAGCTAGTTAGTGAATACTTGTTTCCAATACAATAAAAGACAAAAATTGTCAAAGATTGCAAACTTAGTTTACTTTAAAAGTATCTATGAAGTAATAATTTAAAATCCTCTTTAGTCACTGAGTAGTAATTCCATAATTGGGGATCATAGATGCCAATAATGTGGGATGTTGCATGGGGACCACCTCTTGAGAGTGTGCAATTTGAAGTCCAGTCCTCTGCCCAAGGCTTGGGTGTGGTGGGGATGGGGCCCACCAAATGTCAAGTGGGAGGAGGATAAGGGATGGACTTGGTGTATGAAAGATTTCTTTTTTTTTTTTTTTTAAGATTTATTTATTTGACAGAGAGATCACAAGTAGGCAGAGAAGCAGGCAGAGAGTGAGGAGGAAGCAGGCTCCCGGCTGAGCCGAGAGCCCAATGCAGGGCTCAATCCCAGGACCCTGAGATTGTGACCTGAGCGAAAGGCAGAGGCTTTAACCACTGAGCCACCCAGGCACCCTGAAAGAGCTTTCTTAATTGCCGGTACTCAGTGTGTTACAGTTAATTCTACCTGCTCTTTGTTCAGACTGCTTTGCCTACTTTAAATTCTCTGATTTTCCTCTACCCAATCCCCAATCACCAGCTCAGTTTATTCACTTTTATCAGCTTCCAACTCACCATTTAATTTCCCAAGTCAAAGCCTTTATAAGCTTTGTTGCTCTGAGTTCTCCCAATGGGTCTGGGCAGTGTTTTGTCAACAGCCCTCCCGTCTCTGCCCAGTAGTTGGGGCAGACAGGGAGACCTTGCAAACACAGCCCAGTACTTCCCAATCTCCATAACCCAGTTCTCTGGCTTTTCACTAAAGGGATGGTTTTTCCTCAAGCATAATTTTAGACCTGCTGTTTTGACTTGGACTGTAATGGCTTTTTGTTAATGAGCAGCTGTCCACGGTTGAATGCAGTTTATAAAGTCACATTCATTTCTTGAGCAAGCAAAACAAAGCCTTGGAGCTCACAGGGACAGTTTTGAATAGATATGTTTGAGAGCAAAGGATATTCTGATGATAATTTTAATGGATTGTTTTATTGATCTTTCTATTCTAGAGAATTGTGCTTCCTTTCAAAATCATACATTTTAATATTCTGGAAAATCATAACATTTTTTAATCTCCATCATCACCATTTAACAGGGTCAGTTGCTTAATAGAGAAACCAACAAGTCTGAAGCAGGTTTTTACATTTTTCTGTTAAAATAAACTTGACTCTCTCTGAAGCATTTAAATATTTTCTATTATAAATATTAGTACAGTGTATCTTTATAATGATTTTTACTGCTAAACACAGGAAGATCCAAGGTTTAGGAACAATTTAGAGTTAACCACGTTAACCTCTGGAAGAGGCCTAGCTAGGAATAGAGAAAAATAATCCATGTCCTTTGTCAGAAATGGCTTCAAATGAAAAGATATCATGAATTCTTTACTTCTGTGTTTCGGGAGTGAGGTGCAACCGTGTAATACCTCTTGGCCACATTGTTATTAGAGCTATGATATAGTTCAGCTGTATTATGAGTTAAGTAGACTTGATCTGAGCAGATCTGGCAATGTAGGGCCATTTATTATTTCTAAGGGTAAATGTATTGAGATTCACACAAGTAACAGCTTGTCATACGTATAACATGATCTGTCTTGTACATGAATTGAAAACTTAAAAATGAAACAACGCTAAACCAACAAAGCCCAGTTCATTCAGCTATAACATGAACAATGGCTATAGCTTGAACACGTTTGAACCTTAATTTTCTCATCTACAAAATTAGATTAATAATTCCTCCCTCATAGGATTATTTTACAAAGTGGCATAATGTATATGGAAATGTGTTGGAAACAAAAAAAGGAAAAAAAAGGAAGTTTTATCATCTTCAAGTGCAGTAGAATCTTCTTTCTGCTCACAGCAGGGAATAGAGCTTCCAGGAAAACAGGAGAGAATTTTCTGTCACCAGCAACCAGAAATAGACACGTTTTGTTAGTTACACATAAAAAAGGGGAAAGAAGAGTTTTAAAGTTTTGCTCTGAGTACATCCCCTACCTCCTTTGTCTCTTTGATTTTAAAGACAGAGGGTGGAAAAAATAGCTGTTACAAGGAAAGCACCCACAACCCTACCCTCTCTGTGCTTTTTCTCACTTCTTATGGGACATGTTGCTCATAACGGGGTCTGTTGCCAAGTTCTGTCCATTCTTTCTTTTCCATGTCCATCATTTTAGCACACCAGAATTCTCATAATGATCTCTTAACTTTTGTATTTTATGTTTTCCTTCCTCTGAGTCAGCTTGGTACTTTGCTGTATGATTAATATAAGTATTTTTAAAGCTTCTTCACAATAAATGTCCCGTTCAAAACAGAGATTTGCTGTTGTCCATCAATTCAAATTCCCTTGGGTAATCATGTGTCTCGCTTTTAATCTCTTAATTTCAAACTGCTGTTCCTGAATCCCCCTGTGACCACCTCTGGCTCGTTAAAATATCAGACATGCCGACAATTCTTGTTAGAAACATTTGTCTGTATATACTATATATTTCTTTACTCACCTCCTCACCATGAAATATATATTTCTTGGTGTGGTTTTTATCTGAAGTTAAATCCTTTACAAGTGAGAATTAAATCCATGTTATAACCATACTTGATATTTTCAGTATAAAAAGCTTAACATATTTACTTTCTCTCTTCCTAGGGAGAACTTATATGCATAAAGGATCATCTGCCTGAATATATAAAGTACTCTAGAGAAAAGCCAAAGGAAAATACTCTTGCCATGTAACCAGACACATTCATAAATATCCTGCCCAAAAAGAATCATTTTTTTTTTTGCTCACAGGCTCTGAGCCCATTACCATAGCAACCATAACTCGTGTTGTCTAACTGGATGTGAATTTTATACACTTGTTATTTGAAATGTTAAGGCAGTAAGTTAGGATAAAGTGTAATTTCTATAATATTTTGGAAGGACTTTTTTATCTCAGAAATCTGGTAGAGGAAAAGTTTTTTCGTGCAGTTTATTCATTTGTTTAATGAAACCATTTCTTCCACGCTTACCACGGGCACAGTGTGTGTGAAGCATGTTAGAGAAGTCAAAGGCATAGACAACCCTTAACCCAAAGGAACTTCTCTAATGAAATCAGCTTGTCATGGGTGAACAGAATTTCTGAAAGAGAAGTTTTTTAATAGGGAGTTCTCTAATTTTAGAATAATTGGATCATCACCCACGTAGCGTAGTAGGACCTGTAAGTAAGATGCCAAGAGGGTTATAGCTTGTCAGATTGTCCCCAGGTATTCAAGCACCTACTATAACCCCTATGGCCGGTCCTTTTCTTTTTAATCTTACACACTGTGTCTGTAGCTACTCTCCATAGAAATGTTTCTTTCATCAGAGATTGAACACTTCTGGCAGCTGGTGCCAGGCTGAGGAGGCTGAAAATGCACACTGACGAACGCTGAAGAAAGATGTGGCTCTCCACCTGCTTCGAATAGGTTTCCCAAATTGAATACATAATGGATTCAGATCAAGGTTGAAGCATTTCTGTTTTGAAGGGTATAGGTAAAATAACGTCAAAGATGTACATGGTATTTGATACTATTTTCTTACCCTAGTATTGTCCCCGCCCACCTCCCTGGATGGGAAGGATTAATTCCCTTTTCTTGTGTTCTTTTCAAACTTTGCTTACCTCAAGCATCTTATGAAACAAGGAGATACGTCATTTAGTAACACTGCATCCCTGGGACCTACAGAATAAATTCAAGCCCCTCTGATGGCATGTCATAGAAGACTGCTGTCTCTCCTTCCAGCCTGCCTCATGCCTTTCCTCAGGTCACACTGGCGCTCCAGGAATATCCGACTGTGGCTGATGTCCCCACACTCCATGCTTCATTTGTTCGCCAGTGTATCAGGGTCCACTAGTGCTAGATGTTTTATTAGATGGCAGGAAGGGGGCACCTGGGTGGTTCAGTTGGGTAAGCGTCTGCCTTTGGCTCAGGTCATGATCTCAGGGTCCTGGGATCAAGCCCTGCATCAGGGCTCCCTGCTCAGCATGGAGCCTGCTTCTCCCTCTTCCACTGCTGCTCCCACTGCTTGTACTCTCTCTCTCTGTCAAGTAAAATCTTTAAGGAAAAAAAAAAAAGATGGCAGGAAGAAATGATGAAAAAGGGAATGCCTGCCTTCAAGAAACCCACTATCTACTGGTGTTCCAGCCTTAATTCCTGCCACCATATCTTCTTCCAGGACTCTTCTCCTTGGCTCATCTCATGCTTTATTCCTAACACTCATCTCAGGCTTCATCTTTGGAAGCTGGCCATCATGGATCTTCTCAGGATGACACCTCTTATCAGCCAAGGGCCCCTTGAGTACCCTCTGTCTATGGCCCGCAAATACCATATTGTATCAATGTGACCTTTTCCACCACTACTTCCCCAATTACCTTAGGAAGGAACTGTTAGAAGGTAGAGAGACAGCATCTTATGCCATGTAGTCTTCTCACTAGAATGCCTGGTTTCTAGTAAATACTAAATGTTTCTTTGACTGAAGAAAATGCCAAACATATATACAAAGATATTTGGATTTGCTACCCAATAAATGTTTATAATTTTTCTTAAGCAAGATTAACAATAATGTGGGGTGAATATACTAGGAAATGCCATACAGAAGAGAAAGGTCTGGGCTTTGTTGAATTTTCTCGGCCATTTCCAAGTGCTTGCTGGAAGGAACCAGGTACTTTCTGAGTACCAGCTCTTCTTGCTCTGGACATGGCTACAATGCCTTTACTGAGAGTTCTTCCTCAAAATTAAGCAGTCTCCTTTAGGATTTTCTGAGTGAAAAGTGCAATTTTTACAAAATGAGAGCTTTGGAATTGTGACTTTTCTTGCATTCCTTTATTTTATTTATTTTCTTCCATTCCCTTAGTACTCTCCTGAAAATAAGTATTTCTTATGGTATAACATGGGGTTAAGCGAAGTCACACTCTTAGTGGAGGCAGTTTTGAGTGGGAATGAGGGTAAGCAGAGAAAGTTTGGCCTTGTTCCAAAGGTTGTTCCAGAGGCAACAACAAAAACTCTTCTTAGAAGAATGGCCAGGGTTTGGTAGGCTCAGAAATGCAGGGCAATCTAGAATTTCTGAGATTACTATGGATCTTAGAATCAGCAACTTAGTCTGGAAGAGGTCTAAAACAGTCTCTTTCTCCAAAATCCTTGGAAATCAGAATGGCTTAGGAAATTGGAGTTTCATGAATGGATAGAGGAAGTCAGATCCCCCAGTCCATACACAAATTCAAAATGCTTCCAATCTTATCTAGGAGTGGTTAAGTCCAAACTAGACAAGCTCTTTTAACAATATAAATAAGGGACTCTAAGATTTGTAGGTACAACAACTTGGAGATGGCATATCAGCTTCCACATCAAAGACTTCTTAAAGTTTTTTTTTTTAATGAAATAAGAACATACAAATGTAAGGAATCAAAAGGAAATTTATATTTTGAAGAAATCTGATTTTTGTGATTAAAGCTAATTAGTACATTTTCTATATTACAAAAATATGTTTAGCTTATTTTCTTGAAAATGCTATAGACTTTGTCTTCTGCAACAAAATAGTTCATAAAAAGCAGCTCTTGTATCTTTAAAAGTTTTCAGCCTGTTCTCCAGGACAGCACTTCAGTTGTATCCTGAAAAATGAAAACAACACAAGTATCATTTTTAAGTGGTAGTAACATCCAGTGTGGTTTAAAATAGGTTTCATTTATTTAACGCTTCTAATATTTCATGGTATGGTTAATCAGGCAAAAGTACTATTTAAAAATTAGTATTTCAGAGTTTATCAGTGTACTTTTAGAATCAGTAATGCTCTCTTTTTGTAGAACTGGGGAGAGAGAATAGCTGTGCTTAAGCTTTGTATTTTTCACATTCAAGTTGTCATTTTATTTACTGGAACTTTGTGGCCATCTTACAAATAAAATATTGTTAATTCAGAATGCAAAGTTATAAAAATCCCAGCATTGCATTTCATTAATAGTTAGTATGGTGTGAATGCATTCCCCCCAAATTCCTATGTTGAGGGGCACCTGAGTGGTTCAGTCAGTTAAGGGTCTGCCTTTAGCTCAGGTCATGATCCTGGGGTCCTGGGATAGAGACCCCCATTGGGCTCCCTGCTTAGCAGGGGAGCCTTTATCTCCCTCTCCCACTCCTCCCTGCTTGTGTTTCCCTCTCTGGCTGTCTCTCTCTCTCTCTCTGTCAAATAAACAAAATCTTAAAAAAAAAAAAAATTCCTATGTTGAAAACCTAACACCCAATGAGATGGTTTGGAGGTGGGGCCTTTGGGAGGTGCTTCCGTCCTGAGGATGGAGTCCTCATGATGGGATTAGTGCTTTTACAAAAGACACACAGAGCTCCCTAGGCCTTCTACCCTGTGAGGACACAGTCTATGACCTGGAAGTGGGCCCTCACGTGAGGGTCATGGCACCCTGATCTCAGACTTCCAGCCTTCAGAACTGAGAGAAATAAATTTCTGTTGTTGATAAGCCGCTCAGTTGGTGGTATTTTGTGACAGCAGCCCAAATGGATTAGGACAATGGTATTTAAATCACCTTATGTTTGTTTTTTTTTTTTAAATCACCTTATGTTTTAATTGAAGAATGATAGATTATTTAGGAGAAAAGGAGATGTTGATTGACTTTTCTATCTGGGAAAAAAGCCCTAAAGAAAATGCCAGAAACAACAGCATTTACTAATAACTTGAAAATAGAATTTCCTAAACTTTATAAAATCCCAAAGTTGTCAGGAATAAGCAGGCTGAAAGTCAGTGAATACAATTAGAAAACAATACATTTAACAGGGGAAATACAAAAAGCACAAAGATACAGTACTTAACACCTTAGATTTTAATACTTCTGAAAAAAATTTAAGCAATGCCTGTCATGCTAGTATAAAATGGACAACCGGTTTTACTTTTATTAGAATTCCGAAAATAGGGGCACCTGGGTGGCTCAGTAGGTTAAAGCCTCTGCCTTCAGCTCAGGTCATGATCCCAGGGAATGAGGATCGAGCCCCACATCGGGCTCTCTGATAGGCAGGGAGCCTGCTTCCCTTCCTCTCTCTGCCTCTCTCTGCCTATTTGTGATCTCTCTCTCTGTCAAATAAGTAAATAAAATCTTAAAAAAAAAGAATTCTAAAAATAAGAAAACTTGCATTAAAATACAATAACTTGTGGGCTGGTCATTTACCTATGGTCCCTTAGCTCCAAACCCACTCTTCCATGTTCAGCTGTGAGAGGCCATGACTGAGTCTCCTCAAACCACCTTTGCCCTCGACACCTGGCTCCTAATTAACTTCTGCCATTAAGAGGAAAGAAAGAAAGGATTATTCCTTTCTGTTCCATCACTGTTCTTGAAACCCCAACCTCTCCCGTTTGTTCTGCCGCTCCCAGAACCAGCCTTAATGTGTCTCTTCATCCTGACCTCACCTATATTTAAATTTAAAATATAGTCTTGGCTTTTATTCCTCGAAATTTTTCAGTATCCTTTTAAAGTGCTACCCCATCTCAAATTCTTCTTAGATCCTTCTTTTAATTTTTTTTTAAAGATTTTATTTATTTATTTGACAGAGAGAGATCACGAGTAGACAGAGAGGCAGGCAGAGAGAGAGAGAGAGAGAGGGAAGCAGGCTCCCTGCTGAGCAGAGAGCCCGATGTGGGACTCGATCCCAGGACCCTGAGATCATGACCTGAGCCGAAGGCAGCGGCTTAACCCACTGAGCCACCCAGGCCCCCCCCTTCTTTTAATTTTGACTTTTACTCAAATACAAGAATCTAACTAGGCATCGTATAACTTAGGATATTTATCACCTTTTGGGTTTTGGAGATCTGTATTAGTTGTATGTAGATCAATACTGATTTTTTAAAAATTTTATTTTTAGGTGGGGTGAAATCCATAGAACATAAAATTTTAATCGTTTTTAAAGTGGACAGCTCAGTAGTGTTAAGTTTCACACTGCTGTGCAACCAATACCCAGAACTGTTTTCAACTTCTTAAATCTTACCAGTATTTCTTATGTGATGCTTTCATTTCATTATTCTGTCAGAAACTCTCCCATCTTTCCCCCCATTAGATCAGCTGCAAACTGATTAGTATCTGCCAATCAAAGCTTCTTACAGTTTGCCTATAATGCCCCTCATTTCCCCCTCAGTAGCAGGGAGGACTTATCTCCCTTTTGAGAGTTAAAATCAATTAAAGCATCTATAATAAATATGGCTTGTAGTCTTACCTTCTGAGTGCTCACAATTTAGTAAAGAAGATAGATTTGAATATGTCTAAGTTAAATAAAAGTACACCACAGAAAAGGCCATAACAATGGTAGAAACAAAGCACAACTGGGGAACAAGGGAAAGGAGCATTAAACGGATCACAGAGTGGAAAGGAAGAAGGGAAACCTGATGGAGGATGGAGATTTTGAGCAGGGCCAGGCAGCATGCCACAAGTAGGTCTGATGAGTAAAGCAAAGCCCAGATGGAGGGAATATGTGGGACGGCAAGCATCTTCTCTAGGAATGATCTGGAACAGGAAGCAGTCTTCCAGACTGGCTTCAGGGACTCTGGGGTTGATTGTAATTGGCATGTAGTAAGGAATCTTTGAGGATTTGACATGACATATTACTACATGAACCTGTAGGAAGGTAAGTATGACAACAATATGGAAGAAAGGCTGCAAGTGAGGAGTTTAGAAGCAGGGAATTCAGGAGGCTACTGTAGGAGGTCAAGGAGTGAAAAAGGAGAGTTATAAGTGGAACAGCAAGACTTTAAAAAGGAGGAAGAGATACGTGACATTATGGATGGAGATAGATGCCCCAGAGCACCCTGAAGGAACGTGGAGCCTGAAGGGGAGAGGGAAGTCTAAGAAGTATCAGCCTAAGTTATAAGAAAGATGACACTGGCACTAACCAGGATCGGGCAGTAGGAAGGGAAACACCTTTGGAAGGAAGAGATGAGGAATTCCATGCTGAACACGGAGAGTCGAAGATGTTCTTTTTCACTCCCACTTTTTGCTTTGCTCCTATCATGTCCCTGTTGTGGAGCACCTTCCCTTCCATTTCACATTTTATTCCTCTTTTATAATCCTGTCTATAAAGTGCTGCTGCTGATGGGTGACACCAACTGTGATCCTACCCATTGTCACCCACTGGGACTTCTCCCTCCTTTGAAACTCCCTAATAGTCACCATCTTTGTCTGCCTGCGAGTTCTGGTACTAGGACTTGGATTCTCTTTGTGGAACCACATCTCCACCATCCCAGGTACTTCCCTCCATGTGAGCCAGGCCAGGCTAATTAGAACACAGGTGGCCCAGTGATTGGCCTGAGAATGGACACGTGACCAAGCTAGGTCAATGATTGCTTTGCGATTTTGCTGAAGGAGTTGAGAAAGAGTTTTGTTCTTTCTGCATCAGTTGCTGGGCTGTTAGAATGTATGTGAAGACACAGGTGGTATCCTTGCCATGAGGTCTGGGAGGGGGGGTTGGTTAGTAAAGAGTCTGCTTGTAAGTGAGTCTACCACCAAGGTGCATGGAGCCAAGAGATGGAGAGACACAAGTTTTCAATCATATTATGTGAGTCCTTAGGTCTAGCTATAGCAGAAATCACACTACAACTGGACTTCTCAGTTACGTGAGAGTCATTTTACCATCTAAAACCAATTCGAGCTGAGCTTCTGCCCCTTGTAACAGAAAAAGAGTCCAACATTACCTTCCCATTCCCTACATTCTCATGTGCTACTGTGTAATGTAAATGGCATTTCCTGTAGAGTCATCTTATCTCTACCATTGAAGCGATTCCTTTCTCAATGGCCAAGACCATGTCCCAGTGGTGCCATGCATGGTGGTCATGCCCTCAGGCTCTATTCAGTAAACACTTACTGGAACCTCAGTACGCATACATTACAGAAAAGATGGAACTACGCTTACCTAGATCTATGTTTGAAATCAAAACTGTTGCCATAAATACTTCCAAGAGCACCAATCTTCCCAGCAGACAGCTAATCACTGGAACCATTATCTGGGCAGCTGTGCCCACAGCTGATGCTCTGCCGCTGTTGCCGCCGCCACTGGTGCCACCACCACCAGACACAGACTGTGCTTCGAGGCTCAGAGTCCCAGATTCCGCCCGGACAACATCATCCAGTATAAATTCAATCTTGTAATTTTTTCCTAGGAAGAAAAACCATCAGAGAATCTGACTTCCTTTTATGATTTGCTTTCACACAGTCCCTGTTGGGTTGTCATCAACTGGAAAATACCATGTAATTCCTCATGAAGTATTTTTGCAAATTGAGCCCAAAGAGATTAGTTTAAGTACAAATGTAAGTGGAAAGATGATCTCAGAGTTAGAGTTCCATTTGCCCATCCACTATGGGCAAGCAGAATCTGGGCAGATTTTTTTTTTTCTGTAGCATCAGTACTTGCTCCCTAGGGATGCCTTCTTAGTGGCCAGGACTAGAGAGAGATTGCTTGAAGGGAGGAACAGTAGGGAAGGGGAATGAAGATGTTGAGGCTCTGCTCCATCCCTGGATACTTGACCTTGGAGTAGAGAAGGCTCAGCCTCAGTTGGGGGAGATGGGAATGGATACCGAACTTTTGATTTTGAAGTTTCAAACACACAGAAGAGTTGAAAGAATAGTACAACAAACACCCATATGCCTTCCACTTTGATTCAGCGATTTCACCACTTTCCACATTTCCTTTAAGTCAGATGCTATTTTTTTGTTGCACGATTGTGACCCTTTCTTTCTTCTTACCTCAGGTAGACAAGTTTGAGGAAGTTTATTAGATATTTTTGAGTGTGAAACATAAAAACTCATCTGAATACTTTTTAATCCATAGGTTAAATCTTCCCACAGTTTTAAACATGAGATAACTAATATATTTTTCCTTGATATAATTTTTTCTAGGACTGTTGTCTCATCAATAGTGGTTACCACATAGAGTTTGCAATCCTTGTCACAACACTGAGGTTTTCATTCCTCTCTCTGTTATCTTAAAAAAATCTTTCTTTCTTTCTCATAGAATATAATTAGATCTTGATCACGTTGTGCTTTCACAAACAATAGCAATGCATTCTACAAGTTTTATGATGGATGGTCATTATTCTACAGAATTTTCTGCCACCATTATGATTCATGACAATGGCATATTTAAGTATTTCCTTTTTTCAGTTTGAAAAAAAAAACTGAATTTTTGCAGCAGGTGTATTTTTTTCTTAAAAATTTTCCTTTGTAGGGACGCCTGGGTGGCTCAGTTGGTTAAGCAGCTGCCTTCGGCTCAGGTCATGATCCCAGCGTCCTGGGATCGAGTCCCACATAGGGCTCCTTGCTTGGCGGGGAGCCTGCTTCTCCCTCTGCCTCTGCCTGCCATTCTGTCCGCCTGTGCTCGCTCTCTCTCCCTCTCTCTCTGACCAAAAAAAAAAAAAAAAAAAAAAAAAAAAAATCTTAAAAAAAAAAATTTTCCTTTGTAAAGGAATTTAGGTTGTTTTCTTTTTTTCTCCTGTAGTACTATGAGGAAGCCCAAGGGAACCTTGTGGAGATGTCACTCTATGCAGGAGGACTGAAGAACCTAGCTAAAATCCAGAATCAAAACTTTGGGGATATAACTTCAATCAAGCTAATCCAGCTGAAAACACAGACATCATTGAGTAGACAGAAGCCATCCCTGCCCAAATTCCTGGCCCATAATTTTGTGAGCAAGTGAAATGGTTGTTGTTTGAGTCATTAGATTTGGGGCTGGTTTGTTATGTACCAAAAGCACTGTAGATCATCTAGAATGCTAGGTAAACATGGCCCAAATGTGATTATGCAGTAGTAATACTATTTTTATCCAGGTTGCCGGAAGATGCAGCCTCAGCTCTTTACTACTTTCTTCTTCTCCTACCCTTTTCTCACCTCATCTCACATCCCCATTTTCTGTGTTAGAAACCACAACCCATACCTCCTCTATTCGGTGGCCCTTGCTTTGCTTTTTATTGAGCTGTAAGTAGAAGAGGGTGTGGGACCACACTGTTAGGCTCCAGTCTAATCTGCAAGGGGATTTCCCACGTGCAGTAATTGGGGGGGCGCTATCTACTAGAAAGAGTTACAAAAATGATGCTTTGTTAATTTTTTCTCATGTGCTTTGTTATTGTTACAATTTTATAGTTGTTCAACTACAAACTGGCTAACTGATCTAAAGATAATGAAGAATACTGGCTAACTGATCTAAAGATAATGAAGAGATGACTATATTTAGTCTTCTTGACTATACATAGCCAGGAAACTGAGACCCTACATTTGATGACAGTAAGAAAGTAAGACAATGGGCAAGCAAGCAAGCAAGAGATTAGAAGGAATGGCGGTTGTCCATAGCAGGTCAGATAGACACTCTAAGGGAAACTTTGAACTATGAAGGAAAATTTATTCTATAAAAGGAGGATGATATTTTGTTATCATAGTAATACACCAAAGCCTATACTATTGCCTCAGCACTCCAGTGATCTTGGTTATTTTGTAACATTGCTATTTGGAAGTGGTAGTTTGAAGAACATGGTCTCCGGATTGGGTCCACCTTCATGGAGAAGTGGGCAACTTTCTTCTCACCCAGAGTTCTTGTTAAGAGCCTCATTTCCTGGAAAGCCTCATTTAGGCTGACTCTTAATGAAAGTGGCACTGCCCTTAACCAGCAAGTGCATAGATCACTTTAAGTACTTGTCCAGGAACAGAACGTTGGACTCATTGCCATTTGAGTCCCATCAAACACGGTTGAGATACTGCTGCCTAGCAGATAGACCAAACTTGTGCAGTTTAGGGCACGATCAAAGCAAGAAAAAACAAAAAAAAATAAGGAAAAAAAAATTTAGGGGAATGATTTTAGCATTTGATAATTTGTTAATATGAAAAAAATCAGACTATTGTTGGAATTCCTTTTACTTCTTTTACTCTTCTTACTTTTATTTTGACTTTTAGTATGTATATATGTGTGAGAGAATGGTGGTAAGAAGTGGGGAGAACCAATATAACTTTTCAGAAGTTAGGTCGAATAAAGGTCTTAATGGGTCCAGATTAAGGGTAACAGATTAATGGAAGCCTGTCTCAGGTACAAGCAGTGTATCCATTTCTCTTTTAGAAACTCTACAATCTATCACGAATAGATACTCGTTACAACCTATCTATTTTGGGCTCAGTGGAAAGGCTTTTACCAATTGAAGTTAGGCCATCAACCTGTATGAAGACAATGTAAGAAACATCACAGTGGAAGTTATGACTATTTACTGTAATGCTGAAGATGTCACTTCATCCAGATTCATAGGGTATATTTTATGAGAACTCACAGGAGACATCTGTTCGGATCTCAGAGCAGGTTGGAAGTCTCCACAACAACTGCTTTGCTTACCTGATGGGCACTGTGGAATCATGATAATACTTATGTTTCTCCTTTGCACTGTCTTTCAGAAAGACTAGAAACCACTTTTCAGTCCAACTCTGAACCCTTGCATGGGGCATTAGAGTTATGTGAGCCTATATTAACCTCCCTTTTCTTTAATTTGAAAATCTATATATTAATTGTTTTCATTATAAATGTAATGCATATTTAGTGAAAATTTACAAAGGTACACAAATGGATGAAAAATATGAATCATGATGTAATTTTGATGCATAGCCTCAGATTATGTTTAATTTCCTTAATTTCTTGTTCTAATTCTATTTTGTTTTGCATCTTAAATATATTTTTATAAGCTAGATGTTATCTGACTCGTTTTCTGAAACAAGGTAGTGTTCCAATTTTTTTTTCTTAAAGATTTACTTATTCATTTTAGAGGAAGAGAGAGAGAGAGAGAGCATGAATGTGAGGGGAAGAATGGAGAGGGGGAGAGAGTCTCAAGCAGACTCCCTGCTGAGTACAGAGCCCAACACAGGGCTCGATCTCATGACCATAAGATCACGACCTGAGCCAAAACCAAGAGTCAGAGACTTAACCAACTGTACCACTCAGGTGCCCCCTATAATGTTCCAATTTATCTAATTTATTAACCAGAGTATTATAGAATGCTTTGTTCAATTATAATTTTTCCTATTTATGGATATATATGTGAAGATCCAAAATAGTACACTCACCTGTTCTAAGCAGAGTAAGGTCTGTGTAGTTGGCCCAACAGCTGCTAAACGGAATTGTCGTGTTTCCACTCAGACCACTGATTTGGTTATTATTGGAGTCCTTTAGTACGGCCTTCAAAGTCAGTGAAGTAATCCCAACTGATACACAATTACCCTAAAGAAAAGAAGAGTACAGAATTTTAATTGTCCTGTTCCCATCTTTGTTTTCTCAAGATGTCGTGAAACTTCATTTTTAAACAACGCCTCGCGGCAAATTTAAAATCCGCAGTAGCTTCTTTCCCTTCACGAGGAGTTCACAAGTACGGGTGGGCACTGGAGCCAGTTCACTGAAAAGGAACATTTTCAAAACAGGGAAAGATTATAGCCATGGTTGTTAGTCCAGCTTTTAAAGATTTATTTTTTTATTTATTTGACAGATATCACAAGTAGGCAGAGAGGCAGGCAGAAAGAGAGGAAGGGAAGCAGGCTCCCTGCTGAGCAGAGAGCCCGATGTGGGGCTCGATCCCAGGACCCTGGGATCCATGACCTGAGCCAAAGGCAGAGGCTTTAACCCACTGAGCCACCCAGGTGCCCCTAGTCCAGCCTTTAAGAGGCAGTCAGTGTCATCCTCAGTTGCCAGTGGACCATGATTACTGAAGTTGGCTCACTCTCCAAAATGTGTAGCTTAATTTCCTCACTCAGCGAAAGTTTTCAGTTAGAACTTACATCAGAATCTACTGCCTTCACTGAAGGCTGCTGAGAAAATGGCTGTCCTGGTTGAGCTGCCACAGGCTGAGTGATCACAGACAGGGAGGACACAAAGGCCACATGATGAACGGGAAATGCAAACCTTTCAACGGGTTGGGCGGTCACCTGTAAATAAATGGTCATGAGTGATGACGTGGTTTTCATGTGATAAATTACAGTGAGGAGCACATTCATCTTAGCTAGGCTAAGTGTAATATGTAATAATAAGTGTAAAAATATGTTCAATACATGAAGTTAGTTTTATTGCAATATTCCCTCTGATCAAATTCATGAAGCATTCTTATAAATACTCAAAGCAAAGCACATTTTATACAAATAAGTAATTTTTTTAGAAGATAGGCTCCTTTCTCAACTATTTTATCATCTTAGTTATATCTATAAAAAGAAGAGCCAACATTAATTAGGAAGACATGCCCTCTAAATTATTGTATTGAACTATAAAGAGTTAAAAGAAGAAAGAAGCAGCAATGTTTTAAATAGCTAAGATGTATTTTTCTGGTTGCTTTTTCTTACCTTAGTCCAGGCGGAATCACTTGGGCTGGGGATAGGATTGGTAATAGACATGGAAGAGATATTAAATCCGAGGATACTACTGGTTTTTCCTGAAATTACAGCTTTTCCAAGAGACCCAGCGATTTTTTGGAGTTCAGATAACTGCATCCCACCTATGGGGAAATAGCAACATGACATATGGCTTATAAGAATACAAGATTGTGGGGCGCCTGGGTGGCTCAGTGGGTTAAGCCGCTGCCTTCGGCTCAGGTCATGATCTCAGGGTCCTGGGATTGAGTCCCGCATCGGGCTCTCTGCTCAGCGGGGAGCCTGCTTCCCTCTCTCTCTCTCTCTTTCTCTGCCTGCCTCTCCGTCTACTTGTGATCTCTCTCTGTCAAATAAATAAATAAAAATCTTAAAAAAAAAAGAATACAAGATTGTGAGAGTTTTTCATTTTTTTTTTCTTTTTCTTTTCTTTTTCTTTTTTTTTCTTTTTTTCTTTCTTTTTTTTTTTTTTTTTTTTTTTTTTTTGCATGGCTCCACCCACATTCTGGAATTCTGTAGCTTTTGCACCATCCATGAGATCAATATGACAAAATCCTATGAATGAGCTTAGGAAAGTGGAGAACTCAATAGAATATGTTTCTAAGCTGCAATTAAAGAAAAACCAAAGGTAGATAAAATAGATACAAGAAAAGTGAAAGAAACCATAGTGGAAAAATATACGGCTCTTAATTTAATCCTTTCCCACGCCATCCTTTATTGAGGAGTGAAACACCATCATGCAAGTCTATCACCATGTACCATTTCCTAGAAAGAGAGTTTTAATTTTGGAGCGTAAGGATAATTAGCATCATCGAATTTACACGAGGTATATTAGTAAGTTCTGAAGCTAACACTACATTACGCACAAACTGTTGCTTGCTCTAGACGTTGATGATTTTCAAAGTTAATTTTAACACAACAGGCAGTTTCTTTTGTCTTTGTCTAGCCTGGCAGGCCCTCTTACACTTACTGGCCTCACCATGCTCTGTACCTAGGAAGTAGCACCTCTGTTCATCATACTTATTTGTCAGATCGTGGTACTTTTGCCTGATCCCTTCTTCTGTTTCATCTCTCCTCCGCAACATATAATCAATTACTAGCTTCTAGAGCTCTCTGTCCCCATTGCCTAAATCCTAGTCAAAGCCATCATTTACTAAAACAGCTTTAAAACTAGTTTTCTTACATCTATTCTGTCCTTCTTCCTCTCCATTCTATACATTGTAGTCTGAGTGATCTTTTAAAAAACGACTGTCTCCAGGATCTTTTTGGTGTACTGTACTGAACTTGACAACAGTTCCTGCCTAGTTATCCAGCACCTTCTATATCCAGAGTCCTGCCTTGAGGACTCTGAGCATTGCGTCTCCTCCATTAAGGCTAAACCATGAAGCTCAGGGTGCTCAGGAAGGAGGAGGCCGTTGATTTCACATAACACTTTGAAAGTCATGTTCTCAGGGAATTTCAGTCCTGTCAGTTCAACATGTCCCTTTTGGTTGACTCAGACCCTCTGGATAAATGATTAGTCTTTCAGATTTATTCTTCTCTGCCCCACTCCTTCCTTCTATTCTTCTCCAAATGGCTTCCCAGGTATGAGGGCTCATGTGATCAGTCACAGGTACAAAGGGGCCTCATAGCCCCTGACTGCGGCTACCACTTGCCTTCACTGGGTTTTGGCGCAACATGGCACGTTTGACCTGCCTGCACTGTTCACAGATTTTCTCCGACCACTTGACATGTGAAGGCATCCAGTTCTGCTGACTGCCACCTGAACAAACCCAAGTCCTTAACCTGAAGAGCTTTTACTCTGTTTATCCAGAGATCCGCTCAGTACTTCCGTCACCCCTTTCTACAACAGCTGAGAACTCCTGGATATCCTGACCCACACAAAGGCTGTGGAGAACCCGCAGTATTCCTACCTGCACACCTTCCTCGTCACTGCCCAGTATTTTGCTGTGAAATCCCTCTGTGCCAGGTTGTAGGACTTTCATTGAGACTTGAAACTATAACCCAGAATATGTCTGAAAAATAAGCCATTAGCCTGTCCCTCCGACTGCCCCCATCTCCATGTTCTTAGACTGTCTTATACGTGTTGGGATAAATCTAACAAAATAAAACTGCTTAAAGGGGATAAGGGGATGGAAGAGGTTGTGTGTGAAGAAATTTAGATCACATATAGATCACATGTACGAAATAAGTCAGTTTCTTTGGACATCTGAGTGACTATACTTCCTGTTTCCTTCAACAAGTCTAGTCCAGAAAGCCTTTCCACAGGCCTACCTCCATAAGGGAAGGTATCTAGCTGGTAGGATTCCAGAACAGTATGTGACAGGTGCACTGGGTCAGTCCTTGGAAGCAAACCTCCTGGGGTCATGAGTGATGACCCCTAAAGGCAGGAAGCGAGAACTCCACTCAGTACCCAGGATGACATGTAAGAGAGCCCTGGGAGATAAGGAAAAAGATGCTGGATAGAGATAAGGCAGATCAAGATTTTCTGAATCTGAAAGTTATGCAGTTTGGAGGCTCTCTTTAAGAAAAAGAATGAGGAAAAGTCCTACTTCTGCAACTTTGATAGTAACAATGATTGGGTCACATTATTAAATGGTCCCTTCTCCCAGGTCCGTCCTATGACTTGTACAAGCATAAGGCCTTGAAGCTTACGCTTCATTAGCTGGGCGTAATCTTCCTCTGACAGAGATCTAAGTCTCATTTTTTTGGAGATGGGTGTGCCTAGTTGAGACTTGTGCTTGACTACCAAACACAATGGCACAGTTGGAAATGCATGCTGGGGATGGATGCCAAAAGGCCAGGAAAGTCCAGTTCACCTCAAGACAAGCTCGAGTGCAGTACAGAGCAGAGAAGACCACCTACCCGGTAACAGAGACTATGAGAACAAGAGGCAACATAGGCATCTGAAGACTGGAAAGCCCCTTTGGTATTCTGATACCAACTTAAGCAGATGGAAAAGAAAAAATCCAAAGGGCTGAACATTTACCCAAACGCCCAAACTGAGTCATTCTAAGGAAATAATTTAAAGCAGCAAAGATACCTCTGATCGGACCAGTGAGCTTGTTTTTATCTCTGATACCTAAAAAACGGGGATGTAGAGAGTGAGGGACAGAGGAAAATGTGACAGCTGGTGACTGGATCAGTCATAGGAATTAAAAATAGAACATATTCTTGCACATCTGCATTTGTTAGGGTATACTGGTGACTTATTACAGCTCAGAATCTCCAAATGTCTACGCATTCCTTGGGAAAATATCCAAAATCGTTTTAGCTTATGGAGAAAAGAGCTTCTTTTGGTTTCCCATGATCTAGCACCTGCCTACCTCTCAACGTCACCTCCACCACCTTGGCCTTCCTGGCCCGACACCACAGACCAGTCAGACCTTCTCCAGTTCCTCTAATGCACCACTTCTACCAACTCTCTCCTTAGACTTGAACATTCTTACCTTCCTCTTTTCGTTGACTGACTCTTTTTATGCTTAATCTCACAGCTGTAAGGTCAATTACTTAGGTCACCTCTCAAATCTTCAAAAGTAGGTCAAATCCTTTTGTTGAATTCACTAATTGCTATAATAACAAAATGAAGGCTAAAGTTCCTTCATAATTCCAAAATATTTTGGGATTACAGGAGTAGAGTAGGGAAAAGAGTCTCTAGGCCCCTACAGGGCTCAGGATGTGGGGTTGGTGGGACTTCCTGAGGCCAGGTTTACCAGGCCCTGAAAGGGTTATTTGTGAATGTGGATCTAGTATTACATTCTTCCAACTCAAATGTCTCCTCTTCATACCTGCAGTATCATTGCTTAAGAACGGAGGAGGAGGATCGCCAATCTCCAATTCCACCGTGAGTCCTGTGGATCTTTTCTTCCGCAGACTCTCCCCTCGCGTTAATTTGCTGACACGGATTTTGTCACTTGGTATCTTTAGGAACAAGGCAAGATTTCTAACCAGATTATGAGAGCTATAGAAGTCATCTTCTGTTACAGCAGGTAATTGGAAAGAAACAAATATGACAGCAGTGGTGTGGATTTCAACAGGTATAGTTCCTTTAACCAAAAGGTAAAGCATCTGGTAGGTTCTATCAAAGTAGTTTTCAGCAAGGACAGTGGAATTCAGGTTAGGAAGGAATTGCTCTGTGGAGGAAAAAAAGCCAAAACAGCACAGTTAAAAATATCTATGTTACCACAATTACCATGTAGTGTTTAATATTTGTTTAAATGTAGGAAATTCTAAAAATATTCAACACTATTCTTCCATACGAAAGTATGCATATTAAAAAAAAAACACTTATAAAGCTGAATGCAAAATTAAAGGCAACCACTTAAATAATACCATCAATCATCATTACACATTACCTTTATTTTAAAAACAATTAGCTATAGATACAGTATAATTGAGAAATAAAATCCAATTATGAACCCAGAGCCTATATTATATTGGTAGCAGTGTTTACATGTTCAGAATTTTAAAGCCTTTACCAAAGGCATTTGGCAATTTAAAAATGTAAATTTAACTTTAATAGCCATCTAGTTTATGCAGAGCTATGCATCAACTCTTAAAGAGCATTTACAATTCAGTGCTTCTATTTTTACCAAGGACAAAAGGAAGTAATACAACTGAAGTATATGCTAAAATATTTCAGAGGGATTTTATACCAATGAAACAGGTTTACATTTCAGCCTGAAAACCTTTGGTTAATGGAAAAAAACATTCTACTAGGGAACTGAGTTTTGTAAAAGTGACTGAGATTTTTTACATAAATATAAAATGAATGAATATATATATGTTTATGGCAGAGTATCAAAAATGTCTAAGAGCTAATAAATCCACTAACAAATACTGAGCCCAGACAAAGGCTAAATCATATAATAGTACTGGAATGGGACACGTAGCTTCCTACCACATTTCACAGTGAGGCTTACTAAGAAAAATAAAATTTTAGGAAGAAGAAGAAATTTTTTATGCATCTAATAGACATTCACTGCAGTTGGTAATAAGAAGGCATTTCATTATTACCAAGTATTTCTTTCATATCTACTAGTATAAGTTCTAGAAGCAATTTGGTTTAAACATTCTGTGAATCTGAAGACTGTGGTTTTATATTACGAATTAAAGATGCTCTCAAACCACATTTAGAGGGGGCACGCACCATTTATCCTGGGTAACTTCCTCATGCCTTCACAGTAATGGAAGGAAGCAGAGACACACATAATAAAACATTTTGGGTAATCTAAAATAATATGTATAAATTCATAATACAGGGAAGCAATTTTGCAGTCTAAGTGCCAAAGCAAAATATTCATTTAAAAGCAATGCTGCATCAGAAAAAATGTTGATAAGAAGGTGGTAGTAGTAGTGTTTTTCAGCCCTTCAACACTTATGTAACCAATTCCGTATCTTAATTTTTTTTTTCCAATTCCCTATCTTAAATACTGTTTGTTGAGATAGTTTCTATTTCCCCGATTTGAATGTTAGAGTATTTGGTACCAAAAGGGATATTTTTAAAAAGAATTAAAGGGGATGAAATTTAAGCTGTAAATATGGGTAGTTATTTGTATATAAAACGTGATAACATGGACTCTCTTAACTTATAAGGAGGCAGTATGACATAATCGTCAAGTGCACGGCTTCTAGAGCCAGACTTGGGTTCAAGTCCTTGTTCTGCCCTCACCATCTTTAAATTACCATGGACTGAATTGTGCCACCCCCCCCCCCCCGCCGATTCACGTGTTAGAGCCCTAACACCCCATGTTAGAGTATTCGGAGATGGGGCCTTTGATAAGTCATTAGCCTTCGATGAGGGTGGGAACTTCACGAAGGATTAGTGCTCTCATAAAAGGAGATGCCCATAGCCTGCCATTGCTCTGTCTGCCCTGGGATGACACAGTGAGAAGGCAGCCATCTGCAAGCCAAGAGGAAGAGAGCTTTCACCAGAACCTGACCCTACTAGCACCCTGACCTAATACTTCTAGCCTCCAGAATTGTGACAAAATAAATTTCTGCTTTTAAGCCACCCACTTTGTGGTATTTTGTTATGGCAGCTCTCAGAGCTAAGGCAGAGACTGTAGCAAATAGATTCACCTCCTTTTGTCTCAGTTTACTCATCTGTGCCTTGCTCCTAGGACTATTATTAGAATATAGTAACAATGAGTTATTATCTACAAAGCACTTAGAACAGTGCCTGGCACATAGTAACATTTCTGGAAGCACTAGCTAGTCAGATGGTTAGTAGGAATAGGACTGGCTCCACAGACAGTAATGAATATGGGTTATCCATTCCGACTCTCGTGTTTAGCTGACGTTATGATCTGCAGCTCACATTTATATCATTGTTAACCTAGATTATGGGGCACTTCTAAAAATGATAAGAGCACATGTGGAATGGAAGGTACTGGCCTTATTTACTGGCCTTGTTTAAGAAAAGAACTTCCATGAGCAGATATAAATCCTGGTCTTGCAAATATTGGTAAGTGGGTAAGTTTAGCCTTTCCCATATATGTCATTTAAATTCAGAGTTTTTTATATGACTTCATTATGTTCAGCTGATGTTATATTAGCCTTCTTGGCAATACTTCTGGTAACCGCTAATTAATTTTGGCTTTGACCAGAAGTAAAGTGGAAACAGGGTAAAAATTCTAAGCCAAATCTCTTCTGTGTATAGAAATAGCTGAACTGCATGTAGAACATAAATGTCCTCAGGGGGGAAAGGAATGTGCACGATACACAAAAGCTTATATCTGCATGTACGCAGGTACATAAGAGTTCCATCAGGAATAATCTTTCAGGACACATATCTCATAAATAAACACACCTTAGAATTTGGTGGATTGTGGCTAACAATATCTTCTCTTGTGTTCATCAATATCTAAGGAACTAATAATATTAATAATGAAACATTGCAAATAATTTCATACATAATTAAGTACAAACGTAATGTGTACTCTATTTTTCTGAGGAAATACCTGTGTATAGATGTCTATTAAGTTCACAGTATTTCTGTTGAGGGTTCCATACTGTATTTTTGGGGCAAACCAATGCATTGTTCACATAGACATCCAAACGCTGAAGTGTGGGGAAAAAAATTCCTACCACCACAGCCTGTTAAAAATAAACGACATTTTTGTTTCTTAAGAGAACAATGAAACAGAATTTTTAGAATTTAGCACTTAAACATGTCCTTCAACTATATACACCTTCTGTAAAATAGTAAAACTAAGTTGTATGGTTCGATGATAAATACAGAGTTAAAATTTGTAAATTCCCTTTCATTCAACCATTCATACAGATGTTACAACTTAATTCTTAATTGATGATTCTCAGTAGAAAAGCATAATGTAAGAAAGAATTATTAAAGGAGTATCTCTAAAAGAAATACTTCCTTTAAAAGATAACAAATTCCAATACAGGCTTTCAACTCCAGATGCAGGAGAAAACGGGGAATTTAGTAGTGCTCTGTAATGCAACCACACAAAATTAGTTAATATGGAAAAAAATGCTTACCTCTGAGACAAATTTGGTAGTAAGATTGATTAAAAATTAATCAAAAAAACTATATTCTCTGGTTCAATTTTGTTCATTTTCTATGATTATATTCCTCCCGTCTCATGCTACAGGTATAATCATAAAGTAAGGAGACTGGCTTTTACAAGGGCAGAGAGATATTAATAAGGAATCTAATAAGCTATACATAGTTTTGGAATCTTCTTTTGAGATTGTCTTCAGAGGCTCAGGACATTAACAGTCATATCACTTCGTAGTTATTTTTAAAATTAAAAATATTATCTTCCGTTCAAAAATTTGAGGGCCTGTCTAAACCAGGCCCTATTCTAGGAGCTGTCGTAAGCCCTTGCTCTCGTTGAGCTTATATTCTAGTGAGAGGAAAAAGACAAATAAATAGTGGCAATAATAAGCAAAATATGAAGCATGTTAGAAGATGGTTAAGCGCCATGGAAAAAAGAAAGGTAGAGCAGAATATAAATAACAGGGAGAGCCAACTGCGGTGGAGTGAACGTGCTAGGCCTGTTGGAGGAATGCGGTTGGGGGAGGGAATTCCCCCCGGGGAGGAGGAGTTAGGCACCTAGGGCAGAACGTTCCAGACAGACTCAACATCTGGAACATAGGCCCAGGTGGTAACAGGTGTGAGGTGGTTTGGAACAGCAGGGAGCTCAGTGTGGCTGGAAGAGTTGTAGTCAGAGAGCTACGGATGTGGGCACTCTGGCTCTGTACAAAGCCCAGTGGGGAAATTACTGCAGCATTTGGGGTAAGGAGAGACCTGGTGTGACTTATAATTTGAAGGTCTCTCTGTGGCTGCTGAGGTGAGAACAGACAATAGAGCAGGCAGAAGCAGAGCAGTGGGAGGAACTGGGAGCCAACTGCCTTAATCCAGGGAAGAAATAATGTCGGCTCAAAGTGGAGGATAGCAGTGATGGTGGTAAGAAGTGTCAGGTTCTGGATATTCCGAAGGGACATTCAACAGGATTTGCAGATGGACTCGGTGAGGGATACGACCCAGAGGGAGAAATCAAGAACAGGGCCAAGGTTTTATCTCCAGCAACTGAAAGGATGAGATTGCTATCCTCTGAGAAGGAACAGGTGTGTCTCTCTTTGCTACTATTCTTTCTGCTTTATCTTCTCCACACCCTTTCTTCACATTCCTAATACTCTGGGACTTTTGAGTCTCATGTTCTTGGGGGAAAAAAAAATTTCAGTTATGAGACTATTGTTTAACCTCATACTCTCTTCCCACTGGCACAGTGTATATAAACTTAACTGTCCCAGCTGAATGCAGTTCATAGCAAAGATCTGATATTGTTGAAGATACTTAAAATAATGTGCTGTGATTGCTGAAGTAAATTCCAAAGGTGTGCTCCTGAAATAGATAAATAGCAGCATGGTAAATAAATATATAATTCCAGTCACTGGTCCTGGATATGCATTACTTTTACATAAAAATTCAACTTTGCTGCCAATCACGTAAATCATAGGCCTCACTGTCATGATGGGGGACAGATGTGCGGTATGCATATATGTTCTCGGGCTGATGAAAACTTTCTGAATTAAGCTTATTTTTAGTTGTACCCGGATGATCCTTGCGATGATGTTCAAGAGCACAGGGGAGGAGATAAATCCTTAGCATTTAGAAATAGATGTCAATAACCAACACCGATAACTCAAGAAGTCATTTCTATCTTGTGTTACCTTTCGATGGTCAACATTAAGCAACATCAGCCGAAGGTTCTGAGGACTGGTACCAGTGAAGTAAATTTCATAAGATTTGTTCAGAGCCACAATGCTATGAAACAGGGACAGTCTTCTCTGGCATGTGTATCCAGCACACCAGCCATGATCCTGTGGGCCTAAAGCCACATAAATTAAAGTTCACATTCTATATCACGAATATTATTTAGCATGAACCCTGAAGAGTAACTGTATTAAAAATAAATTGCAGGGTCAAGCTCAGCATTTACATCCATTATCCATCCACCCATCTATCCTTAGCTTAAAAAGAAGGCAGGATGCAACTCCTTCCTACTACCCTTACTTGTTTACTTGTAGGGTCAAATGTGTTGAGTTTGCACAGGAAGGGTCCTTGAAGGAAACAGTAGGTTTTATATGATTCTCTACTTCAACAATCATATTTAAGTCCCAGCCACATGGTAAAAAAGAAAATGCTTCCTATCAAATGCGAGTTTAGGTGGGGAGCCAATTTTCTCAGACTGTTTAATGTTAAATGTAAAGTTACAGATTTAATTTCTTAAAAACAGAACCTGTACTTGGAAATATGGACATTTGTATGGCTAAACCATGGATTTGTTAATTCTTTCACATACTCATTTCTTCATCAGTTAATCTGTAAATTCGACAAACTCTTAAGTTTGTTTTTTATGAAGTTTATAATCTTCCTCCATTGTTATTTAAATAGATTTTTATTAGAGACTGTAATTATAGGCACCACTGGAGGGTCAACATCATTAACGAACTGATATAATCAGAGAAATAACACTCCAATAAAACCTCTAAAAAGCCAAACACAGTGGCTGCTTTTCTACCTGAATCCAGACATTTCCAGAACAGGCATAGCATGACTTGTAGCAAACTTTTCTACTTCACTTCAGTTTTAAAGTGGCTGAGATTATAAAACATTGAATGAGATATGGAGTGATAAACTTTCTTGATGTATTTATTCATTAGCTTTGCTCAATTTCCTGGCTTACTTGGAATTCTTATCAATATTTATAACTGAACTTCAATCAAATTTTAAATCAATATAAACTTCTGAAGCTCGTGTAGAATATCAACTTTCTCTTAGCATCCAAAATGTAAATTCTGCATTTAAATAAACCTTCTTTGTGAGTTTTGAAAACAGAAAGAAATTTCTATGTATACAATGAAAAATTCAGAGTAGCAAAAGCCATTTTTTAAAAATAAGTGAAATTAAGTTTTAAAATTTTAAAGGAAACTTTAGTGATATTCAAAAACTTTTACCTTGGGATTTTTACCCCCAATCTAATGTGGTTGTATCTTATGCCTCAGTGATTCTTTCAACATCTTCATAATTTTTGCAATACTGTCATCATTTACTTAAGATTCTTCTTTAAACTGACAGTCACTTTTAAAAATTTAAATTTATTTTTAAGAGAAATGTCATGTCACTATTGTAAATCGAAAGCTTGTATTCTTTTCAAAAAAGAAAAGTATAAAAATAAATAGACTAAAATCTTTCTCTAGCATATAAAACAGAGCAATTTGAAAATATCTCCATTATTGACACTGACTGCTCTAAAGTTCTTCCCACAAGCTCTCTGCTTTGTAAGATTGAAAGGCAGCCCTTAAAATTGGGTTGATTATGGGCCAGAGAAACCAGGCAAATTGCATGTTGCAGGCAACAGAAGTGAGGAGAGACTTGAAATCATGTAACTTTGGGACATCCCTGATTTAGTTCATTCTATTCTCTTGAAAACTTTTTTTTTTTTTTTTTGGTATATCACAATTTCTTTGAGTGTTCTTTATTTCCTTGCTAACACATTAAAAAAAATGAATATTTTTGTGGGATACTGGCTATTTTGTTGAATCTCAGGGTATTTCAGTCCATATCTTGACACTGCCAGGGCACAGAAATCTTTCTCATCCAGGTTACATGCCCCTTCAGCCCTGGAAAGACTCTTAAGCCTTCTTAGGGACTAATCTTTAACCCCCCCCATACCATTTCTGGGTAATACAATGAGTCCCTTCCCTCTATTTTCTGCAGCTCCTAGAGGTTCATCTTATTGATTCAAAAAGTCCTGGGCTCCTAAGTTGATCTGAATTCTTATGGAGACCACTGTCTTCCCTCTCTACTAGACTCACCCATGACCAGAATGTAAGGAGCCTAGACTCTGGAACTTGCCAAGACGTTCCTGACAGTCAAAGGAACCAGGAATGAAAACAAACAAGCCCCAAAACACACTGATTCAAGATTAAGTCTTAGAAGGAGTCACGAAAATAAAAACCAAGTAGGCTGAAAATAACTTAAGTATTCCAAATAACACATTATCTGTGTTTTAATTTAGGCAAATTATCTTTTTGGATATCTTTTTGGAGACACTCGGGTCAATTTTCCCTTAAAATATTTATGCCACCTTATTAATATAGGTATGAAGATCAGTCAAGGAATAATTCTCCTCTTCTTCTAATGGTTAATTTTGAATAACTATCCTGGTTTTCTAATAAGGGAGTCCACTGAAGCATCAAACAGCCCTCCTGCATGTAGATCTTTTCTTACAAGCAGAAGGAAAGCAGTCCTGATGTTTGTTAGTTTAATGTGATAAATAATTTGTGAGATGTCTCCATGCATGTAATAAATAGTGACTGCTTTGAGTAACTACTAGTTTGTTTATACTGAACACGTACCATTAATGAGATCAACATAACCATTGCTCACTATAGCCACTGGTGAGAGTCTTCGAGTTTCTGTGTCAGAATCCAGGCTTTCAATAACCATCATTGCATATTCCATCCCAAAGCACTGATAGCTCTGCCATTGTGGAATGTATTTACAGGTTGAATCTCTAATAATTCCTAAAAATAGGTATATACGTTTTAGCGGGGAAAAGCAATCTCTCCAAAAACATCCATATACTTCTTCTTTTATGTAAGATTAGTAAGTAGAAAATATGTTATTGGTTGATTACCCCAATTACTAAAAATAAAAAATAAAAGATATGTTTTGTTTCACAAACTTGAGGACTAACAGAAGAATGTCCAACAAACCTTTGTACGGTGCTTTCTCAGTGACAGGCATCCTACTGCCGTTTGGGAATGTGAGCACCACCTTAGGAATCCTGTAGTCTCCAATTCCAAATTGACTATTTCCGTTCCATTCATATTCTGCTTGAGGTATCACTGAACCAGAATTTCCCAGAAAGGAACCGTCCATATCTCTAAGAAAAGATTTCCTTTTGGCATCACAAACCATGTCTACGCAATCAGCTGGATTCACCTTACTGCGGAGAAAAGGCAAAACACATGAATATTTATAGTTAGTATCCTTCCCCTGTTTCCAGAGAGCATTTCAGTTGAAGATTTGATAAGAGAGTATCCAAAGTTTTTTGACTCACTGAATCTTATCATTTCAGAAAGGATTCAAAATGGGAACAAAGAGCGTATGTAACTAGTATTGTAAGAAGAGAGAGATCATAAGTAGGCAGAGAGGCAGGCAGAGAGAGAGGGGGAAGCAGGCTCCCTTCTGAGCAGAGAGCCCCATGCAGGGCTTGATCCCAGGACCCTAGGATCATGACCTGAGTCGAAGGCAGAGGCTTTAACCCACTGAGCCACCCAGCTGCCCCACAGATTTTTGTTCAAGAGATTTACTGAAGGAATTTTTGCAAAAAAGAAGGAGAGAAGCCACATAAGACAATGGAAGGAAAACGAGATTACTGTGGTCTATGGACTAGCTTCATTCTGATCCCAGGGGCACCTCTGGGTCATCAATTGCACCTAGGATTGCTCCCATCTTGAGACAAGGTGGTTGGCCTTTTGTACTCCTGTATAAACTAGTCATTTTCCATGGACTGCAAGGAGATGCTGTTAGGGAGGGTTTTAGCTGCCCAAGGCTATTCCTATTCAGCTAAGTGCAATTTTCTGGAAAATAGAGCAACTGTAGGTTATTACTGGCCAATATTTAGAGCTTTGGGGGCCTGGGTGAACTCCCTCCCAATATTTAGAGCTTTGGGTAAAAAGGGATCTGGGAAAAGGCCAGCAGCATCTTAATAAAAGCACAGAGCTCAAAGACATTCTATTTTAAAATGTGGTATTTTCTGAGGTGTCTGGGTGGCTCAGTAGGTTAAGCATCCAATTCTGGATTTCGGCTCAGGTCATGATTGCAGGGCTTAAGATCGAGCCCCACATCTGGCTCTGCACTGGGCATGGAGCCTGCTTAAGATTCTCTCTCACCCTCCTCCCTCCCATTTGCACGATCTCTCTCTTTTCAAAAACAAAACAAAACAAAACAAAATAGTATTTTCTTCATGACCTAGGTATTAAAATTATATATTACATCTGAAAGATCCAATGATAACTAAACAGAAGCTAATAATATTCTAGTGAGGAGAAGCTCTATTGAGCCAAAAAATACTGCACTTCCGTAATTACTAAATGAGGAGATGTGCAGTTGTCACCGAAACAAAATCAGATGAAGTCAAACTGTTGATGAAACACTGCATTTATCTAAAGAGATGTCTATCTAATTAGACAACATTATTCCTCGTCTTCTTCCCATACTGAAAATGGTTCAAAGATGTCTCATAAAAAATGTCTTTCCTCCAATCTTGTCTTACATCTGAATTCCTGGCCTATATGTTATCTTTTGGTCACACAATATATCCAATAAGAACAATGTTTCAATTAGTCTTTGCTGCGTAACAAAATACCTCCAAAATTTAGTCTTTAAGCCATCATTTATTAGCTCCTGTTTCTATGGATTGGCAGTTTGGGCTTTGTTCATTTGGATAATTCTTCTGCTGGTCTCACCTGGGATTACTCCTTAGGCTACCATCAGTTTATGGGATGGATAGTCTAGGATAATCTCACTTCCATGTTTGGTGGTTGGTGCTTGCAGCGTTTGGGCTGGCCATTAGCTAGAGTACAGGGGGTGATTGGGCCATATACTTTCTAAAAAGTATAGCAGTTACTGGCTATCTTCTTTTAAGATTTAAGGTCTAAGTGGCTGAATTTCTAGAAATATTCTGACTCCAACTGACTTTTTTGATTGAAAAGTCACTGTTTGGGGTTTCTGCATCTTCTCAGTCACTGTGATTATAATGGCTGACATTAAATTTCAAAGTGCATGCTGGGGTGAGTGTGGTAAGATGTTTGGAAAGCAACAGGAAACAAAAGAGGTAAGGAAAAGGGAGGAAAAGATAGAGGAATGTCTCTCATTTCTAATAACCATTAATGGAGAGATACTAATGTACAACGCACTTCTAACCTGGTCTCCATCTTTTATGATAGTATTACTTAGGCGTGGAAAAAACAGTATGAGAAAAAATATATATATTAGAGCCTAGCTTCTTCAATTTAACTGAAAACACAGATGCATTAAATAGTCTTAATTCTCATAGTGCTGATTAAAATTTTATAGAAATTAATAGTTACTTTAACATAGCAACTTTCTCAGATCTATGGCAGGGGAAAAGAAACACAGAAAGCTATAAATATGAAAGAAAAAAAAACAGACTTTCATATGTTGTACCTTATATCAGGCCTATGTATGAATATTTTTGATTGTTCAGTAGTATCAACCAGCTGTATGTTCTTCACATGGATTGGATGCTGTAAATCTTCATTCAAAGGGTTAGTAATGAAGACCACATTAGTTTCACCTGAACAAACATTCTTAAATCCAACAAATGTTGAACCTAAAACATAAATAACAGAATGGAGAAAGTGATAAAATCAGTTTCATTTCATGCATATTCCAGCAAATACATCATATAACACCACCTTGAACATAGAGCTCTTAGCTTATATGGTGGACAGTCCACCACTATTCGTGTTAGATTGTTGCCTCCCTACATTAATACCATTGAATAGTCTTCTCATATCTTCTCTGAGCTTAGTTATGTGATTTGGTTTGACCAATGGGACAAGAGCAATTGTGATATAAGCAGATCTGAGAAGTGCTTGCCTATTAGGGCTCACTCTCTCTTGGTGCTCTTGGGGAATTTTGCGACTTCCAGCATGTGAATGAGCTCAGAAGACATATGGCCCCATCACCTCCCTTACTCTAGCTAATGGCCAGCCCAAACACTGGTAAGCACCAACCACCGGACACAGAAGTGAGACTATCCTAGACTATCTATCCCATAAACTGATGGCAGCCTAAGGAATAATCCCAGGTGAGACCAGCAGAAGAACTGTGCAAATGAACAAAACCCAAACTGTCAATCTGCAGAATCAGGAGCTAATAAATGATGCTTTAAAGACTCTAAATTTTGGAGGTATTTTGTTATGCAGCAAAGACTAATTGAAATATTGGTTCTTTTGGCCTTATTGAATATATTGTGTGACCAAAAGATAAAATTTATTGAATTCAAACTTAATCTCCATCGTAATTAAAATCCAATAACTCAAGAATAGAAAAAAAAAAAGCAAAAGGTGACTCCAAAATTCTTATATCAGTTATGTAATATCACCACCCTTTCTGGTGAAATTTTTTTCCTAAGATGATATTTTATGTACATCAATATGAGCCTTAGATGAATATTAATAAAATACCACAGTAGCAGACACTGTAACCTGTACAGATCTACTTTACTGGTCCAGTGCACTGGCCCTCAGCACCACCCCCGTAAATATTGGCTGCCCACTACTCGCACCTGCTCCTTTTCCCAGAGAATTGTCCTTGACCAGATGACAATTCCCAGAAGAGATTCTGCACTCAATACCACCACCAAAGGGCTACTATGCCTAACCGACAACTGAACAGAAGGTCCCTTTGCCTCAAGAGGAGGCAACTAAACTGCACAGCTCCCTGAGGTATCAAGAAAGAGCTTGACTCTAGCTGAGACGGTATCCTTGCTTAGCTCTGCTCATCCTACTTCCCTCACTCCCTTTCTTGTGAAAACACACCCTTAATAAGCCACTTGCATGGGAATCCCATCTCTGGCTTTACTTTTAGACCATCTGATTTAGACAGTGAGTACCAGAAGTGGTCCTAGGATACAGGCTGTAATGATGCAATAATGAATTTAGCTCATTTGCCGTCTGGATGGGAATGAGGACGCCCTTATTGAGGGTACGTGGAATACTGATAGCCCCTTGAAGCCCCTAGAAAGCTGTAACAATGAAATTGTAAAGATTTCACTCATGGTATCAGGAAACAAACTGAGGGTTGCAGGAGGAAGGTTAGGGTGATTGGGTTATGGACACTGGGGAGGGTATGTGCTATGGTGAATGCTGTGAATTGCATAAGACTGAAGAGTCACAGACCTGCACCCCTGAAGCAAAT
The DNA here is from genome assembly GCF_902655055.1 of Lutra lutra. Taxonomy (NCBI): domain Eukaryota; kingdom Metazoa; phylum Chordata; class Mammalia; order Carnivora; family Mustelidae; genus Lutra; species Lutra lutra. Next base: position 29,498,979 of record NC_062281.1, read on the forward strand.
AATACATTATGTGTTAATAAAAAAAAAAAATTCTCTCATGGTGGACTGGGATAATATCTAGGTGGAAGGAAGTGCTCTGGCTGGTACAGTAACTTTGGCATTTGAGGGATAAAGGGGAAACAGTGGTTACAAGAAAACTAAAAGTAGGTGACTATTGACCGTCACTGATGCTCTGAAGAAAGAATCAATCACAAATTCAAGGCAAACCTCAGGATCTGAAAACAAAACCAATGTAGTATTCATAGAAGGTTGAATTCTCAGCCCTAGCAAGTCTCCTACATCAAAGACGGGGCTCTGACAGAAAATGAATGGAACCTGAGTTAGGATGGGAATATAGGGAACATGAATTTGAGTCTTGAAACCCAGGGTTCCCCTTGAATGTTCCAGATCTGTATAAGTGGCCTGCTTCTCCCTTATTAGAAGAGAGCTTTCCTGCCCCCTTTGTTGAAATCATGACAAGACCTCAAAAGAAAAGGCAAATCTTGCCTTTCTTGGGACCTGTCCCCATCTCCCCTTCTGGAAGACAGAGCAGTCAGTCTGGTCAAGTCTCAACATGGTCTGACCGGGGAAGTGATAAGCCTGCTATGGGATGAGAGGAATTCTATACCAAAGGAACTGCAGTAACTAACATGTACTGACAGGAATCAGGAGTACATATATCTGAGAGCAAATTGTGATGGTGTTAGATCAAGGGGGAAAGAATACAAAGCTGAATAAGGGAGAGTATCACTACGGATGGGAGTATTCTCCTGTGCTGTTGTCATGGCTTTTCTAAGTTTGGAAAATATCATGTTCCACTTTATTTTTTTAAGACTTTTTAAATTTATTTGACAGACAGATCATAAGTAGGCAGAGAGGCAGGCGTGGGGGAGGGGGTGGAAGCAGGCTCCCTGCTGAGCAGGGAGCCTGATGCGGGGCTCGATCCCAGGACCCTGAGATCATGACCCGAGCTGAAGGCAGAGACTTAACCCACTGAGCCACTCAGGTGCCCCATCATGTTCCACTTTAAATGAAGTAGAATGGTAAGAACTTCCATGGCACACTGTAGGAGAAGGGGTCAAAGTCTCTGAAAAATGAAATATTGGAATGAGTCTATTATACAATGCCAGTGCATTTCAGCCCCACCTGGGGATGGCCTTGGAAGAGAGTGGCATGGGCAGATTCTATGGGAAAGAAATTTAGGTAGTACCCAGGGTGACCCACTTTGTGTGAAGAGAGAAGTGGTGTGAGGTAAGGATAAACATAAAAAATGACTTAGCTAATTAGTCAGGGGCCTGGAAAGAACAAAACCGGATGACTGGATAAAATGAAGACTGAGGAAAAAGCATGTGCTTGGAGTTCTGGGAGTAAGCACAGAGGGCATGTTAGTGATTACCAAAGAGTATCAACTATGGAAGAAGCACGAAATAAATAAATGAACAGGTGGACAGAGCCAATAGATGTTACTAGCTCTTGGGTTATATGAATTTAAATTTCTCCAGTTGTAAAAAGAGATAATAATATATAACCCTACTTATATAAAAGGGTTTTTATGATTTATAGAAACTAACATTAAATCATTGTACCAGTGTTTCCTCTGCTGTTTTAGAAGGAAAATTAAATGTCACTTCTTTAACATATACAAATTTTGCCAGGGAACCATTCTTGAAATTGACTGATGTTGATTTCTTGGCTTTCCGCACGGAGCAGATTCATATGCAGATTCATTTAAATCATGATCTTTTTTTTTACTAATAGTGAAACGTTATTAGATATATTCTACATATTCTTTATAGAACTTAACTGAGTAAATTTGTCAAGACTATGTTTGAACTTGCCTGAGATATCCAGAAGGCCACTAATGGCATTGTAACTCATGAGCCCTGCATGGGGTTTCCGGGGTGCCATGTTATGTGCTGAAGCAAAGGTAGGCCAGCAAATCCCACTTCGCCCACCTTTTATAAAAGAAAGAAAGTTAATAAAATTTAAATATGCACTCACATGAACACCAAAATTAAACTTCTAAAATTTTCACCTGATGGAGGTCTAGCACTCCGGTGGGCGGCAGAAAGTTCAATATTGGGATCATCATTAGTTAGGACATCAGAGCAATTAAATCCAGGGCTACTTCCAACAATTAATGAGCTCTATGTAAAAAAAAAAATTAAACAGTACAGTTTAAATGATAGCTTTTCCTCAAGGAAAATACAATAATGGATAATACTGAATTCCACCGTAGCAAAACACAACCTTGAAGTCTGAGGAAGGGGTTATTCATAAAGCCAAGATGAAAAGGATGTGACTTTATGCCCTAAGTGGAATGACTAACAAACTGGGAAGGGGAAACTAGGCTGGTAAATTATTATGTATAATGACATGTTATTATACATAATACATATTATACATTATACATATTTCTGTGACAGAAATATGCCCAGGGAACAGCAGGGACAAAAAGAGGAGAGAGTGTCAATATTATCTAAGCTAGTTCAGGAAAGGATTTGTAGAGGAAATGAAAATTTCACTACTTGTGACAAGACTAGGGGGTGGTGCACAAAAAGAGGTGAGGGGACCAGGGAGGCGAGGGAGGGATAGAGCACTTCCTGACAGAATATAATGAGAACAAAGGCAAGAAGGTTTGGACTCACCTGGCTTCGGAGTCAAGGAGATCAATCTTACCAGAACTTCACTGAATTTACCCTTTCTCCTTACTGTGGCTGTATTCATTTCTTACCTTAATCTGCACGGTTTTACTGGAAATTTTGTGAGATACAGAGGCTGGCATGTAAATCATTGAAGAAATGGCCATCCCGTTGTCAACCAGAGTCACATTATAGATATGCACACTCTCTGTAGTCTGTAAAACAACTTGTAGGTTACATAGTGCAAAGTACAATCGTAAAACAAGATAAACAATCACCACCTTGGATCACATTTACCTGAAAATAAATTCCATAATCCCAGCATGTCCAAATGGTAAATCCCTGTATAAGAGAACACCCAGGAAGGCCATCTTGGTTCATATAAATACCATATAAACCTCCATGGGCTTCATTGTCAAACCACTTTTCCATGGGATTAGATTGACCTTGGAAGGAAACAGGAAAGCAGGGAATTAACATTACAAGTCATGTTTTAGAGCTTTATAAGAAGTATCAGTTAAAGCTAATTTTTAAAATTAAATATATGAATCGTGCAAATTTTCACATGATAAATAAATATTTTATGGCTCGGCCATTTATGGCTTACTCTACTCAGGATTTAATCTTATCTAATTTGTCCATTGACCAGTAGACTGACTGTATACTCATTTGCAAATTTTGCTTCAGTTGTTAGCACATTTAACTTACTATATCTGATTAAACATGAATTTCACGAGAAAGTACGTGAAGTTTGGATTCAAAGAAGGCTAACCCTGAAACACAATGGTACCACCTGCTGTTTATAAAATGCTTCCCCCCCACATCTTTTTGTTGCTGGTGCCTCTCGGTCATCCCATTTTCAAGTCAGGTGTCCCCTCCTCACAAGGCCTTCTCTCACTACCTGATTGAAAGTAGCACCTCGGTTCCTTCACATGGACATTAAAATGATTTTCATTTGAAATTGTATTATTCCTTATCATGAATTATCCATCTCCTCTCTCCTATTAGAATGCAAGCTGGATGAGAGAAGACACAGTGTCCACCTCCCTCACCACTGTATTCCCAGGGCCTAGCAGGTAATGCAGAGATGGGTGTTCAGTTAACCATCTGTTGAACTGATGTATGTATGACCTTGGAACATTGTTGAACATTTTAGACCTGTTTCCTCAAATATAAAAAGTTTTTTTTAATATTTTATTTATTTATTTGACAGACAGAGATCACAAGTAGGCAGAAAGGCAGGCAGAGAGAGAGGGGGAAGCAGGCTCCTTGCAGAGCAGAGAGCCCGATGCAGGGCTTGATCCCAGGACCCTGGGAATCATGACCTGAGCTGAAGGCAGAGGCTTTAACCCACTGAGCCACCCAGGTGCCCCCTCAAATATAAAAAGTTTTAATGCCTAATTTAGAGTAGTCTCAAAATGAAATGAAGTAACCCCACCTGAAATGCCTCAATAAATGGAAGCTATACTCATTACTAACATGTAGGAAACCTGAAGTAGATTTTTTATGAAACTTTACTTACGTCCAAATCAGATCAGCGATCTTAATAATTCCCTCCTAATCATGCACGCACTGGAGGGCTCCCAATAAAGAGCAGATCACGCCCTGCAGTTTACTTGGTACCAGCTCTCTTGACCAAGTCTCCTGGTATCTGATTTCCTCCTCTCCTCTATTGAGTTTCCTTTCTTCCTAATACTTTGGGATTGAAATTTCACTTGTCAACTGCCTAGATTCTGTTTTGTTTTCTCCATAAGAAGCTGTTCACATGTCTCTCCCTCGGTTCCACATAGTGTTGCCCCTGGGGCCCCGTGTGAGTCATGGTTCCCTTCCTGGCCTCCCAGACTCCACTTGCCTGGGAGGTTCACTGGATGGGTTGGTGTCCCATTCCAGGAACTTAAACCCACAATTCCTCAGTGTTGTCTCTTATTTCAATTTCTCTAAATCCTAAACTTCCTTGTAAACACTCTCAATTATTTAGGAATATCAATATAGTCAGTGCAATATACATATTAGTAAATATTCATATTCACAGGTCATATTTTGACTTAAAAAATCCAGGACAACACTTCAAAGAAGTTGAAGAAAAATTACATATTTTAAAATCATAGTCAAAGAAAACTTTTAAGCTCTTGGGAACTAAAATATTCAATAAGAGCATATATCAAGGAATCAGTTAAATTTGTTGGCAGTTGTTTTATCCCTTCCAAAATACATTCCAAAATGTATTTTACACAAGAATAAAATTAGCTTAAGCTCAATAATTTTTGAATTTACAGAAAAATGCTGATTTACAGAATTTACAGATAAAATGCTGATTCAAAGAATCTTAAAAATAACTATACTGAGATAAAAAAAAAACCCAGCTGTACAAGAGATATGAAGTTTTCAGAGAAAATCCCATTTCCTCTGAGTTTCTCAAGAGGTAAACCCTGCAGCTCTATTATTTTATTTTGATCTAATAATGCATTTACCTAGTTGGAAAACCAAAAGGTTATAAAAAGTTATACAATAATAAGTCACCGGTCACCCTGTTGCTGGTTTTTTTGTTTTTACACTTTATGTCACTTTATATAAAAACAAATAACCCTATATATTCCTATTTTCTTTCTTTACTTCCGCAAAACATACCATAAACAAAACAGTATTTTATATATAAACACATATATTTATACATAGTATACATATACATATACATTTATATATATGATATAGTATGTATATATATGTACATATATCATATCATATATAATATACATATATATGTATATATTATATATATATCATATAGTATGATATACACCATATCATATATGATATACATATATATATGTATCTTCTTCTCTCTTTTTGAACAGGGCCTGGTGATCCACTGTCTGGCTTTATGTAACTAGTCCACTGTATTGGACACAAGGCAGCCTGTAGTTTCCTGCTAGCACACACAATATTGTGATGAATCACCTAGTTGACAAAACATTTTCTAAGTGTTACAGAGGACAATGTTAGTTAGATTGCCAGAAGTGGAAATGCTGAGCCAAAAGCAGATGCTCCTATAATTTTGGCAGCTACTGTCCAATTCCCCTCTGTAGGGGTTATATTGTTTTGTCATTCAACTAGCAGTGGGTAAATGTTCTAGTTTCCCTAGCCTTGCCAAAAGAGTAGTTGTTAATTCTCAGTTAATTCTTGAGTTTGACTCCTCTAGTAGAGAGAAATATATCTGAGAACTAGCTGTACATGTCCTTTGACTTTTTCATGCTTGTCGGTTTAAATGCACAACTAATTTATTTATAATTTATAAATACAATTTTTATAATTTATAAATAAATTTATAAATTATAAATTTATTCTTATCAAGAGGAAATATGCAATTGTGCCATATCCTGATAGACATGTATCTCTAAAGTGTTGCTTTTATGAAAGTGACAGTGGAATGAGGTACTCACTGGTCCAAAACCAGCCACATCAAGAATTAAAGTGGCTGCTACAGTTTTTGGATCATAAATATGGAAAATTATCTTTAAAATCCTATTCAGGAGTGCCTGAGTGGTTCAGTGGGTTAAGCGTCTGCCTTCAGCTCAGGTCATGATCCCAGGTCCTGGCTCAGTGAGGAATCTGCTTCTCCTTCTGCCCCTCCCCCTGCCACCCTCCCACCCCTACTCATGCTCTCTCACTCTCTCTCAAATAAATAAATAAATTTGTTATCACTTTTAATAAATAAAATCTTTCTTAAAAAGTCTATTCTTTTTTCCTAGACTCAATGGTATCTTCAAATAATTTAGCTTGTTAAGTTCTTTCAGTATGCTGGAGGACGGGATATTACATACTGAACTAACAAACAATAATTATTTCTTTCTAACAAATTTGGACAAGGTATTTCCTTGTTTTAGTGACTCTTTGCCAAAAGACTTACTTGAGCAAGGTTCACCATCAATGCGGTATCCCACCCTTCCAAATCCAGCCACGACATTATTTTGCAAGACTGTATTGGTCCCTCTGTTTATCTAGTACGGTGATAAGGAAAATGTTATGGATCAGGCTATTATACAACTGTACAATGACAGCAAGTATGCAGCATATATCGGAAAATTAATTATGACTACCCTTTGGGAGGAAAAATTAATTTCATTATTCAACCCATTCAAATTTACATTACAAATGTAGTATTGAAATTACCTTAGGTTTTTGGTGTAAAATCATCATGAGACACAACACCTTAGATTTCTTTAGAAAACTACATTAAAGAGATTTGTTATTTCAGTCACAAAAGCCACTGAGTATCATTCAAAATTATAAGCCATAGAACAAATTCCAGTATTATAGCAAGGTTAGTAGGATTTTATCACTCTTTGGCTATATTATGTTACCAATTTGATTTATTAAGAAAAAACTAAGGAAATTATAGTGGACCATAAGATTCAATAGAAGCACTTACTAGTTTAAATAAAATCTGCTATATTTAAAACTGGTTGAACATGAATGTTAGGTAGTCACTAAACAATTTTACTTTGTGAGCCCAGGCAAGGTGGCAAAAATGAAAAGTATAGAGCACAGAAGATTTAATTCTTGCCTCTGGTGTCAGCAAAACAGTCCAAATCTCAACTATTTAAAGTATGAAGCACCTTTATTTTTATATATTATGCTAAAAGAACAGTAAAATGAAACTCATAAAAGTAAAATAAGTTCCTTTTCTTTCAAAAGGTACAGAAAATTCAAAGATCTGGAATTGACGCTGGATTACATTCTCACGTCTATAGGTAGGATGAAAGGAGAACACTCTCATAAATGTATACCAAGTTCCAGGCTTTCAGGTTTTACTTTAAGGTGATTATTAGTAGTTGCACAAAAACAAACCTCACTCCTTATCCCATCTCCCAAAAGAGCTACTTTTTAAAATTCCTTTTGGCTCCTGTGGCATAAGTTAGTAGACTAAAAAGAAGGTGGAACCATATGTCCTCCAAACCCTTTTCCTGTACTTTCTGTTTGCTTGCCTGTGATCTCATCCTACACCAGAGGGCCTACAGTGATTGAAGAAACTTCATGGGAAACAAGAAGGGTCCAGTTAGTAATACCAGATAAAAGTAAATAACCTCACATAATCATAAGCATTTTAGATGAGAAAGGGATTTCGGATATTCTGTAGTCTATCATTCTAGTTTTCCATATGACGAAGGAAACCAAAGTCAGAGTTAAGTAGTAGTATATGTAAGGCATTCAGTCAATTAGCAGCAGAGAGACCCTGCACCAGAACTTGGAAGTAAGTGACAATTAAGGTTGGAAAAGCAAGGAAATAAGAGAACTATTTAAACCACTGGACATCAACACAAAGAAAAATTCGATGGCTATGGGAGCTCACAACATCTCTCAAGGAAGTTTGCTCACTCCCTTCATTAGCTCATTTTATTAATTCACCAATCTTTATCTAAAGAGGAAACAGTTTTCAACAACATTTTGAGACTTACAGTTTCTACAGAATTTATATTCTGTGGTATATAATCTGTAAAGAAATTACAAATTATACTTTAGGATACTCTTATAAAATTATGTCATTATTTTATATAGTTATAAGTCACCCTACCTCAATTGCTGCATGCCAGAGCGTTGAACTTAAATCTCTTCTGTTTCGATAGGTTCCTGGCCAAACTGAGAGTGCAACCAAGTTCCCACGAACTCTGTTGGCATCCCCCCATATTCTGATGCCTGCAAGAAGGTGAATAAAACCCCCCAAAGTACATACAGATTTGTAATGAGTACTATAGGGGACATCTTCTGTGTTCCCATGAAATCAGTTTTTCTAGTTTGAGCCTGACAAATCAACCTCTTAAATTTTAGAGTATGTCCTTTGAACTCAACCTCTTTAATAGACATGGGGAGTTAGGAGAAGGGAGTTGGGGGAAATTGGAAGGGGAGGTGAACCATGAGAGACTATGGACTCTGAAAAACGATCTGAGAATTTTGAAGGGGTGGGGGGTGGGAGGTTGGGGGCACCAGGTGGTGGGTATTGTAGAGGGCACGGATTGCATGGAGCACTGGGTGTGGTGCAAAAATAATGAATACTGTTATGCTGAAAAAATAAAAAATTAAAAAAAAAAAACAATCTGAAGGGTTTGAAGAGGTGGGGGTTGGGAGGTTGGGGGAACCAGGTGGTGGGTATTAGAGAGGGCACGGATTGCATGGAGCACTGGGTGTGGTACAAAAACAATGAATGCTGTTATGCTGAAAATAAATTAAAAAAAATAGTCTGACTGCCTTAGACTCTTCTGGGGTGCCTGTTAAATATGTGGGTTTCATATATGAGACCCCACCTCAGATTTTTTTTTTTAAAGATTTTATTTTATTTATTTGACAGACAGAGATCACAAGTAGACAGAGAGGCAGGCAGAGAGAGAGGAAGGGAAGCAGGCTCCCTGCTTAACAGAGAGCCCGATGTGGGGCTCGATCCCAGGACCCTGGGATCATGACCTGAGCCGAAGGCAGAGGCTTTAACCCGCTGAGCCACCCAGGCTCCCCCCCCCCCTCAGATTTTAACAAACACACACATCAATTTCATATACATTAAATGAGTTTGTATTATGCTTTGTACAGATATTCAAGAAAAGATAACCTCCTTAAATCAAGTCCAAGTACCATTAAATAGTAACATTTACTTGTTATTTTGATTTTCTTTATTTTGATTGATAGGTGAGGAGCATTTTAAATGTCATAGTAAAAATGTCATAGTAATTTAAATTACTGGTGATTAGATAATTCACACAAGATCATGGTCTGGTAAATAATTCTTCTAGAGTTGTACAGTCCAGTATGATATCCACAGCCACATGTAACAACTTAAATGTAAAGTAAGTATGATTAAATTAAGTACAATTAAAGTTAAAAATTCTTGTTCTTCAATCATAGTAGCAACATTTTAAGTGCTCAGGGGCCACATAGGGTTTAGTAATTACCATATCAGTACAGATAGAGGCCACTTCCGTTCTTTGAAAACAATCAACTGGACAGCATGGCTCTAGAGTCTTCAGATAAGATTGTCTCAGAAAGCACATTATTTAGACAAAAATATTATCATACTACCTTCCCCCACTGTAAAGTGAATGATGTTGTCTTCTATGTCCAATCCATCTGTCCCAAACACACCAACTGCTGGGGAAAAGCCATTGTGAAAGGCACAGCCTCGAATATAAGATGAGCCACGTTCTTGAATCTATGAAACATCAGGATTCAGTGAACATTTTAAAATAAAATTAAAATGTATTTAAAGAAAAAACTTGAAGTAGGTGATTTTCGAGACAAATCTTGATAAATAAAATACTCAGAGAAAGACAATTATATGATCTCTCTGATATGAGGAATTTGAGAGGCATGGAAGCAGGGTGTGGAGGGAAGGGATGGAAAAAATGAAACAATATGGGACTGGGGAGGGAGACGAACCATAAGAGACTCTTAATCTCAGGAAACAAACTGAGGGCTGCAGGCGCGGGGAGAAGGATAGGGTGGATGGGTTATGGACATTGGGGAGGGTATGTGCTATGGTGAGTGCTGTGTAAAGTGTGTGTGTGTGTAAAACTGTAAAAAACTGTGTAAAGTGTGTGTAAAGTGTGTAAAACTGATGATTCACAGACCTGTACCCTTGCGGCAAATAATGCATTATATGTTAATAAAAAAATAAAATACTCAATTCATGTTCCATGAAAAAATATGATTTCCTTGTAGATCTTTTAATCCTGGGAAATTTCCATATATCTTCAATTTATGATTAAATAAAACAAAAATGCAGATTTAAATGCAGATAAAAATTCTGAAGTACTTTTCTATGCCTTTGTATTTCTATCATTATCTATAAAATACTAAGGAGCTAAAAATTTTTTTCAGAATAGTTTATTATATAATGAGCAGGGAATTTTTTTAATTATAAAAGTTAATACTGGGGCGCCTGGGTGGCTCAGTGGGTTAAGCCGCTGCCTTCGGCTCAGGTCATGATCTCAGGGTCCTGGGATCGAGTCCCGCATCGGGCTCTCTGCTCAGCGGGGAGCCTGCTTCCTCCTCTCTCTCTGCCTGCCTCTCTGCCTGCTTGTGATCTCTCTCTGTCAAATAAATAAAAATCTTTAAAAAAAAAAAAGTTAATACTCTAGGCAGGAGGTTATAATTCAAAGGTCTGTAGGAACCAACCAATGCATAAGTTTGGGGTTGTAACCTCAAACCTGCAAGACTATTTTTTATTTCCATAAAAAAATATCTTCTCTCTCAATTTTTCTTCAACCACAAGCCTTCTAAGCACATCTGTTTTTCCACTTTTGACAGAAGCATGGATATACAGACAAGGTTTTCGTTTGAGAAATATAAGCAATACTCACTTTGTTCAATAGAAACTATTTATAAATAGTTTTGATCACTGCAAAATAAAGTGGAGTTATGAAATAATATCATAGAGCTTTAGTTATTTTACATCTGTGCTCTTTTTTCTGTTTTTTTTTTGTTTTGTTTTGTTTTTTGCTGATTTTAAATAAATGTGTGAAATGGGTAAGTCAGATGCTGCTATGAGTCTAAAAAAGTTGATGGAAAATGAACCAAAGAAAGTTTTATTAGATCATCATCTTAGAAATTCTAAGATATTGGGGCACCTGGGTGGCTCAGTGAGTTAAAGCCTCTGACTTTGGCTCAGGTCATGGTTCCAGGGTCCTGGGATCGAGCCCCACATGGCATCGGGGGGTCTCTGCTCAGTGGGGAGCCTGCTTCCCTTCCACTCTCTCTGTTTGCCTCTCTGCCTACTTGTGATCTCTGTCTGTCAAATAAATAAATAAAATCTTATAAAAAAAGAAATTCTAAGATATGACTTTTTAGTAAAGTTAAATGAAAATAAAGTCAAAATCAAAATATTTTATTTTGAATATATGCAAAAATTCAAGTACAAACCTGTCCTAAGTTAAGAAATGTTACGGCGTATCTTGGATCTGTGCTATCCCTGAAGCCTTCTTGACCACCGTGATAAAATTCCACATTACTTATCCTTGCATTTCCTGGCAGGGTAGGGAGGGAAGAGTGACAACATTTTTTTTTCTTGAACCACAATAAAAATTTTTGAAAATCTGCACGAGTTGTAATTTTCCAAATCACAAATTTGCTTTCAAGTTTTTCATGGATATCTCATTCATTCTTCTTTGCTCCTTTAATCCAAATCAGGCAGTGTTTCTGAACTTTTTCTCACTGTCCCCTACAACAGTCTCTCTAGACTTTTTTCCCCAACAGCCTCCCCTCCCCATGGAATTTCAATATCTCAGCTATACTACGTATCTGTTAATGTACGGTGGCTCTTTGGAGGGCCACAAACTATTGCTCATATAAATTTTTCTGTCCTGGACACCTGGGTGGCCCAGTTGGTTGAGTGTCTGCCTTGGGATCAGGTCCTGGGATGGAACCTGCTTTGGGCTCCCTGCTCAACTAGGAATCTGCTTCTCCCTTTCCTTCTGCCCCTCCTCCTTCTCATGCACCTGTATGTTCTCTCTCTTCCTTGCTCACCGTCTTTCTCTCTCTCAAATAAATAAATAAAATCTTAAATAAATAAATTTTTTTGTTCTGCAAGAATCAGTTTTCCTCCCTTTGGTAGTGATACTGTTCCTGTTAGAGAAGCATGACATAAAGCACAAGATATAATTTACCTGACAGTTGAGTTTTGATGTTCTAAAGAGATTTGAAGGGCATTATCTTTACATAATCCTTTCCAGAATATGCATTACCAAGTATCTGCTCATCAGTTTGTCATAAGTACTACTGAGGTGACAAGAGGCAATTTCATAGATTGGTAATAACAGTAAGAACAATCCATGAGAGAGTACTCTGTGCCAAGGGCTGTACTAAGTGCTTAAAAGGCAATTTGTGATTGAATTCTCATACAGTCCTGGAGGCACAGAGATTCATGGCTGGTAAAAAGCAGTAGGGGATATTCCTCGTTCGAAAAACTGATATTTAACAAAATGTGTTGGAGAAGAATTACTTTGTACTAGAAGGGAAAAGCCTGTCTCAAAATCCATGAGCCAGCAATTGGATACACAGTGGAGAACATAATACTAAGATTGAGACAGAGAAGAAATGGTTACTACAGAGCATCTGGCCCTACAAAAGCCATAGGTGTTCATTAACATCATTAAACAATTTACAGAAGCAAGGAAAGGTTGTCATAGGAACAGGTCCATCATGGGATCTGAAGTGGATTAGTATCTAAGGTCAGAGCAATTTGATCCCTCTAATAATCTATCTAACTTTAAAAGGGGACAATATCTCTGCAGAGCACTATGAGGATTAAATGAGATAATATGTGTTAAATCCTTAGTACAGTGCCTGGAATATGATATGATCATCATTACTATTACCATCATTAGTTAAGCTCCTGTTGACAAATAGGTAGAAGCTATAGCGGGATGGCTGCTTGCTCAATATAAAGGTTTTCTGAAATTAGAGCTGTTGCAAAATGCAATAGACAGAATTATGAATGAGGACCTGCTAAAACATTACAAGTAAGAATAAATGACTGGCTCCTGGTACCCAGACTGTGGGATCTAAACACCAGCTTCCAATAAAAAGAACCAGCATTACTTGGAGGGATGACTTATTTCCAGGCTCAGAAAAACAAAAACCATATATTTGTCATATCAGAAAGTGAAGAAGCTGATGAAACCTAAGTCAAAAGGCAGAGGCATCAACATGAAAATGTTCTGAAGGTCACTGATGGGGCACTTTCATTTGTCAATGGTAATCGGGCATTTCTAAAATGAGGCATATATAAGCAATGGCATATTATTCAGTCATAAAAAGAAAGAACTCTAACAATTTGCTACAATACAGATGGACCTTGAGGGCATTATGCTAAGTGGGGTAATCAGAAAAAGACAAATACTGTATGATGCTTATACGTAGAATCTAAAAAGGCCGAATGCATAAAAGCAGAGAGTAGAATGGTGGTTACCAGGAGGTAGAGTGGTGGTGGGGGCTGGAATTAGAAAGATGTTTAAGTGTACAAACTTGGAACTGGTGGAGAGATAAGACTTGGAGATCTAATGTACAACAGAATGGTTACAGTCAACAATACTGTATTATAAACTTCAGAGTTGCTAGGAGACCAGATCTTAATTGTTCCTGCCACAAAAAAGACATAATGTGACATGATAGCGATGTTAGCTGACACTACAGTGGTAATCATATTGTGATATACAAATGTATCAAAATAAATACAGTGTATACCTTAAACTTACACAATGCTATATGTCAATTATATTTCAAGAAAAAAATATATGCAGTTGTTTCAAAATAACCCAGGGGCTTGAAGAGAGGGGGTGGTAATACAGTTGAAACAAGATTGACCAAAGTTGATCACTGTGGTAACTAGTGACGGGTACAGTGGGATACGTTATACATCTCTCTATGTTTGAAAATTTTGTATATGTTTTAAATTTTCCCTCAAACAAAAATAACAGACCTATCGTGCTTTTAATAAACAACTTCTGTCTGGGTGAGAGGCTGGGCTAGCTGTCACCTAAGGTCATTGTTAATTTGATAATTCTTACTGTCTGTGAAGATAAAATGAGTAGAAAAATATTACAGATTTGCTTTTGGAGCAATGGAACTTTTGGATAACTTACATAATCTCTCTCCAAGAAGATTATTCTGTGTTAAAAACAAGAAAACCAGCCCAAATTGAGAGCTGATTATGTTCAACCCAAGTTACCAAACCAAGACTGAATTTACAGTTCCTCTCCCAGAAATGGAATCTTAAACTAGTCCATCAGGAATCCCCAGATAGGCACTAGTTAGGGAATGTGCCTGATTAGCCCCTGCCACCCCTAAAGGGAAGTAACCTTCCAATAATCAGTTTGCTTTTTTTGCCTAGTATACCTCCCAGGTTCCTGTTCTCTTCTGCCTATAAAAGTCTTTCATTTTGCACAACTCTTTGGAACTCCTTTTTATCTCCTAGATCAGATACTGCCTGATGCATGAGTCACTGAATAAAGCCACTATGATCTTCAAAATGTACTCACTGAATTTTTTTAACACATGTAATCGTAAAAAAGAAGTGTAATTTAAGAAAAGACTGAACACAGAAGAGACCGTGCTATATTCCAAATTTGTACCAACCTTTAAACGTCATCATATTCTGAGTGAATGAGCTGACCAGGACACGTGCGCCGAAAGATTCCTTGAACCAACCTGGATAATCTTCACCAAGTATTTTGATGTTCCTACTCAGTATCCCAACATCAGCTGCTAATGTATAGCTCTGATCTGTTCCAGGAACATGGTATCTTTGAGCTGCAGCAGAAGGACAGGGAGATTATTACCAATGCTGAAAAACACCTGAGTTTATTAGTTCCTTTGTAATTCACAGGCTGTGTAACTTTCTTTCTTTTTTGTGTGTGTGAATTTTCTTTTTGTTTTTAATTATTTTTTATTTTATATCTTTTCAGCGTAACAGTATTCATTGTTTTTGCACCACACCCAGTGCTCCATGCAAAACGTGCCCTCCTTAATACCCACCCCCACCCCTTCAAAACCCTCAGGTTGTTTTTCAGAGTCCATAGTCTCTCATGGTTCACCTCCCCTTCCAATTTCCCTCAACTCCCTTCTCCTCTCCATCTCCCCATGTCTTCTGTGTTATTTGTTATGCTCCACAAATAAGTGAAACCATATGATAATTGACTCTCTCTGCTTGACTTATTTCACTCAGCATGATCTCTTCCAGCCCCATCCATGTTGCTACAAAAGTTGGGTATTCATCCTTTCTGATGGAGGCATAATACTCCATAGTGTCTATGGACCACATCTTCCTTATCTATTCATCTGTTGAAGGTCATCTTGGTTCTTTCCACAGTTTGCTTAATATTCATGAATTAGATTTGCATGCTTAAACATACACAGGTAGCCGAATGAAATTATGATATCTTTTGTTTTTATTTTTTTTCTTTCTAAGTTTTTATTTAGATTTCAGTTAGTAAACATGCAGTATAATATTGGTTTGGGGTGCAGAATTTAGTGATTCAACACTTATATACAACACCCAGTGCTCTTCACAAGTGCCTTCCTTAATTCCCGTCCCCCATTAAAGCCATCCCCACGCCCACCGCCCTCTGGTAACCATCATATTGTTCTCTCTAGTTAAGACTCTTTTTTTGGGTTTTCATGTCTTCTCCCCCCACCAAGTTCATTTGTTTTGTTTCTTAAATTCCACGAATGAGTGAAATCATATGGTATCTGTCTTTCTCTGATTGACTTATTTCACTTAGCACAATATGTATCTCTAGCTCCATCCATATCATTGCAAATGGCAAGATTTCACTCTTTTTGATGGCTGAGTAATAATCCACTGTGTATGTGTGTGTGTGTGTGTGTGTGTGCGCGTGTGTGTGTGTGTGTGTGTGTGTGTGTGTGTGTGTGTTTATTCCACCTCTTCCTTATCCACTCGTTAGCTGATGGACACACTTGGGCTCTTTCCATAATCTGGCTATTGTTGGTAATATAGCTATAAACACTGAGGAGCTTGTATCCCTTTTAATTAGTATTTTTGTATCTTTTGGGTAAACACCTAGTAGAGCAATTGCTGGATCATAGGGTAGTTCTATTTTTAACATTTTGAGGAACCTCCATACTGTTTCCAGAGTGGCTGATCCCTTTTCTCCACATCCCCACCAACACCTGTTGTTTGCTGCGTTGTTAATTTTAGTCACTCTGACAAGCGTGAGGTGATATCTCATTGTAGTTTTGATTTGTATTTCTCTGATGACAAAGGGTGTTGAGTATCTTTTCATGTGTCTGTTGGCCATTTGTATGTCTTCTTTGGGTGTTAAGTTTGATAAATTCTTTATAGATTTTTGAATACTAACCCTTTATCAGAAATGTCATTTAAAAAAAAAAAAGAAAAAAAGAAATATCATTTGCAAATATCTCCTCCCATTCCAAAGGTTGCCTTTCACTTTTGTTGATTGTTTCCTTCACATTCTTCCTTCAGGCAGAAGGTTTTTAACTTGATGAAGTCCCAATAGTTCATTTTTGCTTTTCTTTACTTGCCTCTAGAAACATGTCTAGTAAGAAGTTGCCATGACTTATGTCAAAGAGATTGTTTCTTGTATTCTCTAGGATTTTAATGGTTTCCTGTCTCACATTTAGGTCCTTCACTGATTTGGGGCTTGTTTTTAAAGATTTATTTATTTGGGGGGGGGGCAGAGGGAGAGGAAGAGAGAAAAAGAAGCAGACTCCCCACTGAGCATGGAGGGTCAAGCTCATGACCCTGAGATTATGACCTCATCTGAAATCAAAAGTCAGATGCTCAGTCAACTAAGCCACCCAGGCACCCATCCATTTTGATTTTATTTTTGTGTAGAGTGTAATAAAGTGGTCCAGTTTCATTTTTTGCATGTTGCTGTCCAGTTTTCCCAACACCATTTTTTGAAGGTACTATTTTTTAAAATTTTTGTTAATTAATTAAATTTAATTAACATATACTGTGTTATTCATTTCAGAGATAATTTAGAGATTCATCAGTTGCATATAACACCCAGTGCTCATTACATCAAGTGCCATCCTTAATGTTTGTTTATTGGGAGATTTGTGTTTACTGATTCAATTTCTTTGCTCGTTATTGGCCTACTCAAGTTTTCTATTTCTTCCTGTTTCAATTTTGGAAGCTTACAAGTTTCTAGTAATTCACCCATTTCTTCTAGGTTGTCCAATTTATTGGCATAGTTTTTCATAATATTCTCTTAAAATTGTTGGTATTTCTGTAGTGTTGGTTGTTATTTCTTCTCTCTCATTTGTGACTTTATTTCAGCTCTTTCTCATTTCTTTTTGATAAGTCTGGCTAGGAGTTTATAATTTATATTAATTTTTTCAAAGCAACAGCTTCTGGTTTCACTGATCTGTTCTATTGTTTTTTAAGTTTCTACATCATCTATTTCTGCTCTAATCTTTATTATTTCCCTACTTCTCCTGGGTTTAGGCTTTGTTTCTTGTTCTTTCTCAATCTCTGTTAGGTATAAGGCTAGATTGTTTGAGATTTTTCTTGTTCCTTGACATAGGCCTGTATTGCTATATACTTCCTTCTTATGGCTACTTTTGCTGTATTCTAAAGGTTTTGGACCATTTTATTTTAATTTTTATTTGTTTCTATGTATTTTCTAATTTCTTCTTTGATTTCCTGGTTCACCTATTCATTGTTTGGTAGCATGTTGGTTAACCTCCATGTATTTGTGGCCTTTCCAAATTTTTTCTTGTTGCAGACTTCAAGTTTCTTAGTGTTGTGGTCAGAAAATATGCATGATATGATCTCAATCTTTTTGTTCTTGTTGAGGCCTGATTTGTGACTTAGTATGTGATCTATTCTGGTGAATGTCCCATGTGCACTTGAAAAGAATGTGTATTCTGCTGGTTTAGGATGAAATGCTCTGAATATGTCTGTTTAGTCCATCTGGCCCAGTGTGTCATTCAAAGCCATTGTTTTCTTATTGATTTTCTGCTTAGATAATCTGTTGCTATAAGTGGGTGTTAAAGTCTCCTACTATTCTTGTATTATTATCAATGAGTTCCTTTATGTTTGTTAATTGTTTTATATATCTGTGTGCTCCCATGTTCAGGGCATAAGTATTTACAGTTGTTAGATTTTCTTGTTGGATAGTCTCTTTTATTATGATATAGTGCCCTTCTTCATTTCTTGTTACAGTCTTTCTTTTAAAAAGCTAGTTTGTCTATGGGGCGCCTGGGTGGCTCAATGGGTTAAGCCACTGCCTTTGGCTCGGGTTATGGTCTCAGGATCCTGGGATCAAGCCCTGCATCAGGCTCTCTGCTCAGTGGGAAGCCTGCTTCCCCCTCTCTCTCTGCCTGCCTCTCTGCCTACTTGTGATCTCTGTCTGTCAAATAAATAAATAAATAATCTTAAAAAAAAAAAAAAGCTGGTTTGTCTATATAAGTACCACTACTCCAGCTTTCTTTTGACATCCATTTGCATGATAAATATTTCTCCATCCCCCCACTTTCAATCTGCAGGTGTCTTTAGGTCTAAAATGAGACTTTGCTGACAGCATATAGATGGGTCTTATTTTTTTTTCCATTTTGACAACCTATGTCTTTTGATTGGAGTGTTTAATACATTTATATTCAGGGTAATTGTTGGTATATATGTATTTAGTGCCATTTTGTTACCTGTTTTGTCATTGTTTCTGGAGATTTTTACATTCCTTTCTTGTCTTTATCGATTTTGGTCTTCGCTTTCCACTCAAAGAGTTCCCTTTACTATTTCTTACACGTCTGGTTTAGTGGTCACAAACTCCTTTGTTTGTCTGGGAAACTCTATCTCTCCATCTCTTTGGATGACAGCCTTGCTGGATAGAGTATGCCTGGCTGTAGAGTTTCCTCATTCAGCACATTGAATATATCATGCTTTTCTCTCTGGCTTGCTAAATTTCTGTTGAGAGATCTGCAGCTAGTTTAATGGGTCCTCCCTTAGAAGTTAGGGACATCTTTTGTCTTCCTGCTTTTAGAATTTTTTTTTCTTTATCACTATATTTTGCACATTTAACTACAATATGTCTTGGTATTGGCCTACTTTTGTTGATTTTGATGGGAGTTCTCTGTGCCTCCTGAATCTGGATATCTGTTTCCTTCTCCAGATTAGGGAATTTTCTGCTATGATTTCTCTAAATAAATTTTCTGCCCCCTTTTTTCTCTCTCTTCTGGGACTCTCATGATAAAAATATTAGTGAATTTGATGGAGACACTGAGTTTCCTAAGTCTATTCTCATGATCTACAATTCTTCTTTCTCTCTTTTGTTCAGCTTCATTTTTTCCCATTATTCTATCTTCTATATATTTATTTTTTCCTCTGCTTCCAACCTTGTGTTCACTGCATCCAGTCTGTTTTGAATCTCAGTTATTCCATTTTTCATTTCTGACTGATCATTTTTTAAATTATCTTTTTTACTATTTTATCTTGTAAGGGCCTCATGACATTGTCCATTCTTTTCTCAAGTGCAGCAAATATCCTTATGATTGTTGCTTTAAATTCTCCATTAGGCACATCACTTATATGTTTCCCTTAGATCTCTGGCCATGATCTTATCTTATTCTTTCTTGTGGGATGAATTCCTCCATCTTGCCATTTTGCCTACATCTTTGTCTTCTTCTCTGTGTTAAAAAAGCCTGTTATGTGTCCTGCTCCTTGGAATAATGGCTTAGTAAAGAAGATGTCATCTACTGTCCAGGCCCTGGCACTTAAAGCAGTGTCTCTAGTGTGTCCTGTGTATACTCTGCTGTTGTGTTTTGACTGCTCTATCCTTTAAGCCAGTAATCTGCAGAGTTTCTCCTTGCCTACAGCAGGTCGTGTTTGGTCCTTGGCTAGGGTATGGTGAGTTTTAACTGGGTATGCTCTGTGGTCTGCTTCTTAAGTAAGACCAGATGCTACTTCCACTAGAACTGAAACTCTGCAGAACTCTCTGGTTAGGAGACATGTTATGAGCAGGGGTTTCTGATGGTCTTCTGTGGAAGTGGCCTATTGTATTGGGAGTGAGGTACACTTGATCACGAAGGGCCATACTGGCAGAGTGCAGGGGTATGAGACTTGGTGTAAGCAGGGTAGACAGCCAGTGCCAGTGCTGTGCTTTTTACTCCAGTTGGCTCTGCATTTATGCTGAGGGGTGGGAGTGGGAAGTGGTGCCAGGGAGCTCCTTTATCTCCAAAGAGGAGTCACTGTGCATGCTGAATCTCAAGGAAGCACTCCCAGAAGAACAAATAATTTCTGCACTGTATGTCCCAGGCGTTTTTCAGATCACTGGTTACACAATGTCTCCCCCCATTGGTTGTATGCTTGCCTTCTCTCCAGGAGCCGTGCAGTGTCCTCCAGGCTCTATCTCAGCCAAGACTGCTGACTTTTTAAAACTCCAAGCTTTGTGGAGGTGGTGTGGACAAGGGGCTGTGCTGGCTTTCTGGGGAAGGGTCTCATTATGCTGGGATTAAGGTAGGCTTGACTGAGAAGGGTAGTCGTGCCAGAGCACAGGGCTGTGGGACTTGGAGCAGGCAGTCTAGGCAGTGGGTGTTGGGCTGAGCTGTATTCCACACGTGTCTCTGCACCTATGTTGAGGGGCAGGGGAGGGAAATGGCACCTGCTGCTCTTTTGTCCATGGAGAGAAATCTCCTTGAAAGCTACCTCTTACAGAAATGCTCCAAGAGGAGGGAACAGTCTCTGTGTTTTATGCATTCTTCAGATCCTGCTATCTCTGCCCCATCACCCCACTTGTTTGTCTGCTTGCCTTCTCTTCAGAAACAGAGCAATACCCTCAGGGCTCCATCCCAGCCAATCCCCCAACCTTTGAAACTCCAGTCTTCAAGACCCACTGGTAGCAAAACTTCATGAAAATCAGCCCCTGTTTTCCTAGCCAATGGTTTTGGGGAAGTGTTCGTCTTATACTTGCCCCTGTGTACTATGCTCTCTCTTGCCTTTCTGTGCTACCAGGGCTTCCTCCCCTATGCAAAACCTGTGATCTGTTTCTCCCCCAAACCAAGTCTCTGCACTTACTACCTTCCTCAACATGGCCTCTTCTCTCCTTCTATCTGTGAACTTTCTTCGGTTCGACTTCAGAATGATTTCTTGGGTATTTAGAATGACTTGATAGTTATCTAGTTGTGTTTGAGGGATGAGATGAGTCTAGGATCCTCCTACTACATTGCCATCTTAGATCCCTCCATGATACTTTTTAATTTATAACATGAAATGCAATCAAAAGCATTTCTTCTATTTACACCAAAAAATTATAATCAGCAATCTTATAATAACCCCATGATACTTTTTAATTTAGTACAAAGATGCTCTTAAGTCAAAGGTTCTCAAAATTCAGTGTGCATAAGTACCTGGGTGGCTCAGTCATTTAAGAGTCTGATTCTTGATTTTGGCTGAGGTCATGATCTCAGGGTCCTGAGATCAAGCCCTTGTGTGGGGCTCCCCACTCAGCAGATAGTCTGCTTGAGATTCTTTGAGTCTCTCTGCCCCTCTCACTCTGCCCCTCCACCCAACCCCACCCCACCACCAGTGCTCACACTCTCTCAAATAAGTAAATAAATAAATAAATCTTTTAAAAAATCACCTAGAAGATTGTTTAAGACAGAAAGTGCTAGTCTTGTCCCATGGGATATTATACAGTAGTCTTTGCTGAATATTTGCTGAATCATTACAAAGGAGAGCACTAAAAATGTGAGACATTTTTAATTACAAATCTATTTAGTTAAAAAACAGCCACTTACCAAGGTGAGTGTAGGAAAGGGTATCATTGAGAATGAGAATTTTCTGGTCATGCAGGATTTTAATGATACTTCTAGTTTCTGTCTGGTGGAAATCATAGCTTGTGGTTGTTATCACAATCTCTTCTCCCTCCTTAGAAAAATTCAAGTGCCAAATTTAAGAATAATTTTTAAAATAGGTTTCTATTTCTTAATAATAACAGTTAAAAAATTCTAATTTAATTCATATCTGATTAGCAACATGGTATTATCAGAAGAAACTATACATTGAAGTCTCTAAAAATAAATATGCTTGAGTTTGATATTAAGGATTCTAAATTTTGATTTATCTAACATTTCCTCAAATTTAATTCAGTCATTAAATAAAATCATAGGTAATATACTTTTTAAACATTAAATAGATCAAAGCAAATATATTCATATTTTTATTAAAAACTGGTCAGCACAATATTCTTAAGACTTAAAAAATTTCCCCAGACTTTTTCTTTTTATACAATTAACTATTTCTTGGTATTCCTGAAATGTGGGAAAGACACACATAAAAAACTTTTTTTTACTCAAAAACTTTCATATTTTCCTTTCATAACTAATATATAAATAATATCTTTATATATTCTGAAGGCCCTTTAAAGATCCCAATTTTTAAACACCTGCTATGAGGTAAGCTTTAGAGTATAAGCTAATACAAAATATACATTTCTCATCTGATGAATCCTATGAGAAAGTAAATGTCTGTGAGATTAAGAAAGAAACCTTTTTAAGTTGACCCACTATGTGTTTTCAGTTCCCACCACATACTATTTCCTGTACCTGCCAATCCACAGCATCCTTTAGAGAGAGGACTTTGGAACCTGCCTCAGCAGTTTCTGAGAGCTTAGTTTTATATACTGAACGTGGAATTCCATGAAGATCCAGCTCGCCAAATACCCCTGAAGGAGAACAACTTCTATTTATTTACCACATAGTACTGAGTGAGGTGCTAGTATAAAATGAAACAGTACATTGATATATTTTAATAAGTGATTGGACATTTTAGAATGAATGGAATGAATTTGGATTATTTGTTCAGGGCTATACAAGAAGACTTTGACCCTCTGACCCACTTCTAGGAATCTGGTCAATAGAATTAAAGCCAGTGCACAAGGATATGGTGAATAAGGATGCCTACTATGGTAATATTTGAAAATATTGGAAAAATTCTAGTGTACATCGATAAGAGGGTGATGGAATAAATTATACTAATACAGTAGGATAATATACTTTAAAAAGGAAGATGGTGTTGATGTGTTGGAGGGGATGTGGAGAAAGGGGAATCCTCTTACACTGTTGGTGGGAATGCAAGTTGGTGCAGCCACTTTGGAGAACAGTGTGGAGATTCCTCAAAAAATTAAAAATAGAGCTTCCCTATGACCTTGCAATTGCACTACTGGGTATTTAACCCAAAGATACAGATGTCGTGAAAAGAAGGGCCATCTGTACCCCAATGTTTATAGCAGCAATGGCCACGGTGCCAAACTGTGGAAAGAACCATGATGCCCTTCAACAGACAAATGGATAAGGAAGATGTGGTCCATATACACTATGGAGTATTATGCCTCCATCAGAAAGGATGAATACCCAACTTTTGTAGCAACATGGACGGGACTGGAAGAGATTATGCTGAGTGAAATAAGTCAAGCAGAGAGAGTCAATTATCATATGGTTTCACTTATTTGTGGAGCATAACAAATAGCATGGAGGACAAGGGGAGTTAGAGAGGACAAGGGAGTTGGGGGAAATTGGAAGGGGAGGTGAACCATGAGAGACTATGGACTCTGAAAAACAATCTGAGGGGTTTGAAGGGGCAGGGGGTGGGAGGTTGGGGAACCAGGTGGTGGGTATTGTAGAGGGCACGGATTGCATGGAGCACTGGGTGTGGTACAAAAAACAATGAATATTGTTATGCTGAAAATAAATTTAAAAAATATTAAAAAAATAAAATAAAATAGATACTGTGGTTGATCGCAAAAAAAAAAGGAAGATGGTTATCTATAAATATCGATCTGGAAAGATATCCATAATATGTTAACTGAGTAAGAAAACTCAATATCTTTAGTTTGACACGTAAAAACTACTAACTATTGATAGTAGATTCCTCATGATAGGGTAGAATCGGAAAGACATATATTTTTTCTTAATAGTTTTCCTTGATATTGTTTGTGTTGTTTGAAATGCTAGTTTTGAAACAAAAAAAATACACTCACAAAAGCAAATATTTTTCAAGATTGAATTTGTCTTGTCTTGGGACATTTACCAGTGGGGAGCGGACTGATTCAATCTGATGTTATTTTTTATGTTCCTCTTTCCCGACTGTTGCTGTTTTAGAAACTGTGTGGAAAACAACGGTAGCACATGCTTGTATGTATCTTTCCAATAAATATCTATCAGTGTTAATGAATGTGGTTACTAATTATGAGCAAATAAACCCTCTCAGTTCCTTTACTTTCCAGGCTTAGATAGGAATGTGTGCAGCCATACAAATCCAACTGGAAAATATAAAGTTTAGCCTCAGTTACAATTAGATAACTCATAGTAGAGTCAGTTGATTCACAGATTATTAATACTGTAAGTGGACTAATGTACAGAAAAGTTACCTTTTAAGGTAAAGGACACCAAAATATGAAGAAGTATGCTTGTTTATATAAAGGGAAAATTATAAAGAAAACCAGATTGGAGAAATAATACACATATAGAGAGATTTATGTTAGTTTTGCAATGGATTGCATTTTAGTTTCAAATACACACAGCTATACCTATTTTAGGGTAAGATGTTTTAATTAAAAATTTTAAATTTACTTTTATAACCCTTTAGTGTAAATAAATGTCTGTAAAAGTTTCTGATAGCATAACATCCTGAACTGATCTTGAACTGATAACAAGTATTTTAGTGCTATATGTTTTTTTTTTAATTTTTATTTTTTATTTATTTGACAGAGAGAGAGATCATAGGTAGGCAGAGAGGCAGGCAGAGAGAGAGGAGGAAGCAAGCTCCCCGCTGAGCAGAGAGCCCAATGCGGGACTTGATCCCAGGACCCTGAGATCATGACCTGAGCCGAAGGCAGAGGCTTAACCCACTGAGCCACCCAAGCGCCCCTTAGTGCTATATGTTTTAAAATAGATTTTCAAGACCGATATGATACTTTTAGTATTCGGAAATACATACCTAAGACCTTTGATCCTTGATTTGGTCCTTCTGGAAGAGTCCACTCTGGAGTAGAATGATTTCCTCTAAGAACAATCTGTAATTCTCCTTTAAAAGGGTTATCTTCCCAGCCAGCAATCAATCTACCTCCCTGCATTGAAGCAGAAAATTGTTAATACTTAAAAATTGAGCAGAAAAGAATTTCACCCGCAAAAAAGGAATTAGGAAGATACTGGTAGCCTCTAGTGAAAACAAATGAAATCTGTTATACGAAGAACAGTATTCTATGTGAAAGTGACCTTTATTTAACTCTGTCACTTTGGGATGGGCAGCTTAAATGACTTTTCTAAGGTCAGTTTCAGTAGGTACTTATGGTCAGTGCGGTACCTAAAACTGAGACTTGCTTACCCCAAAACTCGTACCATTTGGACAGATCACGTTTTATTTTGCACCATGTGACATATATGAAATACACTCTTCACACTTACATCCATGCTATGGCCAAGTAGGGGCCCTCATTGTTAATAATAACAGCTATTACTAAATGCTTGCTGATTCCATGCCAGCTATAATGTGTAAGGCTTTATGTCTATTATATCATTTGACCTTTATATTAAATCCATGAATTGCTATTATTATTCTCATTTGATAGGCAGGAAAATTGGTGCTCAAAGTGGTTAAATATCTTACCCAAATTCCCAACTGACAGTGAGGCTTAAGGACTCAGTTGACACTTTAATTTACCTCAAAGCTCATGCATCTAAATACCAAGATATTGCATATTTTTAAAGCAGTAAAGCCCTATTCTTTTTATTAAGATTTTATTTATTGGACATAGAGACAGAGATCACAAGTAGGCAGAACAGCAGGCAGAGAGAGAGAGGGAAGCAGGCTCCCTGCTGAGCAGAGAGCCCAAGGCGGGGCTTGATCCCAGGACCCTGAGATCACGACCTGAGCCGAAGGCAGAGGCTTAACCCACTGAGCCACTCAGGTGTCCCAGTAAGGCCCTATTTTTATCAAAGAAAAGCTACTACACACTTAAAAAAAAAGATTTTATTTATTTATGAGAGAGAGAGAATGAGAGAGAGAGAGCACGAGAAGGGGAGAGGGTCAGAGGGAGAAGCAGACTTCCTGCTGAGCAGGGATCCCGATGTGGGACTCAATCCCAGGACTCCAGGATCATGACCTGAGCCAAAGGCAGTTGCTTAACCAACTGAGCCACCCAGATGCCCAATTTTACTTTAAAAAAAAAAAACTGAGATAGAGAGCAACGAAAGTGAGCATGAGCTGGGGGAGGGGCAAAGGAAGAGGGAAAAGCAGACTCCCCGATGAGCCAGGAGCCCAATCCCAGGATCCTGAGCAGAAGGTAGACCCTTAACTGACTGAACCACCCAGGCACCCCTATACACTTTTACTTTTAACAGCACTTCATAGCTTTTGGTTAGGCCATTCTTTTTAATTAACAATAATAAAAGACTGACAGAACAACTCAACCAACTATACTGTTATTTTTTCAAGACCATTTGAGGTTTATGAGAGAATGAGGTGATTGTTCCAAACAGTTGAAATATTTTTAGGAGTCTAAAAATGTTTTCATAATTCCATCTACATCCATTCATTTAAGAAACATTATTTTCTAAGAAAAGGAAAAGACTTAAAATCTTTTACTTTTTTCCAGAACTCCTAAGGATTCTCTGGTAGTTAGACCAAGTTGTGGGTTTAGGTTTACCTAATAGTAATACAAATATTCTACATAGGATTAAAAATGGGCAAACTTCACAGTAAGAAGTAGCATAATTACTCCCTAAGGAATATGTAGCCACCAGTTGAAAGGAGAGTGGAAATATGTTGGACTTAATGAGGCTTGTGTCTCATAGGTTAGAGCCAATTGGGTTTTTTACTCATATCGATTGAATATGTTTTCTTTTTTTTTTTAAAGATTTTATTTATTTATTTGACAGAGAGAGATCACAAGTAGGCAGAGACATGGGCAGAGAGAGAGGGAAGCAGGCTCCCTGCTGAGCAGAGAGCCCGATGCGGAACTCGATCCCAGGATCCTGAGATTGTGACCTGAGCCGAAGGCAAAGGCTTAACCCACTGAGCCACCCAGGCGCCCCTGAATATGCTTTCTTATAGTTTTTTTCAGGAAATCGCCAACATCTTAGAATTTGACTAATAAAGGTATAAACTGTAAGACCCTTCCTCTTACCTGAAGTGATATGTAGGTAGCATTCAGAACAACTTTTCTGTAAGAAGACTCTGCAGCTCCCGTGTTGTGTTTATCTTCCAGTTCCAGAACTCCCCAAATAACGAGACTTTCCATTGGTGGAATATCTGCGTCTGCTACAACCCATGTTCCTATAAAACAATACTTTAATATAAGAAATATAATTCATAATATAGCTTATAGATAAAAACACTGACACCCTTACCAGTGAGTCTTGGTTTCAAAGTTTATAACCCTTTTTCCACACAATGACTTATTCTTGACTCTTCTAGAAAATCTATTATCCTTAATATTCACGTTTAAATCCACATAAAACCCAGGGGTGCCTGGGTGGCTCAGTTGGTTCAGTGACTGCCTTCAGCTCAGGTCATGATCCTGGAGTCCCGGCATTGAGTACCACATGCAGCCTCCCTGCTGAGCAGGGAGTCTGCTTCTCCCTCTGACCCTCTCCCTTCTCATGTTCTCTCTATCACTTTCTCTCTCTCTCAAGTAAATAAATAAAATTTTTAGGAAAAAAAAAATAAATAAATCCCGTAAAACCCAGAAGGCTAGGTCTGGTATCCACAACACACTACTAGAATCCATCTCTTCACATTTGCTCTCTCAAGGGGTGTGGCATAGAGGTGGAATTCTAACTCTGTGTTATCTGTCCTAATGTCACAAACACAGGCATTTTGTTTATGTTTATGTTCTTACCTTCAGGAATAACCACATTTGCTCCTGGGTGAGGTATAGTGTAATTATTTTCTCGAGATGATTGCCAGAAAGAATCATTGGACCATAAGCTGAAAAGAGAAGAGAAATAGTTCCACTAAGGATTACCTTTACATACTTAATGACCATCTCCTTATACTACATGTTTTGGGATAGAACGCAAATTAGAGAATTTACAATTTCACTAAGTAGGCAAGCTAATAAGTACAATTGGTAGAACACACAACACTTATGACTATACATACAGCTTTTCTTTTTATCCATTAAAGAAAACTTCCTTTTCATCTACAGTCTGAATCACCTTTTCTCCCACTAAATCCTCATTGTGATACCCAAATTTTAGCTAAAATGTAAATTATTTAATTTCCTTATAAGATTTCACATGGTAGAAGGGTGCCTGGTGGCTCAATGGATTAAGCATCAGACTTGATTTTGGCTCAGGAGATGATCTCAGGGGGAGACTAAGCCCCACTTCAGGCCCTTTGCCTAGTGGGGAATCTGCTTGAGATTCCCTCGCTCCCTCTCTTTGCCCCTCTCCTGGCTTGCGCTCTCTCTCTTGCTCTATCTCTCAAATAAACAAATATTGAAAGAAAAAAAAACCAAAAGATTTCACATGGTAAAAAGTGAAAAGAAATTCATCCCTTGTCCTTTTAAAGATCCTTACATATGGTGCTACTGCATGGGGGAAGGCAGCGAGAGGATAGGGTTGTTAGATTTTGTGAAGGGAAGGATGTAAGGGTAGTCTCTGAACTGGTAAGGATGTGTCAATGAGGTTAATACCCTGGGCTGGGATCAGGGATGGCATGTCTGCAACCAGAGTGAAGGTTATGTTAAACTGAAACAGTTATAAAAAGTGCTTTGGAGGAGAGGCAGTCTCCACT
The DNA here is from genome assembly GCF_902655055.1 of Lutra lutra. Lineage (NCBI taxonomy): Eukaryota > Metazoa > Chordata > Mammalia > Carnivora > Mustelidae > Lutra > Lutra lutra. The sequence goes on from NC_062281.1 coordinate 29,527,860, forward strand.
TTTCATCATTATATTTTCCCGAAACCACCCCAATGCAAACTGTTGTAAAGAATATTATTATAAAGTTGATGATATTTTCCCATTGGAAAATGTTCATAATCAGAGGTTGTTCCCAGAACTAGTAAAAAGTTTAAAAAATTCATCATACGAATTCTGGAATTCTACAAAACAGTCAATATATAGTTTGGTTAAAGTGTACTTACCCATTTGAATTATTAAGTTTTATAACTAAGAAACATTAAAATTTGTTATAAAAATTTGTTTTACTAGGTTTAAAAGAAAGATTAGCAGTTAATTTATACTTAACAATAATACACTATTTTTTAGGAAGCAATTTCCGAGAAAGTTATGTTTAACAATTGTATCTTTCTAACTAAAAAAACTGACCAGCATTGTATGGATTCAATCATTGATTTTATCTAGTTTTTCTCAAGATTAATAGCCTTTCATTCTTATCCCCAACATCATATGCATGTTATATATCGTTCTTCTTACTATCCACTGTTATGATCCATAGAGCCTAATACCTCTTAAACCATATGTGTGTTGCATACTAGAGCTTTATATCCTAATTTTGAGGTACCCATCCAGGATCAAGATTCTGTTTGTTTTTGCTGATAGCTATCTGTATAATATAAATTAATAAATCCAGTTATAGCTATTTCTAGTGAGCAGAACTCATACTGTGAGGGGTGGGGGGAACCTATATGTTAAGACATATACATGTAACATACCAACATATTCCTCTATCACATCCTGGTCTAGACCAATCTAAATCTACCACGTGAGTAAATAATAAATATTAATTAAATTTTCAATAATTTTATCTACCTTAGACTATATAAGGACTTTTTGGCCAATAACCCTGATGGTGCATGTCTCTTATACAGCTCTCTGAAGTCTTTTCATGAGCCTTCCTGCTCTCTCCACTGCCCCTCTGTAATACTGACAGAGCAGCAGAAGTGGTCCTTCCAAATGTAGTTTGGAATACATTACTTCTCAGATGAAAATCATTTAAAAGCTTTTTCTATTTCTTAAGACTAACTGCCTGCATGACCTGACTGGTCTGATTTCCACTTGTTTCCAACACCATTTCCAGGTCACTCTCCTCTGCTCACGGGGGTCCAGCCACGCTGTTTTTCTCTGTTCTTAGATATGCCACACTCTTTCCCACAGCAGGGCCTCTGCCCAGGATGCTTTCTATGCCTAGAGCACTCCTCCCCCACCCTTCACATGGTCAGCTCTTCCTCACCCTCTGGGTATCAGCTGGAATGTCCCCTCCTGTGAGAGACTATCCCTAATCACTGTACCAAAAGGAGGTCCCTCCCATACTACTCTCTGTCCCAGGTGCCTGTCCATTCCCCTTATAACCTTTATCACAATTCACACTCATGTACTTTTTTTCATTTACTCTTTTATTTCCTTGCTTGCTTGTGTTGGCATCTATCTCTTTGGTTAGAATGGGAGTGTGATGAGGGCCAGGACCACATCTGTGTTGTTTACAATTGACTCTCCAGTGCTCAGCACAGTGCCTGGGCCATAGCAGGTGCTCAAATACTTTTTAATGATCAAATTAATATATCAAAAAATTCAATTATTATTCTTATGTACAATAGTTACTGCTGTATCTGTATATTTTGGAATGTAATTCAAGTAATAAAAAACACTGAGTTGTGTTTGATGCATAGAAGTGGGTTATTACGTGCCCACTAAATGTTTTTTCAACACAATTGCTATTTTTATGATTACCATCTGTCCGTAACAGATACAAATATACATCAAATCAGGATAATACCTTTAACGGCCTTAAAAAACTAGTACCAACTATCACATGCTAGTTCCATGATGTATGATGATTACTATAACACAAGGTAGAGAGTAATGTTCCACATGAAAAATAAAGATAAAGGGTTATGTAAGTTTCAAAGATAGAAAAATCATTTTTAACTGTAAGAATTAACAGATATTAGGGGATCACACATTTGAAACAAAATTAAATAAGTTGTATTATGAGATTTGGCCATGACAGTTATTGTAGACAAAAAGACACTACCTACTAAGAAAGGATTGGATTAAGAGGAGACTTCATTTCTCTTGCTATTCTGGAGGTGTCATCAAGAAGTTCTGTGATCTTGGATAATTCACTAAAGGTCACTGACTTCAGCTTTCTCACCTTATCATAAGAGGGTTGGTCTAATAGTCCATATCCAACATTCTGCAAGTCTAAGATTACCAGTAACATTCACACAAAACCTTTTGTGAGATTTTTTCCATTTTCTCATCAGGGTGGTTATAAGGCCCATGTGAAGTACTGAGTGTGAAAGCGACTTGTGACTTACAAGGCATCATTCAGGATGAGGACATTATTTTCTTACCCAAGAGTGACATGTGAAAAGAATTCTGTCAAGTGCTATGGAAGGTATTAACAAACAAAAGGCCTATATACTTATATGTGGCTGGTCGCTTCCTGGGAACTGGTTTTCTTGATGGGGGATGTACAGGAAAGCAGTCCTGGAGAATGCAGCAGTAAGCTTGGAAATTAATAACAACATCTTTCACATCAGGATCCAGGGTCCCAGAAATGGGCTGGCTCTGCTGAACATCATTTCGTCCTGACACTGAAAGTGAAACAATTTAAATTAATATGATGATGAAATGTAGACAAAATCATGGCAATTTGAAAATATTCTTTAGAAGATAAATTGGTAGAGGTTCAAATGTATGGGATATGTATGAAAAAATTCTGATGAAAAGCACATGTCTTATTGAGAAGCACACAAAATGTCTTGACAAAAAAAATATTTTGGAACTCAACATTTATTCTTGAATATTTTTTAGTTCCGCCAAATAATAAAATACTAAAAAATGAAACAGAATATTTGACAGCTTCCTTTGTACTCATTTCCTCTAATTTTGTGAAATAAACGTTAGGGCCATTTGTAACCATGTTGGCATTATCTCCAAACATAAAATGTAAGCTCTTAATTCAACTCAAGGTCTTTTTCAACATAAATTTAATCTCCAATCCTTTTACTCAGCAAACATTTCTTGAATCATACTATTCAGAGGACACTGTATAACATATTTGCCCATTAAGCAATTTTTCTCTTTTAGACAAAGCATTAGATAAAATAATCACTTTTGCCTAATGAATACATACCCAAGTAATATAGAGTACTTGTGTTTGCTTCAAGGTGCCAGTCTCCATTCTTGCTAGTATTCCAACTCAACAGATTTGAAGAGCCATTCCTCATGTCAATAACTTTAAACATATCAGGATTTTGAGTGAAGTTATGAGATACAATTACATAATCTTCTTCCTAGAAGTGTTTGCCCCCAAATATGATTTTATATGTCAATATCCTGCATAACATACATTAATTTTGATGACATATAATTAGCCCTTATATCTAGACTTAAGTTTTGGTTTTAGTTTGTCATCCTACATTCATATTTTGTTTAGCAACATTTTATATGCCTATGACAAAAATGCTAACTCTATCTGAAGGCAATGAAAATCGTTTTCTGTACACACACACACACACACACACACATGTATTTGGAGAATATTTTATTTCTGTAGTATTTGAAAAGATTTAAAACAATGCTAGGTCTTGTTTTTGGCTATACATATGCAGTGTAAGTAGAAAAACACAAATGGGGATGAAAACACCCAGTTCATTGGTGACCACTGGAGGTGGAGAGTGGGGAATGAGATCAGGGCATGCCATAGAGGGGGCTTCCATTTCATCGAAAATGTTTATTTCTCTAAAAAAAAAAATCAAAAGTAAAGATTCACAGAATGTTTCACAGAAACATTCACAGAATGATCATTCACAGAATGATCCAGATAGAGTTCGGTGGTGGGCATACCTATGACAGGAATTGGCCTGTCATTGTCTATATTTGGTATATTTTAAAATACAAATTCTAAAGCCCTTAACTGGTACCTGGAATATCATAAGCACTCAATAAATGTCAGTTACTTTCATGGTAATAATAAGAGGACCCAAGCTTAGTATTTTGGGGAATATGGCAAAGATATGGCTTACTTCTGATGCCTCACAAAGTTTCTGTTTTTAGCTTGCTTCTTAGATTTAGGGTAGGTCATGAAGTGTGTGAGGACTTCGACAGGTCAGCATGTGAGGCAAGCACATTCTGGGTTTAACAACTGGTCTAAGGATAGGAAGTAGGCTGTATTCGCATAATATACAATCATCATTATTAGAAGATGAACTTTATAGCTCTTTGTTTACCTTAAATCCATAGAATGTTGATGTATAGGATATATTCGTTATGGGATCTACATCTTTAAAATACCAATTAATGTGCTTTGCATTTGGAATCAGAGCCATCCATCCAGACATATGAGTCAGCCGTTTCTTCTGAAAGGGAACAATGCTTGTGCCTGTAGCAGAATATAAAACAAACAAATAACAGTGATCTCTACCTCTAGAAAATAACTTTTTTTTTTTTTTTTTTTACAAACAAGTGCAAATGGGAAAAATTAGCCTAGTCTTTGGAAGTGTCTGAAGAGGTCAGAATAGCATTTCATTACTATGTTCTAAATGTCTTTGTTAACTGAAGGTTCCAATGTTTCATATTACACTTAACTGAAACATAAACTGCTTTCTCATTTGGAATTCTGAATTGGGATGAAGTCTTTATTCCTTGGGGAAGATAAAATTCAAACATGATAATTAGTGACTACTATGACAGAAGTGCTTAAATATATTAACACAATTCTTTAAATATCATTGATCTAAAATAAAATTGTTATTCTTTTAAGAGTTAATTAATTCAGGATGCTTGATTTATAGGGTATGCAAATGTAAGTTCTAATTCTTTATTAGATTCTCTGGTATTTGTTGAGTTTATCAAAACCTGCATGACAAGTACTAATAGAAAGTTTTAATTTGAAGCTCTTAAGAATCTAGGCTACCATCAGACTTACCACGAACACTGGCCATGACACCCTAAGGTTTGTGAATGACAAACTTGCAACCTAAATTACTTGTTATGGGAAAAAAACCTACTTAATTTGGTAATGCTTTGTTCATGAAAGCGTACCTGACAACTTCAGATGAAGATTTGAAAAGATTTCTTACAATATAAAGAAGACATGATTAATTGCCCATATTCTATTTTTTCCCCTCCATTCCCTCTCTCTTTTCATCTTTGATTGACTTTCATGTTAAATTTGCAAACTCTTCCCTTGCAAATTTACAGGGAGGAAGCTAGATGAAAGATTATGAAATAAACTGTCATTCTTTTTCTTTGAAGAATAGGCAAAAAAGTTCCAATATCAAGGAGGAATTTATTAATTTATTAATTCTTACGCTTGTGAATTAGTATTATATTTAAAAAGACCATGAGCAAAGACCTTAAAAATATACAGTTCCAAAAGACCTGCCAGGTATGAGAACTATGATTAGATTCCTCAGTAAATATTCATTCCTTTCCCGTCCTTGTGTGCAGAGTAGACTTCCCTAACCTGTTGATGTTGGTGATGGGACAGTCATAAACATCTGAGAAGTATTTGCTGGATGAAGCTTGCCATCTTGAACCTCTACCACTGCAATGTAAAGAGCCTGCCCCAGGTAGCTGGCTCTCCGTTCAGCCTGTGCTCTGTGATAAATACATGTGGGAAACTGAATTCAACTTTGAGGGAGAAGCAAAGCCCATTGGATCCTCACCTTCAAGCATGGCATCCTATCTGAGCACAACCAAAATCAACCAATCCAGTCCTCAGACATGGGAGTGAAAACAATGATTGTAGGTTTAAGCTATTAAATTTGGGGATAGTCTGTCATGAAGCAACAGCTGACTTACATAAGAGTTCATGAAAATCATCCAAAACCTCCAGAATTTGCTCTATATTTGGTAGAACCAACTTCCACTGAAGTTTTCTGATGCATGGAATCATACTTTAACCTGAACTTGCTTGATAATTCTCTTTTTGTAAATAAAACTAATTGTGAGCTGCCTGGGTGGTTCAGTTAAGCATTCAACTCTTGATTTTGGCTAAGGCCATGATCTCAGGGTCATGATATCAAGCCCCACATCAGTCTCCATGCTTGCTGGGCAGGGTGCCTGCATGGAATTCTCTCTGTTCTTCTGTCCCTCCCTTCTCGTGCTCTTCCCTTCTCTCTAAAATGGATAAATACATTAAAAAAAAACTTATTGTCATTTTTCATAGTTATTTGTGTTTCCTTAATTTTTTCAGAAGCACTCATTTTTAGTATGTTGATTTTAAGCATCTTGGACTGAAATCTGAAGTTGATATTTTAAAAAAATATTACAAAGAATAAGTGTCTCAAATTAATCTACCATCTGGTCTATAATATCACTAATAGTATGTGTCTCAAATTAATTTGCCATCTGGTCTAACTTTACAAAGATATTCATAAAGATACATATATTCACACATATACACATAAAGCTATACACATCATATCATCATGCATGAGACACTTTGATAAAATTATCTAAAGATATATGTAAAATTATATATCCAATCTTATTTCCCACTGTTCTAGATATTTGCTCAACTTTTGATTCATTTAGTATATATATATAAAATGAAAACAAGTGTTCTATTTTTTCTGTTTTCAATTTTTAGTACTAAATCATTTTATTTGGCTTTAATGCAGATAAAAAAGAGTCAAATGTTTTTTTTTTAAAGATTTTATTTATTTATTTGACAGAGATCACAAGTAGGCAGAGAGGCAGACAGAGAGAGAGGAAGGGAAGCAGGCTCCCTGCTGAGCAGAGAGCCTGATGTGGGGCTCGATCCCAGGACCCTGGGATCATGACCTGAGCTGAAGGCAGAGTCTTTAACCCACTGAGCCACCCAGGCACCCCTCAAATATTCTTGACTATGAAAGTTGTTTTATTTTTTTATGTCACACTAAAAAGAAAAGTACCTGGAGTGATGTTTTCTCTATTCTGTAATTTGGTCTGAGTACTACAACTAATTCCATTGCAATTCAATAGTTACTGAGTTCCTATTATTTGCAATGTCTTGTGTTGAGTTCTGTGGGTGACAGGAAGATAAATTTATAGATCTTTCCACCAAGGTGTTCAGTTTAGTAATTAAATAAAAATCCTCATTCCTAGAAGGATCTGGCAAAAAGGCACAGAGAGACTTCACAAAAAAGCTACAATCTCAGGGCGCCTGGGTGGCTCAGTGGGTTAAAGCCTCTGCCTTCGGCTCAGGTCATGATCCCAGGGTCCTGGGATCGAGCCCTGCATTGGGCTCTCTGCTCAGTAGGGGGTCTGCTTCCCTCTCTGCCTTCCTCTCTGCCTACTTGTGATCTCTCTCTCTGTCAAATAAATAAATAAAATCTTAAGAAAAAAAAAAAAGAGAAAGCTACAAACTCATAAATTCAGAAGCATTAGACTTGTCGAATCAAAAATAAAACCACAAAATTCTCTCTAAAATCATCACTACCGCCACCACTAATAACAACAAAAAAACTTCAAAATATTTAAAATGTTTAAATATTACTGCTTAAAAATTAATTGTGTAAGGTATATATCTTTTTTATCATGCTGTATCTTTAAAATAATTTACCCAGGGTGGTTCTATGTATCTGATATATTTTCTTAGACTGTAAAATTATCTTAGACTGTTTTATAAAAATCTAATGTTCAATCTATTCACAGGTATGTCATAAAGTATTTGGAGATATGATTAAAAGTCTTATCATAAATAACTATTTTATGACAGAGTAATGGGAAATACTAACATACTACCTCACCAGATAAAATAACATCATTTGCTTTTGATGTTTTGGCTCCTTTTCGTTTTAGCCTCTCAGAAAACTTTCACAGCTACTGTGCTTAAAATACTGTTTATTGCACCATAGTCTCTAAAAGTTTAAGTAATGTTGCTCCACTCTGGACATCTGATTATCAGAAGAAAAGAAATGGCTACCAGGTTCATATCATTAAGTCACCAAGGCAATGGGTATAACCATTACCCCTTCGCAGATGATATGATCCTATATGTGAAAAACCCAAAAGACTCCACTCCAAAACTGCTAGAACTTGTACAGGAATTCAGTAAAGTGTCAGGATATAAAATCAATGCACAGAAATCAGTTGCATTTCTCTACACCAACAACAAGACAGAAGAAAGAGAAATTAAGGAGTCAATCCCATTTACAATTGCACCCAAAACTATAAGATACCTAGGAATAAACCTAACCAAAGAGGCTAAGAATCTATACTCAGAAAACTATAAAGTACTCATGAAAGAAATTGAGGAAGACACAAAGAAATGGAAAAATGTTCCATGCTCCTGGATTGGAAGAATAAATATTGTGAAAATGTCTATGCTACCTAAAGCAATCTACACATTTAATGCAATTCCTATCAAAATACCATCCATTTTTTTTCAAAGAAATGGAACAAATCATCCTAAAATTTATATGGAACCAGAAAAGACCTCGAATAGCCAAAGGAATATTGAAAAAGAAAGCCAAAGTTGGTGGCATCACAATTCCGGACTTCAAGCACTATTACAAAGCTGTCATCATCAAGACAGCATGGTATTGGCACAAAAACAGACACATAGATCAATGGAACAGAATAGAGAGCCCAGAAATAGACCCTCAACTCTATGGTCAACTAATCTTCGACAAAGCAGGAAAGAATGTCCAATGGAAAAAAGACGGCCTCTTCAATAAATGGTGTTGGGAAAATTGGACAGCCACATGCAGAAAAATGAAATTGGACCATTTCCTTACACAACACATGAAAAGAGACTCAAAATGGATGAAGGACCTCAATGTGAGAAAGGAATCCATCAAAATCCTTGAAGAGAACACAGGCAGCAACCTCTTCGACCTCAGCCGCAGCAACATCTTCCTAGGAACATCGCCAAAGGCAAGGGAAGCAAGGGCAAAAATGAACTATTGGGATTTTATCAAGATCAAAAGCTTTTGCACAGCAAAGGAAACAGTGAACAAAACCAAAAGACAACTGACAGAATGGGAGAAGATATTTGCAAATGACATATCAGATAAAGGGCTAGTGTCCAAAATCTATAAAGAACTTAGCAAACTCAACACCCAAAGAACAAATAATCCAATCGAGAAATGGGCAGAAGACATGAACAGACATTTCTGCAAAGAAGACATCCAGATGGCCAACAGACACATGAAAAAGTGCCCCATATCACTCAGCATCAGGGAAATACAAATCAAAACCACCATGAGATATCACCTCACACCAGTCAGAATGGCTAAAATGAACAAGTCAGGAAATGACAGATGCTGGCGAGGATGCGGAGAAAGGGGAACCCTCCTACACTGTTGGTGGGAATGCAAGCTGGTGCAACCACTCTGGAAAACAGCATGGAGGTTCCTCAAAATGTTGAAAATAGAACTACCCTGTGACCCAGCAATTGCACTGCTGGGTATTTACCCTAAAGATACAAAGGTAGTGATCCAAAGGGACACGTGCATCCGAATGTTTATAGCAGCAATGTCTACAATAGCCAAACTATGGAAAAAACCTAGATGTCCATCAACAGACGAATGGATAAAGAAGATGTGGTATATATACACAATGGAATACTATGCAGCCATCAAAAGCAATGAAATCTTGCCATTTGCGAAGATGTGGATGGAACTAGAGGGTATCATGTTTAGCGAAATAAGTCAATCAGAGAAAGACAACTATCGTATAACATCCCTGATATGAAGAAGTAGAGATGCAACATGGGGGGTTAAGGGTTAAGGGGGTAGGAGAAGAATAAATGAAACAAGATGGGATTGGGAGGGAGACAAACCATAAGTGACTCTTAATCTCACAAAACAAACTGAGGGTTGCTGGGGGGAGGGAGGTTGGGAGAAGGGGGGTGGGGTTATGGACATTGGGGAGGGTATGTGCTATGGTGAGTGCTGTGAAGTGTGTAAACCTGGCAATTCACAGATCTGTACCCCTGGGGATAAAAATATATTATATGTTTATAAAAAATTAAAAAAATTAAAAATAAAAAAAAGAATGTTCTAAAGTTAACTATAATAATTGATAACATCATAATAAATGATAAAACAGGTGTTGCATGCTTACTGTTTTTCTTACAGAGCCACTGTTTGCCATTCTCCATGAGTTTGGATAAAGGGAGGCACAAGAAGGAGAAGCAAGGCAAGGAGGAATGTGAAATGAGCTACTTCTTCCCCCTGACTCTCTCCCTGTGAGGCTGTAGGGGGTTCTTGGTGGGCTCCTGCCTCTCTCAACCAAAGGGCCATCCCCATTTACCTTCCTCGTTTGGCTGGTGCAAATGCCAGTTAGATCATGAGTAATGACAGCAAATTAATGCAACCAAGTCTGGTAATGATGTTGAGCTCATCTGGTATTTCAAATATGGTAGCTTTACTGAAACAGATGAGCAAACCAGCAATCCTTGGTACCTGGTATACAGCTACTGACCTAAGAAATGCTCCCTCATCCCATTTCAATCATCAAAGATAATCAAAAGGGTCTGCCTTCACTGGCAGGGATGATGGTATATCTTATCATCTTACTCCAAGGATGATGTTAACTTTCCTACTCTCTATTGTAATATTGTCTGGAGGCTTCTTGAGCAAGCAGAACATCATGCTGGCCCATGTATTTACTCAATACTCCTCACATGCCCATTTTGGGGCATGATATTTGTTTCCTGCCTGGTTACTGACTGATAAAAATATACTTTTCCCATGTTCCAAACAGTGACCGACAACTTAAAAAGATGGTGATGAAAATAGAAAACCATATTTAAGTCAGTCGCTTCAACTATTATATTCCACTTACCAAAAGAGTCTGAGAGAACCACATCCTTTTCAAGCAGAGATACTGGAGAAGGTTTGTTGAATGCCAAACGGTGGAAGCTGACTGAGGTGTCACAGACAGCCCCTGGGAACCCAATGCTCCACTCGGCTTCTTGAGTGCAGTGAGAAGGGTCCAGAAGTGAGCTGTGTGGAATGACAGTGTGTCCTCTGTGACCTAGGAGATGGACATAACATCATATTTCCTATATCATATAAGAAAACTAAAAAACAAAACAAAACAGGATCCCAAACTCTACAACATATAGCTACTGTAACCCATAGTACCCGTAGCAAGATCTAAAAGTTCTGGTACATTTTGCGGGGGGTGATGAAGGGTTGGGGGTAGGACGGGGGAGTGGGGGTGGGGTGGGGGTATGGGCTCAGCATGGGACAAGAGGACCCCATGCAAAGGCTTTGCAGTGGACTCATCAGTCAGGGAGCCAAGTGCAAATGCAAGAAAAAAGGATATTTTAGGAGGCTGCATTTGACCATTTGGGTCTCTTCCAGCAAAGAATGTCTCATCTATGCCTAGTGTTGACCCATGTCCTCAAATCACTCGCAAAGTTCAGTGCTGGGTAAGATCTGTGATTCATGTGCATCTGCTTTTACAATTCAACTCTCTGTGTTAACACAAATATGTTTACAATGTATATTATCAGAAATCAGAACATAACATTTACCTGTAAGGGAACCATCAACATCAATCAGTACCGCTTCATGTTCCCATCGAAAACCAGCCTTGTTTGGTGTGTGAAAATACTGGATGTCAACAAATTTTGCACTCCAGCCTCCACATCTCTCATTACACACTCCAGTGATGGACGTCACTCCCAAAGCTACACACTTGGGATGGTCAAAATTCATAAACTGTACAGATGATACAGTCAAGCCTTCACTAAATGGGAGAACCAGGCCTTTCCTTGTGCAAAATGCTGACCCCATTCCCAGTTCATCGAGATGCCCAACTATTTTGGCATTTTTAATCACTGCGCCATTGGTTTCACCCCATCCTCCAACATAAGGAGCCAGAATCCTCTTGGTCTCGATTCCAGCTTCAAAATTATTTACCATCACAAAGTTATGGAACTGAAGGGCACCTCCATTGACCCATTCGGCTCCTTTTTCACAATTCCAAGTAGTCAGCGAATTAAATATCGCAGGCACTGGCACTGTAGAAGTACAAGCTCCTGTTTGCATGGGGAAATATTCTTCAAATATCCACAGTCCAAACCAACCTTGAGAATGAACAGTGTTGTTAAAGAATTCTCCAAGAGGAACTCTTTTTTGGCAAATGTTTCGGTCATAGGATGGCCCATCGGGGTGGTTGTTCATTCGGTACCAAAAGCCAAAGTGAGTGCCACCAGCAGCCGCATTGTGTCGTATGGTGTTGTTTGGGTTCGTTACCCAAAACGCAGCCGGGGTCACATCATCATTCAGAAGACTTGTACTTTGCTGCACAAACACTGCCAAGTTATACTGCAAGATGTTGCCATGTTCAATACCATCTTCTATAAAAAACGCTCCTCCCTTGATATCATATATAACATTCCGCTCCACCAGCAGGTGATGTGTGTTATGGATGGTGATGGCTCTGTTATAGGTCTGGTGAATTGCACAGCCTCTTACATAAGAGTTAAACTGTAAATCTCCAAGCAGGTGCCAATGTATTGGATAACGCCCCAACCGGAAAGCCTGGCCAGCATGGAATATCTGTCAAGCCCAGAAATCATGGCTATTAGTGATACACATAGACTCATAATGTGCCTGGCTTCTGTCTTCTTTTCTCAAAATAATCTCCAATATAATAATAATAATAATAATAATTAATACATTTATATCTTCCATAGCATTCACATTCATCATTTGAAAATGTTGTGTGACCTTCAACCCACATTCTTTTATTCAATATATAGCAGCCCATACATGTTACCAAATGAATGAACAAAACCCACCTTTGGATCTTCCGCTTTTCACTTCAGTCTATTACTAAATTTCCATGTTTAGCAAAATAAAACCTCCCAAAGACTTATTTTTCTCCTTCACTTTGATTCTTATACAATAATCAGAAATATCGCTTGAATGTTTGCCATGTGCACGATATTGTGCTGTGTTGTGTATGCAAGATCACAGCTGTCACCATGGTCCTACAAGTAGCCAGTGATCATCAACTTCATTTTACAGATGAAGACGATGAAGTTCACAAAGGCTAAGCATCTTGTTCATGGTTATAAAACTCCATTTAAATTCAAGGTGGGGGGCACCTGGGTGGCTCAGTGGGTTAAAGCCTCTGCCTTCAGCTCAGGTCATGATCTCAGGGTCCTGGGTTTGAGCCCCGCATCAGGCTCTCTGCTCGGCAGGGAGCTTGCTTCCCTTCCTCTCTCTGCCTGTCTCTCTGCCTGCTTGTGATCTCTGTCTGTCAAATGAATGAATCAAATCTTTAAAAATAAATAAATAAATAAATAAATCCAACGTGGTCTGATTCTACATTTGGTGCTATTATTAACCACTGTGCTGTGCTTTCTTTCAATAGGTCTATGATCTAGTAATTTAATACAGAGGATGTCAGTGTGTGAGTATGTGTACAAGTGTGTGCATGTGTGTGTGTGTGTCATGATCCCAGAAGGTTAGGAAGTAAGATGGTAGGGCACCTACCTATTTTTATTCTTCATCTAAACATTTAAAATTAACTATTAATAATAACCTACACAAAGATTGACCCTGGCAACCTCACTCAGTCCATATCTCAGATGTCACGTATGTGTAACATATTCTAGGAGGAAGGGAAGTTTCATAAAATACAAATTTGGACTCTATCACCCTCAATATGTTATTTGTAGTATAGGTATTCCCAGTGTAATAGATTTATAGATTTTACTATCCCTCTCTCTCTCCTACACTCCCTCACCCTGCCCCCTTTCTTTCCTTCTTTCCTTCCTCCTCCCCTATTGAATATTAACAAAAACTAGGCTAAACTCTGATTATATAAACTGAATATGAGTAAGATACAGAGGAGCTCCTAATCTCTTGGGGAAAACTTGCATATTTATTAATTTACTTATATGTTGGTTCAATTAACAATCAGTTGAGAACCTGTTATATGCCAAGCACTGTTTCAACCACATGAGAATCAGCAGAAAACCAGAAAGACAAAATCTCTGAACTAATTGAATTTTTGTTCTAGAGGGAGAGATCGAAAATAGATATAAGTCAGGAGTTATGAGTAAATAAAGGAAAACAGGTTTGGGCAGTTATTTTAAGTAAAGGTGGTGAGGAAAGGCCTCTCTTAAGAGAGAATCCTTGAGGAGACACTGAATGAAATGAATGTGAACCATACACGCATTTGGTAGAGGAGAATTCCAAGCATAAGGAAGAGCAAAGGCAAGGAACCTGAGACAGAAATATGCCTGGCATGGTCAGTGGATATAAAGAGGCCCATGTAGCCAGCATGGCATGAGCTAGGGGTAGAATCAAAGGAGGTAAAGTCAGAGACCGGCTGAGGGACAGGTTGTGTGTGTCCTACGGGAAGGACTTGGGCTTTTTGTTTTAGGTGTAATAAGAAGCCATTAAACAGAGGGCAACAACATCTAATGTATACTTAAAAATGTTCATTTGGTTGTGGTGTGGAGATTCTATTAGAGAACGGGTAGATGCGAGATGACGAGTTAGGAGAACATGACAGTAGTTAGGTCAGAGGGGACAGTGGCTTGGGTGGGGATCAGGTAGCAGTGGTGGAGAGAGATTCGATACAGGTCCTTGCATTTTTTGGGCAGCGTGGATAGAACTTGTTGATGAATTTGATGCGGTGTGTGAGAAAAAGAGAGAAACAAAATTTTGGCATGATTAAATGGGTGAATAATTGGGTTTCAAAACTGCGTGTTTACTTATCCGTCTCCTCTACCAGATTATAAGCAGCAGCTGACAGACAGCAGGTGTTCAGTGTTTACTCATTTATGGATAACCTTCGGCAACCATCGTGATGTAACAGTAATGCTTCTTACCTCAACATATTCTATTCTCCCAGTCACCATGTTAGCACCACGTATGGGAGCATGAAACATAATGCAGCCTCCAAACTGGTCACTTCCTATTTCCTCTCCAAACTTTCCTTGGAAGCATGTCTGTGTAGCAAATTCACCTTTAAAAATAATTTTTAAGACGACATAAAGAAAAACCATGGCAAAAATCCTCTAATTATTTTAAGATTTCTCCCATTCCTAATTACATCTTTTTATTCATATATCATTTTAATCTCATCCTGTGACATAATTATGGGCATTCATATCATTTCTTCCTCTAAATAGCAAGCAAGGTATGTTCCTTGTCTTGTTCCCCTTTGCATTTCCTAAAGTACCAATTACAGAATCTTTCAAAGACACTAAATAAATATTTGAATGGTTGAATGAATACTGATAAAGGTATTTTGTATTATCATCTCTGAAGCTTTGCCCCAAGGTTTGGGAATTAACATAATGCAATCTTCTATTTGTATAGCACTAGAATATGCATTTTGTCACTTAATTCCTGTACCTGTAGTAAGTGGACAGAACAGGAAATATTCTTATTTTAAACAGGATGAAATGAGGTTTCATGAACTGGAATCAGAATGTAGGTTATTTGACACTGAATCCAAGGAGCCTTGCCTCATTTATCCCATTGAGGGAAAGGCTATACTTAAGCTCTGTTTGTTAGTATTTGACTGGATTGTAATGGTATTAGTTATTACATAAAAGTATCTATCTATCTATCAATCTATCTATCACCCATCTATCTATCTATGGTATTAGTTATTACATAAAAGTATCTATCTATCTATCTATCTATCTATCTATCTATCTACCTGCATCCACACATAGGCACACATAGAACTGTGGTAAGTTAAGCAGAGCTATGTTATCAGTTCTAATGACACTTGAGTGGAAGAGACACATGTCACTTCAGGACCAAAGTAATTAAGTGCTGTTGCTTGACTCCCTGGCCATCACATGACTTCTGTCCCAGAGATCATGGAGACTTCTTTCGAGGGGGAGCCTCTAGCAGCCCAGATCTTGGAATCATTACAGTGAGCATTTTGGACACATGCAGCATGAACGAGAAATAAATCTTTCTCATTTGAAATCACTGCCATTTGGGGCTTCTTTGCTTAGTCTGGCAGTTTTCAACTGGGGGTGATTTTGCTCCCAGGGACCATTTTTGCAATGCCTGGAAACGATTTAAGTTGACACACTCTGGCTGCTAAAATTACCAGTGTCAAATCCATCAGGACATGCTGGAATTTTGTTATTCCACTCCACATTGTCAGATCCTCTTATTAAAATATTTCTTGTAAGAATTCCGATTTCGGCTCTCGCTTCGAACAGTGTTCCATCAGGAAGTGTGACAATGATTCCTAAGTGCGTGTAATTTAGCGGATCAGTTAGCATTATCTCCGTGCCATCGGCAGAGACAGATGCGATGGTCCTTTTCTCATTCTCTCTTTGACTGTGTCTGTAAAAATTTTAACACAAAAACTTTCAAAATTAATCTAAATCAACATAATCTTGTTTTAGAGCATTTGGTCTTATGGTCTTTAAACACTTCATCTGTAAAATAGGACATTTTAAAATGTCACATAATATTCTGAAGAGGAATTTGAAAATGGTCTCTAAGTCTTTCTTAGAGTAACTGAATACATTTTACAAATGAATTTCAATTAAATCAGTATTTTCTAAGTGCTACTGTTGTTCAGAAAACTGTACTAATTCCTATAAAGTATGCAAAAGAACTACCTATTTATAGCTTTGAAGATCACACACAGTGGTTCTCAACTGAGGACGATTATATCCCCCTCCCCCCACCGCCCTCCATGAGACACTTGGCAACACCTGGACACATTTTTGCTTGTCACAAATCAGGGGGTGCTACTGGCATCTTGTGGAGAGTGGCCAAGGATTTTAGAAACATCCTATAGTACACAGGCAGCTCCACACAACAAAGACTTGTCAGGTTCAATGTGTCAACAGCACTGGAGTTGAGAAGCCCTCACAGAGGAAGCCACTGCAGGTTCCTGAGTAGGGGAAAGAAAAGGCTGAGGTAAAGTTTCAGAGGCCTCATTTCTACTACTTCTTCTCTCTCTCCTTTTTTTTTTTTTTTTAAGATTTTATTTATTTATTTATTTATTTATTTATTTATTTATTTATTTATTAATTAGAGAGACAGCGAGAGAGGGAACACAAGCAAGGGGAGTGAGAGAGGGAGAAGAAGGCTTCCCGCCAAGTGGGGAGCCCACCACAGGGCTCGATCCCAGGACCTGATCATGACCTGAGCCAAGGGCAGACACTTAACCACTGAGCCCCCCGGTGCCCCTCTACCACTTTTTCAGTACACCTCTAAGTGCAGCCACAGCCAAAAGATTTATCACTTCTATAATACTCATTCATGTATTTCATTGTTCAACAAACATTTACTGAATGTCCCACCTGTTTTCTAGGCACAGAGCTAAGGAGGCCAAGTAGAAAGCAGTCTGACTTTCAGGAGACTGTGTCAGTGCCCAGTGGTACATTATCTGCTGCAGTACGGGTGGTGCAAAGGAGGTAAGCTCAGGGGAGTCATTTCTGTGTCCTCCTGACATTCCTTTTTGACTCTTCTCTCCCTTAACACGTCTTTTCCCTCTTTTAAATATAAGTTCAAATGATGAGGTCACATGCGAACTAGGTAAAAAGTCACCTCTCTCGACTTTCTTAGCCCTTCCTCTGGTTCCCAGCACATTCTGCCCAATACCCTGTCAGGGCTCACTTTTAACACACTGCGGTTCCCTCGCATCTGCTACCGCCCGCCTGTCTGCTGCCCGGCCCTTTCCACTACCTGGCTCCTCCTCCATGTAAGGCCCCTAGAGATTAAGTCATTCTGTAGGCTGAGCACTTAGTACAGTGTACCAGGCACAACTCACTAACAGTGGTTGATGGATTCAACGAATTAATGCAGAGCGGATTTGTGGGGGGGAGAAAACAAAGGAATGGAGTGTGGATAGGAAGGTGATGTCATATTCCAGGTGTGAGGGACAGAGTCTAAATTAAACTGAGAGCAGGGAAAGACGAAGAAAGAGATGTTGCGAGGGCAGAACCCAAAGAACCTGGTGATGGGTGGGAAATGAAGGATGCTGGTTGTCAGAAAGTCACCGAGAAAGTTTATGTGAAGATCGAAGTTAGACTAAGGGGTTTAAGGGAAAAAATGGATAACAAAAATGCAATGAAAAAATGGGCATAATACTAGGCAATTAATATACATATTTTTAAAGACAAAATGGGTGGCACAGTCGGTTAAGTGTCTGACTCTTGGCTTTGGCTCAGGTCATGATCTCAGGGTTGTGAGATCAAGTCAGGCTCCGCACTCAGCACAGAGTCTGCTTGTGACTCTCTCTCCTTCTCCCTCTACCCCTCCACTGCCTCTCTCCATAAAAATAAATAAATAGTAATAATAATAAATCTTTTTAAAATTTTAAAAAATAAAAAGATAAGATGAAAGTGGCTAGAAAGGATAGGAGAACAAAGTTGTTTTTCAGGATAGTAAGTGGATGGAGAAACCCACAAGACCTAAAGATCCAGGTAAGGAATTGTGGGGAAAGGAAGCCAGAGGGAGTTCAGGATGAAGGGCACTTGAGCTAAGGGTGTGTCAATACCACCGATCCCACTGGTGGTATAGAAAAGGGGGTTAGGCTGGTCTCTCCCAAATTCTCTTGGATTCAGATGATACAGAGATTTCTTTAGAGAAGAAAGTTTGCAAAGCATCTTTCATGTTGTGTGCACCTAGAAACACTTTTCCTTCCTTTGTAATGCTATCTAACATTTATTTTTAACCTAACATTTACATAGCACTTACTTTGAGCCAGTTCTACTCTAAGCAGTTATACAAACTAACTCATTTAAGTCTTACGATAATTCTGAAATAGATACAAAGAGCGTTCTGGTTGTACTGAAGCACAAAGAGCTGAAATGATATGGCTGCTGGACTGGTACGTGGTCTTGCTGGAGGTGGACCCAGGCTGATCAATTTTAGAAGGAGTATTCTCAACCACTTATTTTACAATTTCTCAGATACGACTTACAAATGAAATCGTGAACAGCAAGTTAAATTTGGTGAGAAATTTCTTAATTTTTGTTTCTTAAAACTGAATATCCCTCAGCTAACTTCTAAACTTACCCTCTTATTTCATATAGGAAAGCTATAAATGAGAATTCTCTATTCTATTAGTAAGCCCTGTCACTTTGCTGCTTTTTATTTTGCCATTATGTAATTAAAATTTCTTCCAAAGGCAGAAATAAAAGGGCGCTTATAAAGCTAAGTATATATTTAACTCTTCCTAACATCTGCAAGTCTATTTTTAACTTGGAAAATGGCAAACTCAAAATGCCGTCTTGAATTTTAATTCTAAATTGAGTCACAACCTTAACATAATTTAGCTGTTTCTTATCATAAATTACTATTTGTTACCTGATAAGAATAACCATATCCAATTTTGCTATTACCCATAATTTGAATAATAAAGCAAAAATAAAGTTCCCCTTGCTCTCTTTCCTCACCAATATACTTGGGGTAGCTATGTAACTTTTGTTCCTTTTATTTCTTGCTTGTTAATACATATAATTAAACAGAAATTAAAGGTCATAAGCCATTTCAATTGTAAAATGTCAGACATGTAAAAGGTCATGTTAATCATCACTCATTCTATAATAATTTCTTCTCTTTGATTCGATTCATTACTAACAATCTTACTCCATAGGAACCACTGCCAAGACTGTAAGATATGAAAGAGTTCACTAGCTGCTTTCAACCCCCAATGAAGCTGTTCATTTACATTTTTGCATTCATTAATGGATTTAGCTAAAGCTCTAAGTTAGAAATTTCTTTTTTTATTAATAATTTTCATTAACATATAATGTATTATTTGTCCCAGGGGTACAGGTCTGTGAATCATCAGTCTTACAAATTTCTCAGCACTCACATAGCACATACCCTCCCTGATGTCCATAACCCAACCACCTTCTCCATACCCTCCTCCTCCCAGCAATCCTCAATTTGTTTTGTGAGATTAAGAGTCTCGTATTCTTTGTTTCCCTCCCGATTCCATCTTGTTTCATTTTTTTCCTTCCCTACCCTCCAAACCCTCCACCCTGCCTCTCAAATTCCTCATATCAGGGAGATCATATGGTAATTGTCTTTCTCTGATTGTAAGTCAGAGATTTCTAAATGACTTTTAATAGCGGAATGCTTTTTTCAAACAAAATCTTATATGAGAATCTACCATGAAAAACATTTCATTAGTACATATTTTATAGTTCCAAATTTATACTTTTCCTTATTGTAAATTAATCAACAAAAACAACACACTGGTGTTCAACCCAATGTTAACACTTGGCAAACAGGTTCTTGGCTGTTCCCATTTCTTCATTACAGCTTTCAAATTTAAATCAGATAGTTGTGGATCTTCTGAACATCCCTCTTTTATATGGTCTAACAAATCTCTGTCCTAAATGAAGGTGATCCCGCCCAGAAGACATCATACCTGTGACCTGTGCTTGCAATCACAATCTTATCTCCTGGCTTCCAAGTTACTGCTTCTTGTAAAATCAAAGTTCTTTCCCCTGCCTTTGCAGTACGAGCCAGACGAGTCCAGATCACAGACACGGGCAGACCTGGAGCCAACACACACACTGAGTGTTTCTTAAAGATGCATGGTGAGACGAGCTTTATGCATTTTCAGTATTTGCCTGGATTGAATAAATTTTGGGAAGGCTCATTTGACCTTAGTATTTTATAACTCTCTCGAAAAAGAAAAAGGAATATTTAGAATGCTTGCTTTAAAAAAGTAACAGCTAGGTTTATGATAACAAATGTGGGTCTAGAGAACTAAAAAAAAACTGCCTGCAGTGATATACTCCACATAAAACAACCTTCTTAATAGGAACACAATATAAATGTGGTGTGATACTATTGCTAAAATGGGCAGAGGCCTATTATCTTTGCCACTGTTGATAGAATTCACTTAAATTGGTAATCTAGAGACAAATGAAATGTGTAAATTTCTGAAAATTACATTAGGATGTTTATTTAGCACAAGGCAGGACAACAGTTATCATCATGATAGGGATGTTTATACATTCTCAATTTATAAGAGAAATAGATTATTGTAATAGAGAAGATTTTAATATAAAAAGGATTCACACCATGCTTCCTTTAAATAAGTAACCCTGATACCTCAAACATGACAATAATCGTTTTTATTTGCTGATACCTTTCCAGAATACAGTTATATAAAAGTACAACTATAAACTTATATTTTAGAAACAGCCTATTTTAAAATATAAATATAAGAAGTTAAAATCCTCTGCTTCCAGACTTAATGCCCTTTTTATATAGAAAAATGAATACCGTAAACAATACTATGCACAAAGTGCTAAAATGGGCAAAAGGTGCTATGGAAACACATGTAAAGGAGTAAGCACTCAGAAGGGCTTCACCAGGAGTGACCTTGGTTATGAGTCTTGGTAGTCTGAGGGGCTGACCCGCCTTGGATAAGAGGAGGGCAGAGATAAAGAGGGGACACATAAAGATAAGTTTTCATTTAGAGAGAATAATCAGGAGAATCATCTCTGGTTTTCCAGCTAGTATCTTCTGGACTAATTCCCCAAGTTCTATTGGCTGCCCTACCATGCAGATCCAGGGTTCCCTCTCGCACAGCCAGAGTTTTGGCGCCATATACTGGGAGCTCAGGAGATCTCAGGTGTCCGTGCAAAGTAATGACTGCCCTGTGTTGAAATGGGGATGCTTCTGTCCCAATCTGCAAGGGATTTCACAAGCAGCATTCAAAAAGTTAAAATAGTATGGAGGTTCCTCAAGATGTTAAAAATAGAGCTACCCTATGACCCAGCAATTGCACTACTGGGTATTTACTCCAAAGATACAGATGTAATAAAAAGAAGGGGCACATGCATCCAAATGTTCATAGCAGCAATGTCCACAATAGCCAAACTGTGGAAGGAGCCGAGATGCCCTTCAACAGATGAATGGATAAAGAAGATGTGGTCCCTATATAATGGAATATTATTCAGCCATCAGAAAGGATAAATACCCACCATTTGCTTTGACATGAATGGAACTGGAGGGGATTATGCTAAGAGAAGTAATCAAGCAGAGGAAGATAATTATCATATGGTTTCATTCATATGTGGACCATAAGCTATAGCATGGAGGACCATAAGGGAAGGGAGGGAAATCTGAAGGGGGAGAAATCAGAGAGGGAGATGAACCATGAGAGACTATGGACCCTGGGAAAGAAACCAAGAGTTTCAGTAGGGAGGGAGTAACAGGGTGATGGGTATTAAGGAGGGCATGTGTTGTGATGAACGCTGGGTATTATATGCAACTAATGAATCAAAGAATACTACATCAAAAACTAATGACGTACTATACAGTGGCTAACTGAACATAATAGAAAAAAATTTTTTTTGAAAGTTCAAACTTAATATCCACAATTCTAACCACTCTAAAGTCATTCTTTCTTTTGAGAAACTGTTCAGTTATCACTACCTTTCTTATGAAAGACAAAGCTTAAATTTCTAGACAGCCACATACACTATGTCAGATCTTTGTGAAGAATACTGATTGACTTCAGCCACATCTCAGAACTATGGTTTTTCTTGTTCTATTTACAATTCTTTTCT
The DNA here is from genome assembly GCF_902655055.1 of Lutra lutra. NCBI lineage: Eukaryota > Metazoa > Chordata > Mammalia > Carnivora > Mustelidae > Lutra > Lutra lutra. Next base: position 29,550,379 of record NC_062281.1, read on the forward strand.
ATGACAATACATTATTATCTTTCCATTAAAAGCACAAGAATACTCTAGGAAACTTTTCCACAGAAAAAGGATTTTAGACTAATAACAGAGACCTGCATAAAGATAAATTTATGAGAGTTTGTTATATTATCCATTTTACACCTGGCATTTTACAAAGAAATGGAGAGAGGTTATTGATGATGATATATCAGGTTCTCTCGTATACCTGAAGAAGGCCTCCATCTGTGATTAGAATATTTTCTGCTTGCAATTCAATGTCAGCTTCATCAAATATTAGAGTCCCACCTATGAACCATATAATTTTGAAATACAACACAAGGAAAATTATCATTAAATGCTATTTATTAAATTATACATAAAAATTTAAATTCTTATCTTCTTCTTATATGCTTACATTATGCATGTTACTTAACTGCAGCTCTTTGGCAACATAAAGTATAAAAACTTTACATAAGACTCAGGAGTTAACAGAAAATTAAATCCCTAGGGAGATAATTTTCCCTTGATCATTGCTATTTTCAGTGTTTTTTTTTTTTTAAGATTTTATTTATTTGACACAGAGAGATCACAAGTAGGCAGAGAGGCAGGCAGAGAGAGAGAGGGGAGGAAACAGGCTCCCGGCGGAGCAGAGAGCCCGACGTGGGGCTCGATCCCAGGACCCTGGGATCATGACCTGAGCCAAAGGCAGAGGCTTTAACCCACAGAGCCAACCAGGCACCCCTATTTTCAGTGTTTTTAGAGAGTGCAGCTACATGAATTAAAGTTCTATAAACACAGGGCCTCAAAATATAAATTAAGAACAAAAACAGCTAAAATGAAAAACTGCACTTTTTATATAAATCATTGTAATGCTGACATTACCTCTGCACTTTTATCCACTAATCTACACTAGCAACACCCATAGCCTGATTGGCATTATTAAAGAATGTGCTAAGATATATTCTTATGAGACTGATGCAAGTTTGTGAACAGCAGAACTTGACTTGCCCAAAGGTCCCATAGTTAATATAACTTCAAATGACTGAAACATTGTTACCTCAGAAGTTAAAACAAAAACAAAACCTAAAGGTCTTTGAGCAACTAAAACCATTGCAGCAAACTTTACACATGAAAGCCCAAAGCGTTTCATGCTTGCCAATCATTATTGCTTTTACATGCAATTATTTAGTCTTTTATAGCAATAACAGAATACCAAGAAGCAGAGAGAACACCAACTACAATGAAAGCATGTTCAAAGGCAAAGGTGAGAATCACAACTGGCACCCAATGGGAGTCAGAGGGTCATTTAGTATAAAATTTAGCAAATCTCCATAATTTTATAAGCCCTGGGACCCACTATACCAGTCTTTTTCTAAGTGGGAAACACTGTTCAGTTATGACCCACCACATGTAAAGAGGCATACACACACACAGACACACATTATTATTGTTTTTGACACACATTATTTTTAAAGCAAACGTTTCATAAAACATTTAATTTTAAAAGATGCTTACCCATAAAAATGCAAGACATGCTGACATTTTCTTTTCTATTTCCTTAAAAGATTCTGCTTACAACACACTAAATAACTGCATACTGCAAACAGATTCTAATGCTCAGTTTAAAGAACACAATACTACACATTGCATTAAAAGCCTCATACCAGTATGGATTTTCCTAATCATGGGTTTTAGTTAAATTTACTTCACAAAAATATGCCATAATCAGAATCTAACAAGCAGACTTTCAGAAACTTACCCTGAATAAGCAACATTTTCAGAATAGGTGTATTTTGATCCAGCAAAACTGTCTGTCCTTTTGTAATAACAACTAGAGACCCTTCCTCTGGGGGAGATTTTCCTCCCCATGAGAAGTTGGAGGACCAAGCATCAACATACAGGAAGTCAGAATCATCCTGTAATAAAACATGAGAGACTTTTAAATTCAGAGTTTTTACCAGAATTCTTCATGCAAGGACACCTGGGCGGCTCAGTCGGTTAAGTGTCTGCCTGTGCTCAGGTCATGATCCCACGGTCCGGGGATCAAGTCCCACACCAGGCTCCTTGCTCAGCAGGGAGCCTGCTTCTCCCTCTGCCTGCCACTTCCCCTCCTTGTGCTCACTCTCTCTTTGACAAATAAATAAATAAAGTCTTAAAAAAAAAAAGAATTCTTCATTCAATTTCTCAAAAAATGAAGAAATCTAAACCAGTAAACATTTTCATTCGAGATAGAGTATAATCTACTTTAAATGTTATAGCTGCCTATTGGTTTATTTCACAATAGCATAAAGTGAAAAATCAATTACCAGTTGCCCCACAATCCAAAATAATTCAAAACCTAAAATCATAAAATGTTAGCAATAAGCCACAAAAACATGTAACTTTAAATTTAGTATAGTTAGGGGCACCTGGGTGGCTCAGTGGATTAAGACTCTGTCTTTGGCTCAGGTCGTGATCTCAGGATCCTGCCCCTTGATCTCAGATCAAGCCCCCCCATCGGGCTCTCTGCTCAGTGGGGAGCCTGCTTCCCCCTCTCTCTCTACCTGCCTCTCTGCCTATTTGTGATCTGTCAAATATATAAATAAAATCTTTAAAAAAATAAATTTAGTGTAGTTACATCTCAGTTATTTTTTTGGAGACAGTAACAAAGTAAAAAGTCCATTACCAACTACTTTATCTCCCATAATGATGTTCTATTTTTCCTGCCCCCTCCCCCGCTTTTCTATTGCTATGATTACTATACCCAACAGCACTTTACCAGTCTGGCCATGCCAATGCCTCTGATGTTCACACGCACTGGAGCCCGCCCTGAAGAGGTGTGGGCACTTGTCATACAGAGGATATATGTCTTGTTGGAATACTCAACATCACATTTTGCTTCAGCTATGGTGATGAGAACATCTTGCATGTTTTCACTGTAAAGAAAAAAGGGGGGAAACAAAAATTGATGTTTTTTCTCAAATTTCTAGGTCACATTGTCAAACACTATTACTGATATACCTTATTGCAAAAATAAAGACCTTACTCTATGATCCATCAAAGTGCAGACTGAAACTTTTTTCAACAGTAAGACTTCAAAGAATTTGTTGAGAAAAAAGTAAACAAAGAGATTAAGAAGTCAAGAAATAAAACTGTACAAAATTAGCAGGCATTCCAACGTTGGAGGAGAATTGCCTAGGTTCAATTTATTGAGAGATTCTTTGTTAGTCTCTAAACAGCTACTTTTGTAAGAGACTTTCATGGATCCTTCTGTTTATGTGATATCCTCATCACATTCAAATACTTTGGAATTTAAAATCCATGTAAAAATGTAAGCCCAGGGTCCTGAGAAATTATGTACTTGAGGAATTAAAATTGCCTCCTATGATTTAAATGATCTGGGGTTTTGAAGTCAGTCTTATCCATTTGAAGAATGATGACAGTGCAGTACATAAATTTGAGCCAAGTAATGAAAATATTTAGGAAGAAGGAATCTGGCCATTTATAGTGAAATGGATGTGATGTACGAAGACATGTTTCATTGACCCAATGAAGCAGACCATGGTTGGTGATGAGATGGTAAGGGAAGCATAACAAGATGTGATTTATTCTTGAGATATCTGACCAGGACTTAGGGCAAGTTATTTAACCTCTCTAATTTCAGTCTCCTAACCCTAAAATGGGCTAAAAATATCTAAGTGGGTAAGGCAGGAAGTTTCCATGGGGTAAGAAGGTGCCTGACACAGAGTAAGTCTTGATAAATGTTAGCTATTGGTACTACGATGTGCCTCAAGCATGACTTTTGAGAGGTGGGTACCCACTACACGACCAAATTTAAGCACTGTTCTTAAGCACATGAGAAAGCAGGATCATGCGTGAGCTCACACATACGACGCACTGGTGTATGTGTGTAGGAGGACAGTACCTGAAGCCTGATCCCGTGATTGTGAGTCTGGTGCCCCCTGCTGTACTGCCTCTCCTGGGGCAGATTTCAGTGACGAGTGGAGTCAGTAACATAGTGTATGTAAAAGGAGTCATGGACTGGGATAAATCCTTCCCATTGACCACACTCACTTCACAGGCTTGCTCAGGTCCTCTGCCTAGGAGAAGAGAATCAAACTGAGGACAGTTCTGCCATTAGGCTTTTATTCATCCCCAAAACTCCCAAACATTTTCTATAATATCTTCCTTTTCCTAAAATCACTTCCAATATACACAGGCTGGGTGTCAAGTAATAAGGATCTCTAGCAATAGCCAAAAACATCACAAAGTTCATGTACGTTATCAAAGAGGAATAAACCCCTTAGATCCTCCCTTGAACCTCTTATTGCAAAGAATTCTGCAAACTTTCCTGTGTGGGGTTCCAGCCCGAGAGGATCCAACATTGCAAATCAGAGCAGGAAAGGAGGAAGAACTGCTAAGGCATGCACACGACTGTAGCGAGGAGTGACAGCTGGAAGCAAGTATGAGACAGAAAAAGCACAGACACCTGGTACGAAAGTGTACAAAGAAGCAGCAGAGCTGGTGTCCAGACAACCCAAAAACCTCAACGAATCTTGGTAGCACTGCTGTATTTCTTTAAAAATCAGCATATAAAGTGACGCTCAAATGATAAATAAGCTCATTCATGAAATGTTGTATTTCCTTCAATATTCTTTGAGAAGTCAGAAAAGAGGGGCCCCGGGTGGCTTAGTCATTAAGTGTCTGCCTTCAGCTTAGGTCATGGTTCCAGGGTCCTGGAATCAAGCCTGGCATTGGGCTCCCTGCTCGGTGAGCCTGCTTCTCCCTCTCCCTCTGCCTGCTGCTCCCCCTGCTTGTGCTCTCTCTTTCTCTGTCAAATAAATAAATTAAAAAAAAAAAAAAGAGGTGCACCTGGGTGGCTCAGTCAGTTAAGTGACTGCCTTCGGCTCACATCATGATCTTGGGGTCCTGGGATCAAGCCCTGTGTCAGGCTCCCTGCTCAGCAGGGAGTCTACTTCTCCCTCTCCTTCCCCTTTTGACACCCAGCCCCCACTCATGCTCGCTCTCTCAAATGAGTAAATGGAATCTTTTTTAAAAAGTCAGAAAAGAAGTAAAAATGTTTAGAAAAGCTTCATTACATTTTCTTTAAAAATCCTTATCTTTTGTTCACCTAGGGCATTCCTTTGGGTTCTTAAATTTCATTGGACAGTTAAAATTTGTTGTACACTTAAAATGCCAGCTATTTAAACTTCACAAAAACCCAAGAATTAAACTGAAACAGAGGAGTTAGTTTAGTTGCTTAGCTGAGATGACGTAATAAGTAGCAAAATAAGATTCCAGGGCCACTGAGAGCCTGGGCTCTTTATCCACTAAATAATAAGAGTAATAGTAATAACAGCAGCAAATCCCACATCATGTTTCAGATATCGTTCCATCCACTTTACATATATTAACTTATTAAATGTTTATAAAGTAGGCAAAAGTGATCTCACTTTACAGATGAGGGTTAGGACACTGAGGAACAGAGAGGTTGAGTAACCTATCCAAAGACACAGCCTAGGTCTGAATCTTGGCCATGCATTAGCAAGGCTTACGCTCGTAACCATGACACCATACTATCTTTAATGGAAATTAAGAGTTCAACAGGAATTAAAAATGTGTTCTCCATTTGGCATGCTCTGTTTGTATGATAAACTGAAAAATTCCAATTTATTATAAACAATTCGACCTAGCCCAAATGTTATGAATCTTGAAAGACATAAGAAACAAAGTTCTGAAGACATTGTTTAAAACCAAGATAGCCATAAAGGTGATTCAATTGACCCCCAAAACACAAAAACTCGGAAGAAAAAATTCAGACTCTGATTTCTTTAAAATCAATCATTTCTCAAAGACTGCCATTCTTTTTTCTGACTACTCACCATCATTATGTGGGATTTTACATAATAGCGTTGTGCGATCAGATTTAAGCCTGTCAACTGCACATTCTGAGCCACACACTAATATAGTTGAGGTTTGTGGATTAAACCCAGTGCCGGTCACAGTCATGGTCTGACCACCACCAAAGCTCCCTAGTGAAGATATATAAGAGAGAAAAAACACAGCTAATGAAAAGAAAACCTCCTCTGTGTATTTGTTTTAAAACCTGAAATGGAAGTAAGTTACCCTAAATGAAACAATTCTTAGAACTGAAGTCATATAGTATATTACACTGTACTATATTAATGCAATAGAATGTCTTCTGATTGTAGTATTCTAAAAACTTTACCGAATAAATGTTACATCCCATCATTTATTTAAACTACTTCTAGGAGCTAAAACTATTTAAGAGAGATGTTAAAAAAAATTTCAGAGTAGTCAAAACATAAACATAAAATCATTATTTAATTAGGGGTACATTGGTTATCCTTCCTTAAGGTTTTTAGCCACTAAAATAATTTTCAAATAGAAAAAATACCTATTTGTGTATTCATAACTATAGGCCAGTGATGTCTAAACATGAGTTTATAAAAAAATTTCACATATAATCTGGACATTTTAAGTAGGACCAAATTTGAAGTTAATTATATAACACTAAGAGAAATATAGGTCATAAGTAAATATTTCGAGAAGGTTCATTGATACACATGCATGCTTATTTGATACATAAATAAAAATATTTTTAAGGTGTTATAGGAGCTACAAATTTTAGCAGTGTTTGAAGAACATTTTTTTTTTTTCTAAATAAGGTTAAGTGTTTACTGAAATAATACAGAATATTTACATTATTTGTACCTACCTTGGCTTGGGTGAATACTCTCAATAATAAGTGGGTACTCAAAGACAACCGTGGACACAGCAAAGCCTTTTGTCTTATGATGCATCATAACAGGGAAAGTGCCCCCAGCATGATCTTCAGTGTCGCACTGCAATACACTGTCATTGACCATGGTTACATTACACGGAATCGTGTCTATCATCACCAAAACATCCAAGAGATTGGTACCAAAATTAGATCCAGTGATTTGAATTTTGGTTCCTGGTGGACCTTTAAAAAAAAAAAAGCAAATAATATATCTAAATTCCAGTACTTATACATGCATTTATAGATATACCTAATTACTCTCATAAACAAAATAATACCCAGTATTTCAAAGCTTATATAAGTTTAGCACAACAGAGTTTAGCTATACCATATGTTACAATCTACAGCATATTTACAATAAGTTATCTCAACATTCATTATTTCCCAGCCCTTCTGTCCATTGCACTGCATTGTTACTCTACTGTTATTGTTAATGTTAGTTCAGGCTAGTGGAGAAGAGGAAAAATGGGAAGAGAGAGAATTGGAATCCCAAAGTATGAATGTCTCAGCAGGAGTGATGAGCTGAAGTATATTTTAGGGATGGGGTTTACTATTTTTTATTTTTGGTGCTTCCCTGCTATTGGCAACTCTTTTGAGGATAGATTGGTTTTCTTAAATATTTTTAATATATATACTTGATAAATGATGATAGGTAAATAATTAGATGTAAGGTAGTATATACAGAAATAAGGAATTAATTTAAAGAATTATAAGTGAATATTGATGTTGATGCCTTGAATAAATGTACCTAGAACAAAGTACTTCAGTTCTTCTGTTCCCTTCTTTCCCCCTTTTGACAAAAATGTATTGAGGGCATTAAATACAAAGAATTTTTTTCATAGGTCTTCCAAATGAATACCTACATATGTAAATAATAAGTGAATAGGTACAAGTCAACATAACTTGTTACGCATACAGAGTCACCAAATAGTAGGTTGATTTTAATTCAAATAGTAAGAGTAAAAAGATGGGTATCACTGACCATAGTAAAGAGTACTGACATTTAAATTGTCATTTTAAAGACCATAGATATTTACAAGATTTTCATTTTAGGAATGGTTTTAAGATATGAGCCAAAAAATGTGTCCTTAAATTTTTTTTTTATTAACATATAATGTATTATTTGCCCCAGGGGTACAGGTCTGTGAATCATCAGACTTACACATTTCACAGCACTCACTATAGCAAATACCCTCCCCAGTGTCCATAACCCAGCCACCCTATCCCTACCTCCCTTTGCCCAGCAACCCTCAGTTTGCTTCTGGAGATTAAGAGCCTCTTATGGTTTGTCTCCCTCCTGATCCCACCTTCTTTCATTCTTTTCCCTCCCTATCCCCCACACCTCCCCGCCCTGCCTCTCAAATTCCTCATATCAGAGAGATCATATGACAATTATCTTTCTCTGATTGACTTATTCGCTTAGCATAATATCCTCTAGTTCCATCCATGTCATTGCAAAATGGTCAGATTCCACATCTTTTGATGGCTGCATGGTATTCCATTATATATATACCACAGCTTTTTTATCCATTCATCTGTTGATGGACATCTAGGTTCTATCCGTAGTTTGGCTATTGTTAGTTCTTAAATTTTTATTTTGTCTAGCATTTTCACCTTTCAAATTGAAGTGTTGTTCTAAGTGTGATCTATTACCTTGTTACCTTAGTAAATAAAACAGCTCAGTTCTCACTTGTCTGCAAGCCTTGTATCTTCAAATATGTTGTTTGAAAGACACATTCAAAGAAAGAGATGGGACAGAAATGGTTCATGGAAATAAAAACATATGCCAATACCCAGTTCACCATTTGCAATGATTACAAATATATGGGGGAAACTATGTCTTTGCTATTATTCATGATGATCAGAAATAGCATAGAATAATGACAAAAAATTAAGAAGACATCTCAATCTATTCTCAGCTTAGAAAAACAAGTTATATTACATCATTAAGTAAATCTTATTTCATAATACTTTTTTCTATTTGAATGGGCCAATTACCTCCTTAAAAAGAACTCTCTTAAGTTAATAAGTTAGTATCCAATTGTAGTTTCATGGAAATGAGATACACAGAAAAATTCTCAACCTTTAGTAACCTTCATCTGAATTTTAACAGTTGTTTCCTATGCCATATCAACATTAATGACATAAATAATCAATTTTAATTCATAGATATCCATCTATTTCTTCCTGATTTTGAAATTTAGATCAAGTTAAAGGGGATTTTTGTTTCAAAATAGAAGTTGGAACTTGACTAAAAATTTTATGCCAAGAATGTGCAAAGAATAATCACAAAATGGAAACTACACAGAAGAATCTCATGTATTAACTGGGTTAAGTGAATTGTCTAAAAACACATTTTAATAATCATTTATAAACATTATTCCAATTCTACATTAATAAATATTACTGATGATAACATATCGAGACAACATATGGAAAGTATTAGAGTACCTGTATTTGGGACAAGTTCTCTGAGAAGTGGAGTATTTTCCAAGGCATACATAAATGACAGAGGTGGATAAGCAACTGCATTAACAAAGATCTTCACACTGACCCTTCCAGCTGTCCCTGCTGGGGTACAGCAGTGGACTTCACTGGAGTTGACAGAAATAATTTCACAAGGTTCATCCCCAACAGTGACTGTGGTGTTGCCTGGGTAGAAGCCATTTCCTGTGATCACCAACGTAGTTCCACCGGCAATGCTTCCAGAAGTTGGTGTAACAGACGCTACTGTGGGGCTGCTAACAGTAAGGTTTCCCAGAGCCAAGCCTTTACTTCCCACCACAACACTAAGAGAATGAAGTCCAGCTGGGAGAGGACTCACAAGAACAGTGATATTATTTTCATTAACATCTATTACTCTGAACTGTTGGTTTCCAATGAAAACAGCAATGTCCTCCAAGATGGTGCCAAAACCTTCTCCTTCAATAAGAACCTTGACAGGTCCTTCGATAGAGTTTGGGAAGATTCTTGTTACAACAGCAGTGATGCTTTCTAAGTAGGAAAAGCTGCAGTTTCCCTGACACTGAGAAGGCACTCCATGTACCAAAAGATCCACTTTCACAAGCTGTTGGGGAGCAGGAGACGTTTCACACTCAATGGCTGTGTAATTCACTGAGAGAACCTTACACGGAAAATGACCCATGAAGACATCTATACCCGCAGAAGAAGCTGCAAACCCAGATCCTTTTATGGTCACTCTTGTCAGTCCTGCAGTTGATCCTGCATATGGCAACACCATGTCGATGTTTGGCAAAAGTACAAACCGCCTATCAAATTCATTGGACAGTGTGTTGATAGCCGTGCCCAGGTTGTAGACTGTTAATGTGACAATTTCCCTGATGCCAACATCCATTGAGTTCTGAGGGTCAATACGACATATAATGGAATTGTCACTACTTTCTTCTACAATACACGGGTAGCTACCAATTGTAACCTAAAAGTAAAATGAATATGGAAACAAGTCAATACCATTACTCTAGTGTGAACTTAAATTTTATATTAACAACGAAATTTTAAAAATTTGATCTCGTGCAAACTTTTTTATTCATAAAAATAATTTTGGGGGCTGGTTAAGACATCTCTTGGATTAATCTTAAACCTAAATTATGGCCACACGTGAACGTTCATAGCTACATTATTCATAACAGTCAAAAAGACGAAAACAATCTCAATGCCCATGACTGGTAAAAGGATGAATACAATATGTATGTTATATAATGGAATATTATTTAGCCATAAAAAGAAATGAAGTACAGAAGGGAGAGGTTGGGGGATGGGATAACTGGGTGATGGGTATTGAGGAGGGCACGTGTTGTGATGAGCACTGGGTGTTATACGCAACTGATGAATCGTTGAACACCACATCAAAAACTAATGATGTACTACATGCTGCTATAGAAAAAATACTTAGGTGTTATGGGAAATGATTCTTCATTATACCAGGAGCTGCTGAATGCATCAAAAAAAAAAAAAAAAAAAGAAAGGAATGAGGCACTGATAAACATGGAACGACACAGCTAAACCTTGAAAACATTATGTTTAGTGAATAAAGTTGGTCACAAACGGCCACACATATTATTCAGTTTCAAAGAAAGTCCAGAATAGGCAAACCCATAAAGACAGAAAGTAGATTAGTGGCTATTTAGGTCTGGGATGGTTGAAGAGATTGATGGTAATATCTAAGGGTTGGGGTTACTTTCTGGTGTTATAAAAATGTTCTAAAATTGAATGTGGAGATGGATACACAACTCTGTGAATATACGAAAGGCCACCAAACTATGCACCTTGAATGGGTAAATTGTATGACATATGAATAATACTGTAATAAATCTGTTAGAAATTAAACTATGAGGTTATGGATGAAACATTTTCTTTTTATTGAGTATATGGTAGTAAAAAGGAGATCTTTACATACTTACCTTATTAGCACATGTGAGATTACTGAAGCCACGTCCAGTAATTGTTACCAATTCATTCAGTGTTCCAGCAGATGGATTAATGTTGTTTATAGTTGGTGAAAAACAACTTGAAAGCTCAAAGACCAAACCGTCTGAATTTTTAACCCTGGTATTGTTCGGGCCACACAAGGTTTCTGTTGCTAGGCAGCCTGCCACAGAGCTCCCCAAGTGCAAATTCACAGGTCCTGTAAGTCATGGATAATATTCTAAAACAAGAACTGTTTTCAGACTACATTACTCTTTATTTTAATGATAGTGGTTTATATTCTGGTAAAAAATTTTTTGGTTTTGTCTGAATGACAAGAGGGGCTCAGGCAGTACATAGGTGGTAAAGAGAGAAGAGTGAATATAGAAATTAATTTATTTTTCAATTTGTCTAAGCCAGGTCCTATGGGGAAAACAAAACAATAACATCATCTCACATTTTGATATATTTTGAGGGGCACATACAGAGTGTCAAAATTTCTTCACGCTACATCTCATCTGAGGCACAGAAGGATTCTGGGAGAATGGCAGGACAACAATAACATGGGCCTCATTTTATAGAATAGATTTTAGCCTCAGAACTGTCCAGGTCTATCCAAGGTCATGTGGCTGGTCAGACACAGAAGCAGGGTTATACCTAGTCATCTGCTTCCCACTCCAAAAAAGGTCACATACACCCTAGGTCACAGGAGTAACAGGGTTTCCCTCTTTCACCCTCTTACCCTGATCATAAGTGGCTTCAGTGCTACCCACAAACAGGTGCAGGGGAATGTGCCTGGTTTCAGCTGGTGAAACATTAATGACTCCTTGGAGAAAAATGGAGTGAGCCTCATCAACGTATCCACTGCTGTAATAATGGGTTCCAGGCGAGGTAAACTGGTAAGAAAATGAACCTGCCATAAAATAAGATTGTATATAATAAACACAAGCAATTAATACAGCCTCTAAAAAAAATTTCAAGTGACCATTCAAACACAGGCAGGTGACAGGATTCTTATTTTTCATGCACGTGATATTTTGACAGGAAGTAGTAAAGAAATGACTCACTGACTCTAAAAGAACTATCTTCTGTAATGAAATTACATTCCAGGAAGACAAGATCCAGCATTAGTTTTTCTAGAAAATCATATCCAGTCTGGCATAACTCACCACATTTTAAAGAAAACTTCAACATGCAGTGGAAAAACAAACAATACTTTGATTTCATGAGAAAAAATTCAAACTGCTATAAATATAGAACTAAACATACAGTCTACCAGGCACACTTTCACTGAGTTGTCTTAGGAGAAATACTAATTTGCTGATTCCAGTCAGTTGAAGTTCGTTACTTGCTACCAAGTTGGTATGATTAAAACACATACTCCAATTTTCTTTGTATTTTGCTTATTTTGATATTTTTTTGAATTGGTTGATTATTCCAGAATAAATAAAGACATTTCTGAATCAGAACTCATCTCTGATATATAAAATCCCTTGCTTACATTCATTTATAATATTTTTACAAATTTGCAACATTTTCACTACAGTAATAAAATGCCAACTAAATTATTTGTGTATTTACACATATCATTTATGCAAAAGTATCTTAAATCTAAACAACATCTTTTTATCATATCTAGGAAAGAGAAGCATGATACAAATGCAACAAAGTTGAAACATACCTGAAGCAGATTTTTCTCTTCCATTTGTAAATCCTTTGCCATCATAAATTACACTTCCAGGACTGGATACAGAGAAAACCCTATATCCTATTCCCCTAAGAAATAGATGGGCTTGCCAGTGCCACGTCACTGTGTCTCCCACAGATACGTTTAAGACTGATGGTGACCAGGCATAACCTAATCCATGTACTGGAAGCAAGAATTGAGACATTTTTTTTTTTTAAAAAGGAAAAGGAATAAAAGTTCTTAATAATTATCTTTGAAAGTATGGCATTCCAAATTTTTATGTGCATAATTGAAACATGTAACAAAAATAAACAGAAATAATGGAAAGTAAGATAATGAGAAGCTAAGGAAAAAAATTAACCACACACCTCCAACACTGATGATCAAGAGACCATTTGAAAAAAAAAAAAAAGTTGGAAAGTCAATAGGCAAGTTGTTCAGAAATATCACATGGAATATCTTTTAAAGCTGTGATCAATTCTTTAAACATAAGAATTTTCTCAGGCATCGAGGTATACCAAAATCTATATAACTTCAATTTGAATATTTATTTAGAAGCCCATGGCCAATAACAAATTACCATAACTTGGGAAGTTCTGTACTGCAATGAAACCTAATGACAATTTCTCAACTTGCAAATTGCTGTCTAGCCTTGTAGACTCAAGTCTACCACTGATTCATTCTATATATACACCCTGATGTCAAGGAAAGAAATTAGAGACAAACTATTGACAAATTATAGAAAGACATAAGCAACAGTTTTTCCTCTGAATATTTGAAGTATTAAATAAACAAAAATCAAAACAATTTCAGGGTAAAGTGCTTCCATTATTTATAATATATAAATGTTGGCTAATACCTGAATCTTCTCCAGTATTGGTAATCCTGAATGTATTCCCAGTTGAATGAAGAATACATTTTATGATATTTTCTGATGATGAAATCACATCACAAGGGAAGGGCCCTAGAAAGAAATAAGATAGGGGAAAAAATTTTTCTCAAATATTTTTTGTAAAATATAGAGATGAATTATAATCAGTAAACGGTTAAGGCCCTGCATGGGGCACCTGGGTGTCTCAGTCAGTTAAGCATCTGCCTTCAGCTCCAGTCATGATCCCGGGATTCTGGGATCAAGTCCCACATAGGGCTCCCTGTTTGGTGAGGAGTCTACTTCTCCCTCTCCCTCTGTCTATCCCTACTGCTCATGCTTCTTTCTCTCTTTTTCTTGCTCGCTCTCTAATAAATAAAATAAAATCTTAAAAAAAAAACCACAGAAAACAATTAAGGTCCTGCAAAACCCCCCATTATCTAGTAGAATCTTTAACACTTTTCTGATAGTTATCATCTTTGAGTACTGATTAGTTTTAGAACACAGACTTTTCTCTGTAAGGTGTTTCATAGACATCAAATATAAATATTTATTTATTGAAATCAAAAGCAGTTATTCAATTTCTCTTTACAACCTTAACCAAAGACACTTAACCTTTTATATGTTAATAGCAAAATGAAGCTTCCATGATTGAGAGTATTGTGTAAAAACTCAGCACCTAAAAACAAATCTTTTATTTTATTCTTTATTTTTTTAAAGAGCTTATTTACTTATTTTTGTGAGAGAGAGAGAGTGAGCACACGTGGTGGGGAGGGGGAGGGGGAAGGGAAGAGGGGCAGAGGGAGAAGCAGGCTCCCTACTGAGCAAGGAGTCCAATGGAGGACTCAATCCCAGGGTCCTGGATCATGACCTGAGTCAAAGGCAGACGCTTAATCAACTGAGCCACCCAGGTGTCCTAAGCACATCTTCTAAAGAGAAAAAAATGATAACACCCTTCTGTGAGGGAGCTCTTACCTAAGAGCACTGTGTTCTCAGTTGGTATCGTGCTGAACCCCAAACCCATTATAGTGATTTCAGTTCCACCATATAAAGAGCCTCTCTGTGGAAACATGGCAGTCACTTCCAAAATATACTGTATAGAAGCATTTAACCTGTCTCTGAAAAAAAAAAAAATCAATAGATGTTTCAATGAGCTTTCTATGAGGTCCTATTATTAAATTCTTATTGGATATGATTTATTTAGGAAGAGGAAGTAGTTGAATATTTAACTAGACATTACATTTTTGAACTAGATAATCTGGTAATTAGCATGACCTTAATTTGGTTGGATGGTATCTGTGTGTATATATTTAATAATAACACATATTGTATAAATAACAATGTACTACATATAAGAATAATATATAATAATTGTTTTTCCCTAACAATGAAAATTAAATTTCTGAAAATCCCATGGCAAGAAAAATTTGAGATGGAGAGTCGTAAAATATTATGAGAAAGATATGGTTATGAGAACCCAGGTCACAAGAAAAATATGATGTCCTTTAAGATATTTTATATACTCATTAGTGTAAACCATAAAGGATGCCTTATCTATGAGACTAGAGATGAAATTCCACACATTTTATGTAAGAAATAAAAGTTTTTTGCAACTAATTTGAGTTTATTATTCTATGTATGTTGGAGACCTGTCATGATCTCCCTTCCCACTATTTCATTGAGAGAATTTAAAATTTCTTTTGCCTTGTTACAGTCAATGTGTCTGCCAGGAGGCCATCAAAATGAACAGTGCCTTTCTGACCTGATATTTAGAGTAGAATCCTACAACCCAGCTCTCATTGTAAGTACAATGAGTCTTTGTGCTAACTATTATTTCACTTTCTCAACATAACTGAATTTGCATTTCTTCAACTGTCACTGAAATATCCCAGTTTTGTATGCTGTCAATTCCGTTCATTATCTCCATCATGCCAGAGCACAAACAACAGCTCTTCTAGAACCCAAGTGAACTCTGCCCTGTGAATTGAAGAGAGATGTAGCTCTGGGCTTCATAGTTACTGTCGCTCACCGTCCTTCACCTCAAGATTCTGCTGTAATAATCCCTCCTATTCTGACATCAGGTGTACCTGCCTTTTTTTTTTTTTAAATCCCTAAATTTCAGTTTCCTCATTTTCTAAGTATTCTAAACCAATACTTTCCTGAGGCCAGAACTAAAATATTACTAAAATTTTGACAAACAGCTTCCAGGAAGAAAATACTGAACAGTTACCTAAAGGAACAGGTGGAGAAGGAGTCTATCTTTTTCTTTATGGGCAGCTCCTACCCATTTCTTGGCTTAACTGTCACCTTTTAGAGAACACTTTTCTGTCCCTTAGGAAAAGTTAGTGCTCTTTGTTATATGCTCTTACAGACCTGCTACCTCTTACTCATAGTCTTTTTCACACTTATAATTAAGTTACTGATATAATCTTCTGTTTGAAATCTGCCTCCCAACAAAACCGTGGGCATTACTCACAGCGGAGGACAAGTCCCTCTTATTCTTCACAGCAAATCCAGCGCTGAGCAAGTGCCTGCCCCTTACTAACTGCTTGGTAAGTGTTTCCAGAATGAATGAAAAGTATGTGATATATACATAAGCCCAGTTCCACAGAGAATCTTACGACCTAACCTGAATGGCATTAGTCTCAAAACAAAGCACATACTGCACAGTATGGGATATTCTCAGAACACTTTGCAAAAGGAGATGTAGATAGGTGGAAAAAGCAACTGAAATATTATAAAGTTAATGACTATTTCTTTTCTTATCCCAAAACCATTAAGCTCATATGTTCCACAATTCCTCAAGTTTATGGTCATTACTATACCTTGTTGATGCAAAGCCCCAGTTTCTGACTTCTACATAGATATCATGTTTTCCAGGAGACAACTTGGGCAAAAGACATCTAATATCTGTTAAATTCCACTGAAACATCTGGCAGGGTTTTCCTCCGACATATACCTCCACCTTCTGTGCAAGTTCATTTCCAAAGTTATAACCCTTAATTGTTAAATTAACTTCTCCTATTATTTTAAAAGAGAATAAAAGTTTTTTTTACAAGAGGATTCAACTATTATGTGGCATAAAATTTGCATATTAAGTAAACCAACTCATTTCTTATCTTTTATTGGATTTATTTATTTATTATTATTTATTTATTTATTTATTATTTATTTATTAGGAAATCCTAATGCTTACAGAGGCAAGAAAAATAAAATCAGTGAAAGAATTGATAGCTACCATGTCGAGAAAAATTCATGTTAAATTGTTTCATAGGGGGAAAAAAGATGGCAAAGTGCTTTCTGAAAAACCTAATATTTTTCTTCTTATTACACATGTTCAAAGTGAAATAATAAATAGACTAATCTATGTTTAAAAAAATAAAACTTGTGGCTGGTTTTGCTTTAAGAAACAACTGCAGAAGAAACTGTTTCCAAAACCTTTCTAGAAATAGTTTACTTTATCTATTTGATGTATATACATCTTACATATACATATGTATTTTACATATATATACCTAACATATATAGGTCAAATGACTGATCTTATGGAAATTTTTCTTACCTTGTATTGTTCGTACTTTTGGACTAAAATCAGTTATAACTGGAGTCTGTAAACAATTGTAACTATAAGCATCCTTTGCTGTGGCTTGAAATCCGTTGGTAATAACTGAAATATCAACTGTACCCTCAATTCTCTGAAACAAAAAGAAAAAAATTAGAAAATACTAAATGTTGAGATGAAGAAATCCAATGGCTAAAGACAAATAGAATTATTCAAAATAAACTGCTGAAGATGTTTGGTTTCAAACTCATGAATCAGAATCATCTTCAGATAATTAGAAAGCTGTAGTATCCAAGGTAGGCTACATATTTTAATTTTTTAGATAAAGGTATATGATATAGTGGTTTTGAGGGTGTTTATGACCAATTTAAATGCATACATATTATTGGATTCCTAAGGGCTCTGCAATATAGTTAAGAAGCTCTGGACAAGTGACTCTTATGTTTTTAATTTTTTAAAAAGATTTTATTTATTTGAGAGAGAGAGAGAGAGAGAGAGCAAGTGCAGGAGCAGGGGGAGGGGCAGAGGGAGAGAGAGAAGAAGACTCCTCGCTGAGCAGGGAGCCTAATTTAGGGCTCACTCCCAGAATCCTGGGATCATGACCTGTGTCAAAGACAGACACCTGACTGACTGAGCCACCCAAGTGCCCCTGGACAACGGACTTTTTTAAATTGATAAAGCAAAGGTGTTAAAAGTTTTGACATTTTGCTCTTAAAATACACTCAAATGTAATTTTTTATTCCTCTTCACTGAAGAATCACATTATTTTATCTTTTTTGCTGACCTAGTTTCAGAATCTGAGACTAAGATACTTGGAAAAATATTTGGTGCTTTCACTGATATTAATATCTATTCACTCCCCAATTAGGAAAAAAATGCTTTTCCAGCCTCTAGTATTTGTTTTAGGTGCACTCAGTGTTTAATTGAATGACATAATTTAAACAAAGTTTTTATTTACCATACCCTGCAAATTTTCATCATCATTTGGTCCAACACATACTCAAATTTACTTTGCCTACAGATTTCAACTACATAATACCCACATTGAGTCTGCTCAATTTTTTTAGTGTTTAGTTATTGGATTCAGCATCCTTTTGCACATAATAAGCAAACAAGAGTTTTGGTTTAAATTTAGACACTATTTTTTTAAATAAAAAACAATAATTGGTGCTAAGATACAATATTACATGAGGAATTTCACACGGGTTTTTTGGGGGTGTTTATTTACTTATTGCTGACAAATTGAAACTTTAACACATTTTAGACATATATTCTTTTTTAAGAAACAAAAAATATCTAGATTTGTTTCTCTTAATTTTTTTTAGATTCTTAGTACTGAATTTTTTTCATCCTTGGATTTACCTGGTCAACTCTCATTCATCCTTCAAGTTCTGATAGGCTCTTTCTGACAGCCTCTCCTCACTATATTTTATTTTTACTTTGTATCTACTTCTATCATTTCAAGTGGAACACATTATTACTGGTTTATGTGTCTGTCTTTCTAAATGGTATGTAGGTAGAATGTGGATATCTAGAATGATATCTACATTCTAGATACATCTTAGCAGAATGTATCTAGAAATAGCAGAATGTTGAAGAAATACAGAACAGCACTGTAATGCCACAGTTCCTAGGTAAGAATGTCACCTGTTTAACCTACTGGGATTTTCATAAGTTTTCAGAGGGGAAAAAAAGACTGAAATCAGATGCCTTACTTTTGGTGTTCTGCAGGTTATTTTATTCAAATCCCCTTCAATCACATTGCATATTTCATTTCCAACTAATACCCTTGAATTTTCATTAAAGCCAAATCCAGATACAGTCAGAAGAGTACCACCTTCAAAAGGAAACAACAATGACGGTAACAGATCAACAATAACAAAAGGGAACTTTGTCAAGAATCTAACTCATCATTCAAGAATTTTCTAATCATCAAGAGATGTGTTGGCAAATAATCACGGACCAGATTCGAGATGTATATAATCACCACCACATTTGGGAGCCAGAGCTCTTAAAGTCTGGAACCATAAAGGAACCGAGCTAAGTGATTTAATGAAACAACATATTTGGAACCACCATTTGCTCTGGGGCATCACTAGCAAGAACTGCTATTTTCCATACAATCCCCTCCATCCTAAAGAGAAATTATGCTGTTTCTTCTGTTTCTATTTATTTATTTATTTATTTAACACAGAGAGAGAGATCACAAGTAAGCAGAACAGCAGGCGGGTGGGGGGGTTGGGAAGCAGGCTCCCTGCTGAGCAGAGAGCCCATTGCAGGGCTCAGTCCCAGGACCCTGAGATCATGACCTGAGCCAAAGGCAGAGGATTAAGCAACTGAGCCACCCGGGCACCCAATTATGCTGTTCCTATATGCTCACCCATTCTGTGGGTGGGAATGAAAGTGAATTAAGACTCTTCCCAAATCTCAAATTTTACTATCTGTAAGTAAAAGGAACTAAGAAAAAATCCCAACAAAACAAAAATAAAGTAAAATAAAAACACAAAACACACTGAAAAGATCAAGACCAAAGCAAAAATCCAAAACTATGCATGGTCTAACAAAGGGAAAAGAAATGAAGCAGGACAGGAAAAATGTGTTATTTTCTTTCCATCTTCTGCATCAGCCTTCCTTTCCCTGATTTGTTCCTGGAACTTTTTCTGGGTCAAGTAGCTCCACTGAGACTGTAGTTACAAATGGAGCAGCTGGTAAGCAGAATAATAACTAATAAATCTTATCCTGACATAATTGATGAGCTTGTTATAGAAACATGTAATAATTGATGATATTAATTCAATAACCTAAGATGTAAGTACAACCAGTCACCCTGACTTGTGCTTCAAAAGAAACAAAAGAATTAGTCAGCCATTTAAGCACTGTGCCTTCCAAAAGGGGAGCCTCCTTTGTTCTATGTGAGGGAACTTGGGGTTCCTTTCCTTCCACCCTGTTCTAGAAACAGTACAATGAAATGACAGGAATGTATGCAATTTTCTTGGTTTAGAACAATTAACTATTACCTGCCAGGCTGCCAGAAGCAGGCCAGATGTATGAGATCCGATTCTGGTAAGTGAAGTAGAATTCCTCACCCTCTACATTCCATGCTAGTCCAGCATCAGCTACGGACACAGCAACTGGGAAATGGCCAGCACTTCCATTCAGAATCTGGCATTGGATCTCATTTTCTTATGATAAAAAAGAAAAACATGATTAAATATGTTTGTAAGAAAAAATTACTGAAATTCTATATTTGCAAATATAAACATTGGCCTTCATTTTTATACCCCAAGAAATGTATCTAAGGAAAACTACTCATACATTAATTGGGCAAAAGTCTTTACAAGCTACCTGATGTTATGAATCAGACATGGTTAGAAAAAAGCTAGGTGAAAAAAATAATCAAAGCAAAGTGAACAATTTGCTTCTGATTCCCACTGTGGCAAAAAAAAAAAAAAAAAAAAGTTATTTTAATAATAATTTAAAAATCCTAATCTGTAAAATCATTTATACCAATAATTCTAAAAATGTTGGTTCAACAGACGATTTATGTCGAAAACTAAGAAAAATACCAGGTTTCATCAAAAAAGGTGATGAAAACCTAAATGAAAACCTTCACATTTTATTTAGAACAGTATATGTACATTTATATTACAGGTGCATTATTGACTTAGATCTTAAGAATGCACAGAGTATCTGAATTAAAAACAACTTAATTATATGGAAGGTGCATTGCTTATGTAATTCCAACCTATTAAAGTTAAGGAAAATACCGAGGATTATGAAAGATAATTTTTAGGGAAATAAATAATCATGGTTTTCACTTTTTCAAGAGTTGAAAATGTGAATAATCTTGAAATTCTAGGTTAATGGATAGATATTTTGTTGGGCTAGTAGTGAGGGAAGATAGCCATGTCCTTTTGCTGCTTTACTAAAGTGACACTGTCAAAACATGGGCAGAAGGAACCACGAAACAGCAGCGTGGCAGCATCTATATTTTTGTGTCCTAAAGACATACCAAAGAAGGAAAGCTTTTATACAATCGCTCTATGAGGGGAAAAGAACAAAAATTAGCTATTATGGGATAAAGACACAGTACAGCACTGAAAGAATTAGTTTGTGGTCATAACCAAAGATTAAAAAGATAGTGCATTCTTCCACAGAAGTTTGTCAATTTCATGCCCCCATAGCATACTCCATAGAAGAAGTATTATTATAATACTGCTCTTTGAGCCCATTTTCTCTTAGAGAAAAACAATTAGATCTAATAATAATAATTTTACAAAGGACTTACCAACCACAGAGAGAAGAGAGCAACCCATTGGTCCAACTGAGACTGATATAGCTGAATTGGGAGAAAATCCAGAGCCTGATATGGTTAGAACTGTGCTTTCTTCATAGGACCCTGAAAATGATGATTTTAAACAACAGTATTAAAACAACAACAACAACAACAAAACCCACAGAATCTGTTGTCATGAAATCAAATGCTTTGCAGAGAAAAGCCTAACTTCTAAAGGCTATAAACAATAAGCCTATAAGAAAGCAGTGGGGGAAAACACATATTTCTCAATGGTAAATTTTTTCCCATTGAATTCCTCTACATTGCTTCATGTTTTAAATCTAGGTTAATAGAGATTAGCAGAAGAATTATCTACTGAAGTATGGAATGGCATAAGGAAAGGAAAATTACTATGATGACAAATAAACAGTCATCTCTATATGGTAAATTATACCATGACAGAAGAGCTATCACAAAATCATGAGAAAAGGATTAACTGTACCATATGTGTTGTGGCACTTTCTGTCTAGGGTAACACATATGCTAAAGTGCTTGAGATACGACCAGGGTACACCCCCCGTCTCAGCATCTTATACTTACTGTTTTTCCATTCATTCTAACATCCAGATTTGATTGGTAAGTGGTATAGTCACCCTACCTATATGACGTCACATACAATATGGATTCCACATGGATTTAAATAGCTAAGAATTAAAAATGCAATACTCTAGAATTTTAGAAGAAAATGTAAACATCTTAACTTTAATGCATAGATGGGTCTCTTACATAAGATTAAAAAGTCATGGTTAACTATACAGGAAAAATTAATAAATTGGAATAAATCAATGACTGAAATGGCTCCATAAGCAAGATACCTACAACAAGATACTAAAACAAAGTTCAGGTGTCATACCTGTGCATAGGATTGGTCAACATAATATATAATACCCAGCTATAAGTCAACAGAAAAAAAGACAATCTGGTAAGTGGATAAAAGATGTTAACAAGCCATTTGCCGAAGAAATGACCCAAATATCTGAGAAATATATGAGAAGATGCTCACATGCATTACTCATCAGGGAACAGACAAATTAAGATGATGATGAGAGAACCTCTTCACCCAGCAAATTGACCAAAATTAGGAAGCTGATGATTCCAAGTTTCAACAAAGGATGTGGGGAATACAGCACTCTCATGCCTACAGCAAGTACAGGCACTCTGGGGAGCAATTTGGTCACCTAAAACACTGAATACACACTAACTTGTTTATTATCCAGCAATTCTCTCTCTGGGCATATACCCTAAAGAAGCTCCAGCATGTATACAGCAGGAGATTCACGCAGCAAACCTCAAAACAGTCACGTGTAAAAGCAAAAAGTTGGACACAATCTAAATGTCCCTCAATAGAGACAAAAATAAATTGGTATATTCACAATGTATTTTAAGATGATGAATTGGACATGTATAAAACCATATAAATATTTCTCAAAATGAATGCTGAATGACAAAAATCATATGCAAATGATATTTACAGTGTAATAGCTCTGATATTTACATTTCAACATCTTTTACATAAGCTTAAAAAAACTGGCAAAATCACCATATGTGCATCTGATATACAAAAGGCAAAAATGGCATGGAAGAATACATACAAAATTAATTATTGTGACAGCCCCTGGGGAGATCTGTAGGCACCAGAACCAGCGACTGTGTCTCAAGAGGACATTAGCTATTCCTATAATATTTCCTTTCTTAAATTAATGACTGGTAGTAACTATGACAAAATGTTAACTGAGCTAATTTTCAATGAAGAGAATATAGATGTTTTTATAGCATTATTTATACTTATATTTCCATTATTTTTAAATTTATCAAAATATGGCAAAAGGCAATTCAGATTGCTATTATTTACAGTAAGAAACAATTTTTTCAGGAAGTTCATACAAAAATGGAAATTCATTATAAGATACAAGGATAGATGTAAAAATATAAATATCAAAGGACCACAACCAAATGAAAGTTAATCAGATTCTTATTCTTGATGGTTTTGACCCCTGTGACATGAATTGTCCCAAAGTAATATCATTATTGTAAAAAAAGTCTGAAGAACATACTCATTCAACACAAAGATGTGTTTTTAAAATTTCCCTTTTTTCCCTGATATTTAATTAGCAGATGAATTTTCCTACTAGTCACCAAGATTAAATCTGTGATGATAGCATCTGAGCTTATCTTTCTGACTGAAACAAAACAAAAGACTACTCCTAACAATCCTTAGTCCTGCTATTTATTTCAGTACTTGGGCATTCAGACACAAAGTGTAATCATGTGTTTTAAAGTAATAACATATTATGAAGATATGGTACAATGTGTCACCCAAGACTGAGTTCTTGGCAATAATTTTTCTCTCCAGTTCTCAAGCCTAGGACCTAATTATTTTCTTTTACTAAACAGCAGCTGTCTCATTATCAGTGTTTTAGTACTAAATCTCCTAGAAGTCGTCTCATATAATGAAAGATTCCTGTTAATACCCCAGCAAGCAGAATTTCACAAAAATGCTCATCAGAGTGAAATTTTAGAGACTGAATCTAACATGGTGAAACTGCAGAAGTAGAAGACTGGGGAGTTCAACTTCAAATGTGATTTTTTTTTTTAACAAAAATAAGCAATAAGTGCTCTTTTCACAGTTTTTTGATCTGATAGATTTTTTTTTAACTGTGTATAACTGTTTGCTTGCCAGAGTTGGTGAAACTAGTATGTTAAAAAAAAATCATTAGTAGTTTACATTTTTGCTAGTTGTCTTCCACCCACTACTCTACATTAAAAAGCATATTACCTTGAGATGGGTTTATGGCTCGGACTAATGGTGTGGCCATGGGATCCCATGTAAACCCACAGTCACCCGAACATTTAGCTGGAATTCCATTGACATGGACTTCAACCTTCAAATAAAGAAACACAGATGGAGAACAGGGGTAGCATGGCTAAGGAGAATATGCATAAGATTTAAACAAATGATGAAATTTTGTTTGTTTGCATGTTTGTTTACAAAAATTAGTCTATTCATTTATACTTTTTCTGCTTTGACCATTATTCATTCAGCAAATGTGCCTACTATGCAAAAGCACAGTTGTAAATGTTAAAATATAGTAATACAACATTAAAAACAACCAATGACATCCCTGATGTCACTCAATTTATCTTCTAGTGGGGGAGAGATAGTTGCACAAGACCATACAGTTTTTTCGTAAAGATTATATTTATGTATTTGAGAGAGAGTGCATGAGAGAGAAACGAGTGGGGCAGAGGGGGAGGAACAAGCAGCCCCCCCCCCCCCCCCCCCCGCTGAGCAGGGGGTCCAATGCAGGGCTTGATCCCAGGACCCGGAGATCATCACCTGAACCAAAGTCAGACACTCAACTGACTGAGCCACCCAGGTATCCCAAGACTATACACTTTTTAAAAAAATCAAATACATATTATGATGTAGGGGTGAGTAGTGCTATGAAGGAAAATAAAGGTTGCTCTTGAGAAAGTCATCTAAACTCTTCATATGGTAATTTTCTCATCATTAAAGAATATTAATAATCACTTCACAGAGTAACTGTAAAGATTAAATAAAAGACTATATTTTCAAATTCTAACAGGAAGTAGTTAAGCTTAAAAATCCACTCTTTTATCACAAAGAAGATAATTTCCCCAAGAGTCATAAAATAGTATTATTGAGTTGATCAACCATTGACACAAAAATTCGTGAAAATAAAGACCTCATCCCTGCTGTTTATCTAGTCTTTAATGTCTTACAAAGTAGTTACACATTTAAAATTGTATTAAATGTCATGAAGAAAGTTTCAGAAATACCTGTGGTTGTTGGCTGGGTATACGAAGTAGGTCTCCAAGTATGCGTTGTCTGAATAAGCCACCTTCTTTTATCTTCATAACTGTCATATTAGCCTTTTCTCCAATAATATTGGAATCATTAATCTATTGTTACACAAAATTATTTTACTAGAAAGGCTATGATAAATATGAGCACACTAAATTTTTCTTTAAAATTAAGCGAAGTTGAAAGTGAATAAAAGCCAATAATTTAAAAAAAAGGATCTGAAAACATTTTAGTTAACATTTTTTGAAAAAGGAGCCTCTTCACAAGTGAACATAATCTATCCCCAATAAAATGCTAAGATTATTCAGGTTGAATCAAATGACTAACATTAACCTGAATTTTTAGAATAAAATATGTCTCAGGTAAATGAATTTACCAAATTTTATTTTCTCAGAACATTCTATGCTTTTCTGAATATGACTGCTTTGACAAATGATTGTTGAAAAGTAGAATAATTTATTCCTCTTTCCACCTGAAAGTCAACTTTTCTCCTTCAGCATTTTTCACCCCTGAACGTCCTGGTTTTTCATCCACTTGTGGAATTATATTTTTGCCAATGATAAAAATGAATCAAATCAAATCAATATGTAGAACTTGGTCATTCCAAAATCTCTCTACGATTATGGTAGGCTTCTGGTATAGACAGTGGCTAACAAAGAGATAGGCGTCTCCATGCTGGGCCTTGTGTGTGCCTATCTCTTTGTTAGCCACTGTCTATACCAGAAGCCTACCATAATGGTAGTGGTGATGAGAAGCAGAAATGATGAGCAAGCCAAGGAGACTGGTCAGAAAAGAGGCAAAGGGGCTAAGTGCACCGACCCAGCAGAGATACCAAGAAGACCAGTTACTAGAGCTGCTCAGCTACAGAATCTTCTAAGTCTCATTGCATTTTCTTAAATAACCTCCATATCTTTATGATTTACTATTTTCCACATCTATAGTCTGTGTGTGTACAATATATGCTACAATTACACACTTTTTTTCTCCTCCCTCTCTCTCCTTTTTTTTCCATGATGGTTTCATAAGGAGACTGCTGTATTTTTTCCACCGTACATCATGGACATCTTTCCAGGTCAATACCCATGGGTCTACATGTAGCTGCATGGCTGTCATGCGAAGGCTGTGGCAATTTATTTTTTATTTTTTAATTTTTTTAAAGATTTTATTTATTTTTTGACAGAGAGAGACCACAAGTAGGCAGAGAGGCAGGCAGAGAGAGAATTGGGGAAGCCGACTCCCTGCTGAGCAGAGAACCCGACGTGGGGATCGATCCCAGGATGCTGAGATCATGACCTGAGCCGAAGGCAGAGGCTTAACCCACTGAGCCACCCAGGCGCCCCAAGGCTGTGGCATTTTAACAATTCTTCCACTGACCGGAATAGGTTCCTACCTTTTTACTGTTACAAATACAGCTGCAGTGATTATCTCTGTGCCTACATCGTTTCATATTTGTGTTATTATTTCAGTAGTATAGAGTTACATAGTTGAGACTATGAAATCAGAAGGTATCTATATTCAGACTCCACTACATAATCCCCTAAAAAGTCATACTAACTTTCTTCCAATGGTACAATACTGACTTTCTTCCAATGGTGCATGAGAGAGACTGTTTCCTGACATTCTCACTATCACTTGAAAGTATTATCTTTTTAATGTTTGACAATCTGAGCCCCCAGACACCTCTAGACTCTTCTCCTTCACATGCTCTGGGCCTGACCCCTCCTCCCTGCCCCCTTCACACTCTAACTATGCAAAGGTAATTAGATGGCAACCTAACATGTGACTCCCTCATGAACTTGAAAGTCATTTTCAGAACCAGAAAATACGCTAGTCCCCAGCATACAGCTCTAGGGGATGGTGGTAGAATTATAGACAGCAAGGGTGATATACTTGGTGCCCCCGTAAAGTATACCCAGATTTAGTTTTGAGAATAGTGCTCCCTGACCTCCTCCCGCCCTTGCCAAGGGTCTTCTAACACATATTCCTGGACTCTTTCCAGAGGGGACAGCAAATAAAGTACCAAGAGCAATTCTCCATGAAAGAGAATATCTTGTCAACTTCATTGAGAACAATCTTCTCCTTAAATTTCCTTTTTTAAATGTTTAGTCTACTGTTTGCTTTTTTTAAAACATAGTCTCAAATATCATAAAAATGGGACAGGGTAAAAAAAAAAAAAAAATGAGGCAGGCTGCGAATGAGCAAGCAACACACAGAAGAGAACGAAAACCAAGCCAGCTGAGGGAACCTGTAGAAGATTCTGCTTTCCACATGTGCTTCTCCACTTGATGTTCCATGAGTACCCAGCGCAGTTTCCCTCGCGTGTCACTGAGACGCGACCCATTTCTTCCACACTCTGGAGCGCAAATTGTAAATCTGTAGCTGACACCGTGGCAGGAAGGCCTGCTCACACAGAAGGACAGGGAATGAGAGGAGTCAAAAATTCACAAATAAATTTCACTCTTAAAATACAGGAAATGCGTACTGTATATTGTTACTTATAAGCCAACTGTCCTCCTCCAATATAGTAAAAATAAAATTTGTATCTTATTTATGCCAAGAATTTCTGTATCTCTTGGAAGCAAAAGTTATATAAGTAGTATACCTAGTATACCTCAGATTATAACTTGGGCTCAAATATTTTTATTTTTAATATTGATTAACTTTATAGATAACCTATAAGCCAAGCGATATAAAAGAAAAACTTTTGGAAATATAACCTGTTATATCTGGAGAGGTGATGAAGAAAAAGTGAAAATATAGTTTGTTCTGGATAACTTAGCTTTACATCACTAACATTATCTCAACTATATAAATTATGTAGAGAAACCATACTAGAAAGAAATACACCAAAGTGTTTATTATGGTTGTGTAGACTGGCACAGTCCAACTGATATAGATAGATATATATATATATATATATATATATATATATATATATATATATATATAAATGTTCTGAACTTTTGTTTTATACCTTTGAGGATGTGTCCATAAGCTTGAATGTCAAAACTGCCCCTTAGAGGTGGGGACGCGGCTTGAATTCTTTGAATGCGAATCTTTGACTCCCCTGGCCAATTATTTCCTCTGTAAACGGACTCATTCTCTGTCTCGTTTGTGATTATCTAATTTCCAAAATAAATATTGATAAAATGATTAAACATAAGAACAGCTAACATGATTTCTATTTCACTATTGTACAATCCTGGGACATGGCATAAATGAGCCTCAGGTATGCAGGACTCTTCAGAACATTAAGGAGAGTCACATAAATCAACACAGGCCATCCCTGTATAGCTGCAATAATGAGGCCAAAGTCAACTCAGTCATCTGGGCAGCAATCAGCTGGAACCACAGTAATACCTCATTAATTCACAGTGTACCCTCCATCACTCAATGAACAAATATTTATTGAACAGGCATTCCATTCAAGGCACAGTGCTAATCACTGTGGGGAGGCAGGGAAACACAGGATCCAGTCTTAGCTATCAAAAAAGTAAAGTTCTTTTTGGAGAAATAACATATGGGGACCATAAAACTAACAATATGTGATAGTATATAATCAGCAGAGAGAAATGTTCCAGACTCAGGAAAAGCCTAACGCTGAGTGCCAATCAATTGACAAAAGCAACAGTGCTATAAAAATTCATAGATTATAACTAGATTGTAACATTAGATTCGTAGATTGTAATAGTGAAAATGTTAGTCTCCTGCTTCTGATCCCTCGTAGTTGTCTGTGAATCTTGAGGAATTTAAAACTGTAAGCCTCGTAGCCCACTGAAGGGATTAAACATAATTGCCAGAAGACCTATGCAAGAATGTTCATCACAGCTTTAGTCCTAATAGTGTCAAACTGGAAATAAGGCAAAAGCCCATTGATAGGATGGTTAGATTGTGGTATATTCACACCATGGAATATGATAAAGCAATGACAAAGAATGAATTACAGCTACGTGGCAACACAGAAATCTCACAACAGCAAATAAAAGGAGCTAGATGCAAAAAAGCACATGCTGCTTAAAATTAAATAATTTAAATTGTTTAATAATAATTAAATAATAATTTATTGGTATGAAGATTTAAAACAAGCACAACTATTTATTGGTGGTAGAAATCAAAACAGTGATTATCCAGGGGTAGAGACGGAATAATTTAATGACTAGGGGAAGACACAAGGAAAGCTCTTAGGGACCTAACGATTTTCTTTATCTTGACCTGAGTAGTGGTTACATGAGTGCATTTACTTTGTAAAAATTCATGGGATTCAGCAAGGCTGCAGGATATAAGATCAACACAAAAACCAGTCACATTCCTATATACAAAAGCAAGCATGTAGAAACCAAAATTAACAACACAGACCATTTACAAGTGCTTCAAAGAAAATGAAATACATACAAATCTAGCAAAACAGGTACTGGATCTGACCTGAAAATTGCAAAATGTTGACGGAAGTCATCAAAGAGGACCTAAATATGCTGCTGAAAGAGAGTAAAGAAGATCTAAATAAATGGAGACATACCCTGTTTTTGAATTACAAGCCCAATAAAAGTGACAATTCTCTCCAAAATGATGTACAAGTTTAATGCAATTCTTATCAAAATGACAGCAAGATTTTTGTGGACATACACAAGTATGTTCCAAAATTTACATGAAAAGACACAGGACCTAGTATAGCTCAATTTTTCACAAGAATAAAGTAAGAGGAATCACTCTATCCAACGCTATCCTACTATACAGCTACAGCAGAGACTGGTCGATGAATCAACACACAGAGCAATGGAACAGAATAGAGAATACAGAAATATGCCTCCACAAATATGCCCAAATGACTCTTGACAAAGGTGCACAAGTATTTCAATGGAGGAAGAACAGCTCTTTCAGTAAATGATGTTAGGTCAATGGGAGCACAGGCAAACAAGGGACCATCAACCTAAAGCTTCACATCTTGTACAAAAGTTAACTCAGAATGGATCATGACCTTAAATACAAAATGCACAGCTATAAAACTTTCAGAAAAAAATAGAAAAATATTTAGGACTTCGGGCTAAGTGAAAATTTCTTAAACTTGAAATCAAAAAGCATCATTCATAGAAGGGAAAATTGATAAAATGGCTCTTACCAAAATTAAAAACTTTCATTCTGTGAAAGACCTTATAAAGAAGATGGAAAGGCAAGGTACACATTGAGAGAAAATATTTGTAAAGCCACGTATCTGAGAAAGGGCTTATATCTGGAATATAAAAGAGCTTTAAAAACAATAGGTAAATAACCCAACTAGAAAATGTGCAAAAGACATGAAGAAACATTTCACAGAAGAGAATACATGGATGTTCAACATCATTAGCTATTGGGGGAGGCAAATTAACACCAAAATGAGCTCCAGTACCTACCACCAGAACGGGCTAACATTTAAAAAGTAGTGATCATGTCAATGCTGACAGGTTTGTGCAGAAACTGATCACTCAAACATTGGTGGGAATGTAAAGAGGTACAGCCGCTTTGTAAAAGAACACGGTAGTTTCTTACAAAACTAAACATGTCCTTACCACATGACCCCATAATTGCACCAATTGGCAATTAATCTGGAAAAATGAAAATTTTATGTCACACGAAGACTTACAGATAAACATTCACAGCAGCTTTATTCATAGTAACCAAAACCTGGAAACAACTCAAATGTCCTTTGATGAGTAAGTAGCTAAACCAACTGTGGTACATCCATAACATTTACTACTACTCAATAATCAAAATGAACAAATTATTCATACACACACAAGAACTTGGAGGAATCTCAAAGGAAATATGCTGAGTAAAAATGCCAATCTCAAAAGGCTGTATACTGGTATGATTATGTAAGATCTGATTCCATTTTATATAACATTGTTGAAAAGACAAGATTGTAGTGATGCAGGTTTGCCAGTTAAGGGGGAACAGAAGGGAGGAAGCTGACTGTGGTTATAAAAGGGTAGAACAAGGAATCCTTGGAATGGAACTGGGTCAACAGATGTATGTACACATGTGATAAAACTGTACAGAACTAGAGGTGCCTGCATGGCTCAGTTGCTAAGCATCTGCCTTTGGCTCAGATCATGATCCCAGGGTCCTGGGATCAAGTCCCGCATCGGGCTCTCTGCTCAGCAGGAAGCCTGCTTCCCTCTCCCCCACTCTCCCTGCTTGTGTTCCCTCTCTCACTGTGTCTCCCTCTCTGCCAAATAAATAAATAAAATCTTTAAAAAAGAAACTATACAGAACTACACATATATATACAATATATACATACACCCAAATGAAAGCATGTAGGACTGGTAAAATCTGATTGGTAGATTGTATCAATATCAATTTCCTGGTTGTGCTATTATGTTATGGTTATACGAGATGTTACTGTTGGGGACAAATGGGTAAAAAGTAAAAGGAATTTTTTTTTTTACTTTTTTTTAACAACTGCATATGAATCTACAATTTCTTCAAAGTAACAATTTTTAAAAACAATTCATAGATCTGGACATTTAACATATGTGCACATTACTGCATATATCTTTCATTTGAATTTTTTTTAAAGGTCACAAACATATGTCCCATATGTCCCATATTCTTTAATTGCCCTTGAGTGAATAACCAAAGCTAGAGCATACAATTACCAACTTTAATGAGCAATCTTGAAAACTGAGAGCTGATGACACAGATGCTTTGACAATACAATCCCCTAAGTTAGTTACTACATTTTGTCACAGAGCTAAGAGTAAAAGACTGAAAAATACTTCCAAGACATTCATCTTGAAGATACTAAGATTCAAACATTGCACCAGCATGGGGTAAAGCAATTTTTGTGGAGTACTTACAGTTTTTCAGTATTTTTAATCACAGAATCAGAGTGTGATTAAGCAAAACACTCTTTGAGACTATAATAATGTTTAATTATTATTTAACCCTAATCCTGAACTTATTATATTTTTTTGGCTCATTGTAGAAAATTATATTAATCCATTGTATATTTTTATGGGACATTAAATTTAATAATACTTATAGGGAGCTCCTGGGTGGCTCAGTTGGTTAAGTGTCCAACTCTTGATTTTGGCTCAGATCATGATCTCAAGGTCATGGGATCAAACCCCACTGTCAGGCTCTGTGCTCAGAGAAGAGTCAGAGTTTCCCTGTCCCTCTCCCTCTTCTCCTCCCTGTGCTTGCGCACACACACACACACTCTCTATTTCTAAAATAAATACACAAAATCTTTAAAAAAATAAAAATAAAATACAAATACTTGTAGTATTTAATACTGATTTTATTATAAATAACTGAAGCAGTATAAAAAATTGTTCAGATCCTTTTGGAATTTTAAAAAACTATCTTTTTCTTCCCTGTACCCATTTTGATATAAACAAAAAATGGTGTTTAGAACAGAAACTATTCATTTATTATTTTATCTTTTTTTTTTTTTTTGAGAGAAAGAACACATGTGTGTGACAGTGGGGTGGGATGGTAGAGGCAGAAAGAGTGAGGGAGAAAGAGAATCTTAGGCAGGCTCCACACCCAGTGCAGAGCTCAACATGGCACTTGATCTCACAACCTTGAGATCATGACCTGAGCCAAAATCAAGAGTTGGATGCCTAACCAACTAAGCCACCCAGGCAGACCAATAACAGAAACAATTTTTAAAAATATTGCAGAATCTCAAATTTTCTCTCAACAATCTCTGTTTAGAACATTTACTGAAAGATCCTGCAACTTTTCCTTTCAAGTCAACAGTGAAAACTCTACTTAAATCTGACTGTTTAAGAATATTTCTCTTTGTTTTTTTTTCCATAGATATATCTCTCGAAGATTTTTTTTCCTTAAAGATTTATTTATTTATTTGACAGAGAGAGAGATCACAAGCAGGCAGAGAGGCAGACAGAGAGAGAGGAAGGGAAGCAGGCTCCCTGCTGAGCAGAAAGCCCAACTTGGGGCTCGATCCCAGGACCCTGGGATCACGACCCAAGCTGAAGGCAGAGGCTTAACCCACTGAGCCACCCAGGCTCCCCCTTTGAAGATTTTTTAATGAACACGAATTTTCATGCTCAAGTTCAACAAGCCTCTAACTCTTCATTTATCTTTAGCACAGTTATCTTGTCCTATTAAAAGATATTTCATCTGTATGTCAGCCATTTGAAAAAATAAAAAAGAAAGTTTGCTAGACCAAAGCTAATTTCCCATGAATTGAAAGCAGTAAGTTGTAAAATTCTAGGCTTACCTGCCCAAAGCTCACAGCCATCATGGGTATATTATAACTGCAATTATATGAAGTCATGGTGATAGAATATTGGTTGGTCATACTTGATCCATTAGTTTTGGTGTGATTCACCTGAAAACTCTCTAAAAATATCCCTTTATTTGCTAGTGCTGGAATTCTTCTCTTTGGCATTTCTAAAAAACATAGAATAATTGGGAAATAAAATTGCATGGGCTTTGCTGCTAAAAAGAAAACCCTCAAATTACATCCATGTCATGGAATAAGCTGTGTAAAATAAAATTTTAGAAAGATCTTAAGGCAAGTAGTTGTTGGATCTTGATAAACTTTTATTTCTAGAATATAAAGCTTTAAAGTCAGTCAACATATAAGCCTCATCAGATAAAAGAAAATATTTAAAAACCCTGGTATCCATGTAGCCTTCTGTGGACCTGTTAGTTCTCTTCTGCTCTGGGTTCCCTGAAAGAGGTGCTCACTGGGATGTGTGCTCCATGAGGACGGGACCAGGAGGACAGTCTTGTTCACAGCAATTTATTTAGTACCTAGCACAGTGCCTGCCACATGATAGGTGCTAAAGGCGTGTTGTTTAATGAACTACATTTATCTGGACACAAGTGAGCTATCTTATATATGGGCTCCACCAATCATAATGTAGGTCTGGTGAAAGCAGATTCAAAAGAAGGGACTCTAAAATAGTCACATTTAGGGGCACCTAGGTGGCTCAGTGGTTAAGTGTCTGCCTTCGGCTCAGGTCATGATCCCAGGGTCCTGGGATCGAACCCCACATTGGGCTCCTTGTTCAGCAGGAAACCTCCTTCTCCCTCTCCCACTCCCCCGCTTGTATTCCCTCTCTTGCTGTCTCTCTCTCTGTGTCAAATAAATAAATAAAATCCTTATAAATAAATAAAAATAAAATAGTTACATTTAAGTTGTTACCAGTTGACTCATGACCTTGCACTTGAAAATAGTTCCAAATGAAAGGATTCCAAAATTCTTCTGAAAAATGGTAGTAGTCCCTTTTAAGGTGAATTAGGTTGACTTTTTTGAAAGGTCACAGTTTAATTTTAATTATTTTATTATCACAGCTCATATACATGGGTCTAATGACATGACTAAAACTCAATGCTTAGACTACCAGAAATAAAGTTTTCATTTAAGTATTATTAATTATCACCATTAAGTCCCTGGAAATATTTGGCTGAATTTTACCAAACAGATGTCAGAGTCAACAGCCGACTTTTAGGAGCAGATATCTTCATAGTTAGTGTCTCAAAAATCAAACAAAGTAAAAAGAAAATGTTTGCCACCCTTTGTATATCTGTAAACAGAATCCAGGACTATTAAGACTAATTCTTGTTATAATGACAACGTTTACATTGAGGGTACATTTATCCTTAGAATAAAAAATAACATGATTTAAATAATAACATTGAGGTGAAAGAATGAGTTATAAATATTTAGGGATCAATGTTTCTATTTAAATTAAAGAATAGAAATAACTCCCATGGTGAGATTTTACTACAAGAGATTTAGAAGGCTTAACTAGATATGAAATGATACAACATACCATCCCACGCTGAGACGGTAGAAGTCTGTCCAACGTATACTGCATCTACATAGAAGGACTGTGTTTCTGATGCTTTCTGTAAACCAATCCTCTGAAGAGAAAAATTTGTCCCAATGTATTTGGTTTGTATGAGGTCCAAAAGGTCTATGCAAGTATAGGTCCAGCTGAAATATGTTTGATTAATTAGGTGGATAGGTCAGTTGTAATGTTTAACGTAAACCAGTCCACTATAAAAAGCATTCAAATGTCAAGGAGTGAAAGTGCTTTTCCCCACAAGACCATCCAGCATACTTCATTAGTACAGAAAAGCAGCCATAACAAGGAACAGCAGACAGAAACTTAAATTTAATGTTTAAGATTTAATTTTGCATACAAAATTTAACATTGCATAAAGTAAACGATTTAATGTTGCATATAAGTACAGGTTTTCTTTTATCTGTAGCATTGGCAGTAGCCATAGGGACATGAAATATTCTGTCGCAATAGGTAAGGAAACTAAGGAGTATGCACCTTGGTGTAGAGTGTGTAAATAAAAACAAGACACAAGAATGAAGTAAACTATTTCAGTAAAATATGTGAGGGATAGAAGAGTAAATTCAGGTCAGTACTAAGATGCAAAATTGGACTTGTTATTACTTCTAAAAGAGCTCACTGCAGTTACACTGTCTGTTGTTCTAAGTGACAAAGAAGTGCTACATGATTTATCATACAACACCTCTTAAATGTGTAATTTAAACTCAGATTTTGCACTACATATTAACTGCATTGGAATTCCATAAATTATAATTAAGCAATTCAGCTATGAGAGTTTGCCACAAAGAGATAAATATTGCCATGGAAATAACTAAATACAATTTAACAATAATCTTTATATCAGCTACTACTGCACTTAATAAATTACTAGTTTGCTTGGGCACCTTCTATTCTAATTTCCTTCATGGTTTATAAACTCATCATAGGATCCACTCAGTGAATCCAAGCTTAGCTTAAACTGGTGTATCATTTTTAGGAAATTATACACAAAACTGCAGTACATTAAAGTGCTCTTTAAATAAATATGAAAAAATATACTTAGGGTCTCAGTAGAATTCTACTCTAATTATATAATTCTGCAGTTTAAAAAACTATTACATAGAAAATTTGGTTTAGTGAAGAGGACCTTTTTCCAGACAAAAGGAGACTACAAATGGTATCAAAATAGATGGTATCAAAATACATCAAATACATATATTTGATACAGTGGTATAAAAACTTAAGTGAAGTGTATGTGCTATGATGAGTGCTGTGAAATCTGTAAGCCTGATGATTGACAGACCTGTACCCCTGGGGCAAATAATACATTATATGTTAAAAAAATAATAATAAAATAAATAAATCTTCTAATCAGAAGCCCACCTTCCAAAGAGGGGGTGACCTTAAGTGAACAGTAGTACATGGCCTTTGTGGATAGATAATCAGGTTTTCTAAAAGAAAATCAGATATGACTTATCAGATTTTGAAATTTGATTTACAGTTACAAACATCACTGCTTTTGGAAGGTTATAGAATGATTCTTGGGGGGAAACGGCACCTCTAACATTAATATTGCCCTGAAAATAATCTAATGCTAACACATCTATCTGACCTAGGTGGCCTGACCTAAATAAAAGCAGATCTAGATTAAAGAATACCAATTGTTGGGACGCCTGGGTGG
Source organism: Lutra lutra (assembly GCF_902655055.1). Taxonomy (NCBI): domain Eukaryota; kingdom Metazoa; phylum Chordata; class Mammalia; order Carnivora; family Mustelidae; genus Lutra; species Lutra lutra. Next base: position 29,587,330 of record NC_062281.1, read on the forward strand.
CTCATTTGGTTGGATAACTGTCTTCGGCTCAGGTCATGATCCCGGGGTTCCAGGATCGAGTCCCACATCGGGCTCCCAGCTCCATGGGGAGTCTGCTTCTCCCTCTGACCTTCTCCTTGCTCATGCTCTCTCTCACTGTCTCTCTCTCAAATAAATAAATAAAATCTTAAAAAAAAATAATACCAACTGTAAACAGACATTTCTGAGATAATCAGGGAAATCAGGATACTGAGTTGACATTTAGTAATATTAAGAATTGTTGTTTTATGGGGAATGCAATGATGCTAAAATAGTCCTCATTTTTTTTTTATAGTGCACACTCAACTCTAACATAAAATAATGGGCTATCTGAAGTTTGTTTCAACATAGTCCATTAGGAGTAGGGGAATATAAAAATCATAGTTGAAATAAAATTGGCCATATGCTGGTTAAAAAAAAGAAAAAAAGCAGATCTAGAAATACCCAATAGGAGCAGGTGAGTTTACTTTGCCTTGACTGGCAACAGTTTTAACCAGTGAACCCTATTTCTTTAAAAACAGTGAAATTATTGCTTAAAGATCTCATAGCATTTAGGGTAAAGGAAGCCCATCAGTTCTACCAAATGTAGTGAGTCCATCTTCAAATTACCTCACAGCAGATACATGACAAGTTAAAAGGAAAGACCTATTTAGCAATATGGCTAAGTGATGGTTTGACTAACAAGGAAGAACTGAGGTCTGTAAAATGTTACCAGATCCTATTAAGGTGGAGGAGTGAAATGCATGCAGGTGGTGCTCATCAAAACTCAAATTGTGATGCTACTGTTCAATTCAGGTATACAGGCAATGGTTAGAGCAATATGTACCTGGGGAATACTTTTTAAAATAAAAAAGTATTTAGGGGCACCTGGGTGGTTCAGTGGGTTAAAGCCTCTGCTTCGGCTCAGGTCATGATCCCAGGGTCTTGGGATCAAGCCCCACAATGGGCTCTCTGCTCCGCAGGGAGCCTGCTTCCTCCTCTCTCTGACTGCCTCTCTGCCTACTTGTGATCTCTGTCTGTCAAATAAGTAAATAAAATCTTAAAAAAAAAGTATTTATATGTGTGAATGTGTCCTCATTACCGCTTTTACTGTATGTGAAATTTTTGTGTCTTGTACGTGGAAATGCAAAAGTGGATGACATAAATTTCAGAAGATATAACCATTAATAAAAATCAAAGCATGGGGCGCCTGGGTGGCTCAGTTGGTTAAGTGACTGCCTTCAGCTCAGGTCACGATCCTGGAGTTCCGGGTTCAAGTCCCGCATCAGGCTCCCTGCTCCATGGGGAGTCTAATTCTCCCTCTGATCTTTTCCCCTCTCATGCTCTCTCTCACTCTCTCTCAAATAAATAAATAAAATCTTTAAAAAAAAATCAAAACACAATTATGCAGAACTAAATTTTGCTTGAGGGTATGGAAATTATAATCATTAAATAGCTTTCTCTGGGCTTATTTAGTTTCTCCCCTTATAGTTTCTACTTGCATTTCTGTGTATCTAACTTTTGGCAAACCAAGCATTAAAAAGCCTCTTTTCTCCCTTAAGTTTAGAATATTCATTGAAATATTTTATTTTCTCCACTCACACTTGAAAAGCACCTTTTTTTGCAGTGATCAAAGTCTAATGACAATATTTTAATAAGGAAGTCTCTTTCTACCTTCCTTCAGTAAGTAGGAACATTATTAAATTTAGTAATACATGATTTAAATTATAAAATTTACCATTGTTTGTCTTTTAAATAGTTATGGGTGATAACACTAGACCAATTTTTATTTTCACAATCTATAGATTTATTTTTGGCACAAATATTTCTGTTAGGATGCTTATATAGAAGACAGGAAAATTTCAGTCAGATCTACGGTGCACATGATTTTTCAAAAACTAACAAAAAGTGAAAAAAAGACAAAAAGTGGGTTTGTTTACATTCAGTTTCTATATTATAGTAGAACTTAAATTTATATATATGTATATATACACATATATAAGTTGAGTTTTAAATTCATAGCATTAACTTACTTGTTTCCATTAGCAAAGTTATATGTAAATTGTATATCATTGCTTCTAGTAACCTTGCTTCTGTCTTGGTATTGGAATTTCAGAGCAATATAATTTGCCAGGAATCCTTTGTATGCCAAACATAACTACACAGAAAATTAAAGAAGAAATCAATAATAATATCTTACCTTTAGGTTGTTTTATACCAATTCAAATTAATTTAACTTAATGCAATAAATAAATATTGAGAATTTTCTGTACAAAATGTTTCAGAACACAGAGAAAGAATAATTAATTTCAGCCGATTAGGTACAGAAGAATTGGGGAAGATTTTCTAGAAGAGGAAGTGGAGTTAAAGTGATCTTACAATTAAGGATTAATTCTTTAATGTTTTCTTAGATATGGTTTCCTTAAAAAATGGAAATAATCCACTCCCTATAGTCAGGGAGCAATGTAAAATTTAAATCTATCTCTAAGTGAACTCTGCAATGAATTTAAAAGCCCATCACCCACCAAGAGAAGATAAACACTCGAGATTAATTGGGATGTGAATGGTAGCTGAGCATTTAGAGGAGATGAATATCACTGTAAAATAGTAATTAAATACCAATTTTAATTGTCTACAACATCTTAAGCATACCAAATATATTTAGAACTTAGAACTTGGGAACATGCATCACAATTTGAGAATTTTAAAACAAGAAAAAGGGTAAACAAGACTATGATTGCTAGTCTTAAATACCTATCCTAAAACTACCATCTCTGCTCATGCTTTTCCTCGATTGGATACCCAAGATCACTCCATGATGGCTATCCATTTTTGTTTCTTCTTAACAAACAGAAGAGTATTGAAGAGGTAATACATTTTTAATGGATTTAGTATTTAAATTTGTGTGCAAATAATTTTCCCTTAAACTATAAGATAAAGCAGAGCACATGTGGGTGATACTATATATTTTTTTAATTTCTTTTTTTGAGAACCACCAGAAGAGGAAATCACAAGCACCAGAATGTGAACCACAATACCTGTCCAAAGTGACATGATTTCACATGACAAGCACTTTTTCCTGTCTTAGAATTTCATGAAATTTTATTACCAAAGTATTTTACAGATTAAATTAGCATATCATTTTGTTGGGTTTACCTGATTATAAGGAAATAATAAAATGTCTCCATATGGTAGTCTGTTTGGTTTAACATCTGCTGAGTCAAAAAGAACAGCTGGGTCTTTTAGGGAATAGCGACCACAGTAAGCATCAGTTTCAGCTGTCTTCTTCCCTCTGTTAACATGTTCCTACAGAAACAAGAATATTTCGAATGAAAACATGCTTTATGGTCCTGCTTTATTCCCGCTCATCTCCACTTAAGCTATTCAAGTTCCAACTTGGATCCATTGTTTCCCACTCACTTTAACTTGAAACATTCTCACTCTTCTTTGAAATTCTAAAGCTCTCATCTTCTATCACTCCTTTGGCTCCATAATCATATAATCCTTAGTACCTGTATTTGACTATTTCTTAAGTCTTATCTTTCTCCTTATATCACGAACTCTTAAGGATATTTATTCATTCCTTCCACAAAAAAATTCCTTCCACAAAAAAAAACCTGACTGTGTGCCAGATTTTTGTTTGTTTGTTTACTCTTCAAGTTTCAAGGGAAGCATTTTATTATATAATGCCTTACTACAAATTGTACTCTCTGAAGTCAATGAGGAAACAGGATATACTCTGCAAGCAAAGAAAAAAAAATAAAATAACCTATAGGTCTTATATTTGTCCATCTTGCTTACTTTCCCTTGATCAATAAAATTCACATGCAGTGGAAATGTTGCTTTCACAAATGAATCACATTATGATGCAGGGAGATGCTAAAACAGACCTTATCAATAAATGTATAACAAAATTATTTTTGCAAATTGACAATAGGAATTAGTGTCAGTACAAAGAAAATCACAAAATTACAAGCATTTATATGAATTCTTATTGGGTCAGTGTCACAGTTCATTAACATTCCATACCAGGTTAAAATCAGTCTCATAATCTCTAAAGTATTTCACGTCAAATCCTTCTTCAAAATTTGCAATTTGCGGTGGACACTTGGCGGTAACCATTTCTTCCATGGCTGCCTGAAACTAAATTAACAGCATGAACTTTAGAGACTTATTTTTCGTGAAGGGTTACAACATTCATAATTCTACCACTAATTTCACTCATTAGTTATATTAAGACATTTGCATAATATAATTCCCATACTTTAGCCATCATTATGAGACCATTTCCTAAATATTTTTAAGTTTATTTGTCATAATTTTAGTGTCCAATGTCTTTTTCAAGAGTTCTATTTTAGAATGACAATAGTTACATCCAGTTGGGTAATATTAGCTTACACAGTTGTTACATAAGGTAGACATGTTTGCTTAGCAGTTTTTTTTAAAGAATGCAAAGGATTGCATTTACTGTGATGAGCACTGGGTTATTGTATGGGAGTGTTGAATCACTATATTGTACAGCTGAAATTAATATTAGACTGTATGTTAAGTAACTGGAATTTGAATTAAAAAAATACTTTTAAAGTAAAAAAAAATAAAAAGAAGAAGAAGGCAATGAGGCGAACCGAAACGAATTAGCACCCAATTAAACAACGTTCCAAATGAATAGTTTTCTCAATTAACTCAAAATTAACTGGAAAGAATAATGCATTCTGTTTTTCAAAAGAAGAAATTCAGATACTCTAATACTATATTTATGCTTATTTTAAAAAAATAAATCATTTTGGATTCGTCAAGAATTGGTACACATTCACAAGTTCTCCTATAATTTCCACATCTACTTCTCTGGCAAAGCACAGATATAATGTTTAGAATTAAGGAGATAATATAAGATCTTTAATCATCAAACAAATGTTAACTTAAACTCATTGTGCAGGTAGTTGTCAAAATCCAGTAATTCCCAAGGAAATATTCTTTCTACAGGAACAGCTGTTGACATAGTTCTAAGAACTCCCCTCTAACCCCTCTGTCTCTGTGGTGTTTCCTCCCTTCTCTGCTCTCTATATGTTGGCTCCAACCCACTATGCCAAGTAAAAGAGCATATTACCACTCCTTAAAGTGTGGGAGTTCTTTTTTTTTTTTTTAAATAGAAAAGTGATGTTTAAATAGCTTTCTACTTGTGAAATTGTTAACAAAGAGCATACTTCAGCTTGTGATGACCATGGGGCCAGAGGCTTGGAAGTGATCCCATCCCAGTTCAGTGTGAATGTGTCCAAACTGGGTTTTCCTTTGATCTGTTCTGTAATATTTAGTGTGACATTGTCCCCTTCAAATGCTTCATAACGAAGCAGATCAAAATCTCCTGCAATGAAGTACCAAACAGAATTTGAAGATGTTAATTAATAAAATACCAACATATTCATAATAGACACTCAAAGTAAGCAAAATTAGTTTTATTTAGTTGCATTATCACCCAAAAAAGGATGAATGGGAAGACGTGGATCCTTGAATTTGAGCAGATTTAACTGTAGCAGAAATAGCAAAACAGCAAATAAAGTGCTGTTCATTTTGAGTTCCGTTTCCATGGCTTCAAAGAAAGGATTATGAGATAAACAGAAGGTGGTATTGGGACCATGAGGTAAAATAAAGATCAATGGGCAGGCAGTGGGATATTCCAAAAATTCTTTTAGTTTTGTTCTAGCACCTTTATTATAGAATAAAGGGCTAGGCTGGGATATTGTTATTTTCTTTGAACATGAATACAGCACAAAACTGAATTCCAGGAAATAGCCCCATGTCTATGAGTCCTGTTTATACAATTTCACTCTGAGAGAAATAAGGGCTTGTCCTCAGATGTATCTCTGCTTTGGGAAGATGATTTGCTGGTGGAATCCCACTGACCTTCTCTGTTGGATAATGTCCTAGAATTTGCCCGGTTATGATTTTAGTACTATATTTCTTAAAGTTGCTGCTGAAGCCTTAAACTTTCTCTCTTAATTGTAGATATGTTTCTGGGAGAACAAGGATAATCATATCTTTATTTATGCAGCATTTCAACAATCTAACCCTTGGGAAATTAGAATTTCAATTCATTAAATAAAATTCTTTGCCCTCCACTCAACAATCAAAGCAACAATTGTATAAAATGAAACATAAACAATGAAGTAACATTTTACTTTTATGAGTTGGAAAATAATGATTTCCCAAAGAAAAGTAGAAAAAAAAAAAAAGAAAGAAAGAATACATATTCAGGGACCTAGTTTCAAGCTAAATAGCCCAAATATTAAACTTGTTTGCTAAATTTGGCTTTAAGACTTGAAAATGCAAAACATTAACAGGAAGTTAATAGTTGTTACTTGGAAAGGAGAGAAGTCAAATAATTTTGGATAGTACTATATTAAACACAGGTCAAATGTTTTCTTTCAGTTTTGCTTTTGTATGTTTGTTTTCTCACTGTAAGGATCCTTGGGGAATTTAATACTAAGGAGTTCTGTCAGTCTTCAAGAAGCAGCTGGCGTATGCAGCTTCCCATGTGGATGTGACCACAATCTTTTCATCAGGCAAGATCTGGCCAGACTAGTGTCTCCTGAGAAATACTGACTACTTAAACTTTATTTCCAGTATTCATATCTTCACTAACTTTTGCTAAATTACAGTAGGCTATTATGTGGGTAATGTATCTGTAGTATACATAGTATATTTCCCATGCACTGAAGATGTACAATACTTAAAATACAACTAAAATTTTAATTATAATACAAGAAATTAACCATTTGATTTTCATTTCTCCTAAAATTAATCAAGGCTATGAATCCACTGCTTTTCTTTTTTTCATGGAGTTTTGCCTTTTTTGTGGAGTTGTACAGGATACAAATTCGTTTCTTAGAAAAAACCTAACAGAAGTACAAAATGATATACATTCTTACCTCGAGTTGATATAAAAGTTACCATGTAAACATAGCTTTGGGCGTTTTGTGTTCTTATTACTTGAACTGTATCTGGTTTTATAGACCAGAGGTCATTTAAAGCTGATTGCAATAAGAAGTCAGAAGCATCGCCAGGTAGCAACACTTTTGGATTTAAAAAAAAAAAAAAAAGTCAAATGATTAGAGGTTTTAATTAAAAAATTAAAATCCTTTTGCACTACCATAGCCAACACTGATATTTTATATTTAAATTTTTTAAGGTTCCCATAGTCTGTATCATATGTTATCACTTAACGAAATTGTTTTGAAACTAATTCAAGTTCAATAATAATGACTACTTAATTGGATTGTGATCTCTTTAAGAGGAGGATCTTGGGTTGTTTTTTTTTTTTATTCCCATAGTGATTACGTACTGTGTTTGGAAAACAGTAAGTGCCTATTGATATTTACTTATTGAAACAATTAACAGAAATAGCAAAAATTATATTTTTTGGTTTATTATAAAATACAGAGATACAATGTCTTTGTTAACAGATAAATTAGTGTCTCATAGCTTTATCCCTTACTTTGAGAAACTGGAAGAAATGTTTAATTCTCTGTAATGGTGAATTTAATTCTTATTAGCTTATACCTGTGAGTCAGAGATATATAAATTCCGTATGTGCACTTAGATATACATTCATCAAGATCCTTATAAAAGAAAATGATATCATATACCAGGAAGTTGTTTTTACTGATGCCATTTTTTTTTATCCCAGTCTAAAGGTTTTTCTTCACAATATATTTTTAGCTTCTTTGTCTAGCATACTATTAAAATGATATTTTCCAGACAGTAGAATTTGACTAGAGCCAATTTTTTTACTTTAATTTATAAATGAAGAGAAAGAAAATCTCCTTTGTTATATACAGCTTACCGGTTTTTTCCATGTTATAGATTAATCTATACTGATAGCGTGAACATGAATTCGCTTCCACACATGGACTGGTCACTGTGATCTTTTGAACTTCATTGGTTGCACTAGATGTTTCCCAGTTTTCCAGTGTTATAACCTATTTTCCAAGTTAAAAAACATACCTTTACTGCATAGAAGAATATATTGTAAAAGCATGATAGTCAACTACTCAATGCCTCTGGATTGCTCTATTTTACTGTAAATGATAAAATATTTTAAAGTTCACTCTTAATCCAATAACAGCCTCTTGAATTTTAATACAGATTCTCCAAGCCACAAAGTCAATAATCTTCCATGACTGCCTTGTCCCCAAACAGTATATTTCTGAGTAAAATTAATAAGCAAATAGAGCTCCTATCTTTGAACATTTACTTTCCACGAAGCACATCTATCATCATAGCAAACCTGTACTTCCTGGACAATTGTCGACTGGGATCTGATAACTTGTTCTTCATTCACTGCGTCTTCTGTCTGTTGCTCCGTATAGACATTTTTATACTGGTACAGGCCAACATCAACGAAGGCACTCAGTCTATACTCTTGCAGCAAGATTTCAAGGTAATATCTGGAAAGTAAGAAATTGTCTCCAATTAATAAAATTTCAACACTATATAAAACACCAGCCTACTAAATGATTTATATTGTAGTATTCCTGATTTTATTTTATTTTTTATAGTATCTCTGATTTTAAATATTAAAGTTTCATAGTGGTTTGTTAAAATAAAATGAATTGTGTAGGATATCTATATGAAAGATACAGAATTGTCCCCATTCATGACTAATTCATTCAGTTTTGTCAGTAAATACTTATTGAAAAACATACTACTCCTTATCCTCAAGGAGCTTAAAACAAAATTATATTTACATTGTAATGCAAACTCCCTGGCATAAAACACAGAGGGCATGTGGAGTGTAAATACTTTCATATGTACAAGAAAATGACAGGCAGACTTAGATGTATCACATTTTTATCAGAGTGGTTAAATGTGTCAGGGATGGAAGTTTCTTTCTAGTTCCTTCAATAATGGTTCCACTTATAACTTGGGAAATAAAACATAATTTCAGGAAACTGTTATTGGTTATATTGATTCTGGTCCTCCAACAAGCTGGATCATCCAACTGTCTACCCAGGATAAGGCCTTCCTTGACCAGCTGATACAGGCAATGAAAAGCTATTGGTTACCTACCTAAATCTCTATCAATGTCACCACTGCTCCCATCTTTGGAGAGGCCAGCTGGGAGTTCCTCTAAATAGCCTGTCATCATTCAACAGATAATCTTGTATGTGAAGATAAGTATTCACAATTCATGATTGACTCTGAATGAGGGCCATGTACCACCTCTCATCCTTCTAGGATGATGGGGCTCTGGGTCATCCTCCTCATAGAATTGATACTGGACGATTACATCAGGCTCTTCCCTGCCCTGAGGACCTGTTGGCCAGCTCCGCCAGATCAATGCGGGCAACACTAAGAAGCAGACCTCAAAGAACTATTCAATTCTGTATCCTTATTAGCAGCTTACAATATTCATTAGGTACTTTCTATGTATGAGACACTGAACTGAGCACTTGGTAGACATTATTATATTTAACCTTCACAAAATACTGTAAAATATATATTATCATTCTCTTTGTTCATATGAATAACAGACACTAAGAGAGTTGTAAAGATTGAAAGATTATTTAAAAGTTAGTAACTGAGGTATGATTCAAAGTAGAACAGGGTGACCGAAAAGATATGTACCTAGAAATGGGGCTTTATTATCTGAGTAGGATGAATTTGGCAAACGAGCTCCCTTTGGAAAGGTCCCAGGGACCACTGTGCAATAAGCCAGCTAGAGTGGCTTATCCACAGCCATCATTATAAGTGTCGGTGTATAAATTGCAAGCTACCTCATGGAAGGACAGATATCAGACAGCAGATGTATTACGAGTCACTTTCATGTGACTCCGTGCTCCTGCCAAGCAGGTAAACTGAATGCATTTTCCAAGGGGAGGGCAAAGCCTGAAGGTACATTAACAGTTAATAGCAATAGGGATTAATTAGGTACTCCACTTACCCTTGCTGACCCAGTGATCCTGGTTAAAAAAACAAAGTTTAAGTTTTAAGTATATAAAGAATTGATAGTAGGAGGAAGAAGAAAAAGGGAATGGGATGCTTTCCTCATGTCATTAGTACTAAGATTTCAGTGAGAACACTGAGTATGATTCCTTTCAGGGAACTTTGATCCCAACCCTCTAGCTAGATTGACAGAAAGGTCCTAGTAGGAAACTAAGAACAGGATTAAGTAAATTTCACAAAATTATAATTTCTGCAATAGGGATAATTTAGATAGCAAATTTCCCAGGTTGGTTGGAGGTCATATTTTTGAAAATATAGAAATCATATTTAATAAAATTATAAAGAATGATGAATTCTATATTAAGCCAATAAACTAATATCACTTCCACCAAAAAGCCAACTGAAAATATTTTTAGATATAAACTTACAGTTTATAAATACCACATAATAGTTTAATGAAAAAAAAATCTTACTCTTTTCCTTTCTGAAGATGAATGTCATCTGATCTTTGTGTTGGACTGGAAAAATAGCCATTGGCATTGGAAGAATGATATGCAATCCTCACCTTATCCCAAAAAGAAAGACAGGGAGAGAGAAAGAGAGAGAGAGAGGAGAATTTATTATTAGATCTTTTCAGCTTTATTTTTCACTTATTTGTCAATCCTAGAACTTTTATAAATAGAAAACTATGAAACTGGGGCGTCTGGGTGGCTCAGTGGGTTAAGCCGCTGCCTTCGGCTCAGGTCATGATCTCAGGGTCCTGGGATCGAGCCCCGCATTGGGCTCTCTGCTCAGCAGGGAGCCTGCTTCCTCCTCTCTCTCTACCTGCCTCTCTGCCTGCTTGTGATCTCTCTCTGTCAAATAAATAAATAAAATCTTTAAAAAAAAAAAAAAGAAAACTATGAAACTACCATATTTTTCTTCTAAGATCTATTAGCCATGGTAAAATGAAGTTTTTAAAAATTACCAAAGCCCACTTCATACCTTCCAACGTTATCTAACACCAGTACCACTATACCATGAATACACACAAGCTACAGTTTTTCACAATTAGAACCGCAATAGAAAATAGAAAGATGCATACCATTGTTATTGTTAAATGAAATACCCTTTTGCTCTGTGGAGAGCTTTAAGGGATTTAATCCAAATGAAGTCACTAAAAGTGGATCTGAAAGATGCTACAGATCACTAAATGGGTCTGCATGCTAGAATGAGAAAACTCTGGGCTTCCCATCAGGAATGATTATACCATCCTTGGAGGAAACATCCTGAAAAGCTACAGTAAAATTAGAATTCATATATTACAGGCAGCAACTTAAACTTGTTCCTCCCATTTGGGAGGTGATCTTGCCATATACACTGAGTCATAAAATGTATTTTTGATTTGATTTACTGACTTCACATTTGCAAAACTCTCCCAAAGAAATAATTAAAAAGCAGAACAATTTAATGAACACAAATGATCGAGTAAAATTTGTGGTCATAAAAAGTCAGAAGTAAGCTAAAAACTTATCAGTATGTGTAACGTTATTCAGGTTTAGTAATAATAATAAATAAATAATTAAACTATTCAGTCATCAAAAATTGTATTGTGAAAATCATTTAATAAAATATGGAAATACTAATATGTGACCAAAATGACTATGAAATTGGATGTATGACGTTATTTATATAAAAAACAAAAAAAACACAAAAAGAAATGATGGACTTCAATCTCATAACCACATAATAGTGAAAGAGATCTAGTAGAAGAGTGAACTATGTTTACTCTTTTCCAAATTTCTTACATATGATTAAAACTCTTCCATAATTAAAATAATCTTTAGGGGCGCCTGGGTGGCTCAGTGGGTTAAAGCCTCTGCCTTCGGCTCCAGTCATGATCCCGGGGTCCTGGGATCGAGACACATGTTGGGCTCTCTGCTCAGCAGAGAGCCTGCTTCCTCCTCTCTCTCTCTCTGTTTGCCTCTCTGCCTACTTGTGATCTCTGTCAAATAAATAAATAAAATCTTTAAAAAAAATAAAATAATCTTTAAAGGAAATATATGTATTTTTTCCTTCCTAGAGAAAACGTAGATACAAGAAAGTGTTTTTTTTTTTTTTTTTAGGCCATGGTTTTCTATGGTGACTTTAGAGTTCATATTACACATGTTAAAATAGCCAAGAACCCAACCATGTGAAAATATATCTCAAAAGTGAGCTACATATAAAAGTCGTCCTATTGTTTTTATAATAGTAAATAATTTTCTGTAGCTTCCCTACCTTATCTTTTGGATGTCCAGTTTGGCTGAAATAAATAGCATAACGGTCATCGCCTTTGATGTAGAATCTGTAGATGTCAGAGTCTGGAGCCACCAAAAATCCACTGAAGCGTGCAACAAATGTGTCTTGCTCCATGGGCCAAAGATAGGAAGCCGAATCTATCCAACTGGCCCCCATGTACCCTGGTGTTTCTTCGTTGTACTCAAGTATCTCTTCAAGACGCGCTGGTCGACTATTGTTCCATACCTCAAGCTTTAGACCTCTCCCACCTGAATATAACAAAAAAAAGAATACTTTCATCAGAATGTTGATGTGGTGTCTCAATGGCCTTCTACTTGGGTAGTGGTTATAGATATTCTATGCTATTCATGTTTTTGGAGCATGCTTGTCAACAAAACAATGACTCATACCCTCCATGTACCTGCACCTCTAGCATAGAGTGCTGTTAAGAGAGCATACAATTTATTATTATTTCATATATTTGCACCTCAGTTTCTACATTTATAAAAAAATGGGAGTAATATTATTATTTGCATGGTTGCAATGGGGATTAGTTACTACTAAGTGCTTTACATAAGATAATATGTTAACTCTTACCTCTGATACGACCGACATTGCTTTATATAGTTAAATCTCAAAACCTTATGATTCAGGCCATTTGATTTCAAAACCTTTGCCTGATTACTCTCTCTAACAAAAGTAACCCAATTAATGGTTTGCAACTAATCCAAGAATGGACAGTGTTGGCTTTAAGATTTTTGTCAGTATTTGTTCTTCTTCTTCTTCTTTTTTTTTTTTTTTAAAGATTTTATTTATTTATTTGACAGAGAGAGATCACAAGTAGACAGAGAGGCAGGCAGAGAGAGAGAGAGAGGGAAGCAGGCTCCCTGCTGAGCAGAGAGCCCGATTCAGGCCTCGATCCCAGGACCCTGAGATCATGACCTGAGCCGAAGGCAGCGGCTTAACCCACTGAGCCACCCAGGCGCCCCTTCTTCTTCTTTTTAACATTACTTCTGTTCTATGATTCCATCTCCTTCTTGGAGAGAATCAGAACATTCCCATTAAAGTGAACCTACATAAACTCTGATTTAAGTTTTTTCCTAATCATAAGGGAGCCATCTCACTTTTTTTTTCTTCCCTAAACTACAACAATCAGACTCATGTCTTCTTCCAGCAGCACTAAGCTGGTCTGGAGGGGCTGGATCTAGATGATGGCTCCTCTTCAGGTGACTTTCTTTGGAGAAAAGCTTGAACACCTCAAACTTCAGCAGCAGCAACGTTCTCTGATAAATACAACTTTCATTGAAGTCACCAATTGTGATTTTCAAAATAGTCTCTTAAACTGGGCATTGTTTCCCTAATGTCATTCAAAACAAGGAAATTTAAGAGGTTGATAAACTAATTTACTTGGCTTCAAATCCCAACCAGCAGTGTAACCATAAACCAATTTCAGTGTGTGAACAAGATATGAGATACACACCCTCAAACCCATGCCCAGCCTCTCAGTGAGTGGCATCACTACAGATGTCAAGCGCTTACCATGGGCCACGGGCCACGGGCCAAAATCTGGAAAGAATTTTGAGTTCCATTTCTCTCATCCCCTGTTATCACCCTTAAAATATTCTAAACAAGTAAGGATGTAACCTCTGCCATTTGTGTTTTAAGCACAAAAAGGCATTTATAAAATGTCCATGTAGCCTGCACCGTCATTCAGTAATCTCATTTAACCTGAAATAAAGTTCCCATCAAACTCATTCAACAGAGGAGGGCTGTTTCCAGGAGGGTATTTCGGGAATTCAGGCTGAGTTTATTTCCATGCTGGAGTTTTGAGGCAGCTATTTAAATACAAACACTCCCTGATCCAGAAAGTGTAAGGAGAAAAACCAGGAAGAAATTTTTACCATTCTCACTACAAATTCTAAACAGTTCAAATATTTTTTTATTACTAATTGTTATGGGCTGAATATTTGTATCCCCTCTACACTCAGGTGTTGAAGCCTAATGCTAATGCGATGTTATTAGCAGATAGGGCCCTTGGGAGGTGCTTAGGTCACAAGAGTGGAGCCCTCATGAATGAGGGCTTATAAAAGAGGCCCAACAAAGCTCTGTAGCCCCAAGAAGGTGCCAATCTAGGAGGAAGCACGTCCTCACCAAACACCTAATCTGCTGGTATCACGATCTGGGACTTCCCAGGCTCCAGAACTGTAAGATCTATATGTGTTTGTTGTTTATAAGCTACCCAGTCTGTGGTGTTCTGTTTCAGCAGCCCCAAAGGACTAAAAGACTAATGGAGTATGTCTTCTTATGTAAATGTAGAAATGGCCATTCTCTCTTCTGGTAACTTACCCGGATAGACAGTTCTGAGAACCTCAGGCTTAGGCGGTGTCTTGCAGCATATGCTATTTTCTGTGACATTCAAAATATCACAGGCTTGACCTAAAGAGAAGCAAGGTACAGAGGTATTACTACAGAGCTCCAGAATGCAAATCACAATCAGCTTATCTGGAAGTACTTTCTGATGAAAACCAAGTTGCACAAGCAAGAAGCAAAGCCAGCGTTTCTTCGTTTCCTTTATGTGTTCTGCATAAAAGCTTATCACTTGTTAATTGTCATACTTTTACATGGCAACGTTTTCCTGGCAACACATCACAAGTCTGAGTTACGAAATTTTGTGATTTCTGAGAAACAAAATAAAAAACTTGATAAAACTATGTCACTGTAAAAGATTTCACTTCTGAGTTCAGAGTAAAGTCTTATATTCTGTTCCCTACAGAAAAGTTGCTGAAATAAGTCCATGATGTTCAAAATTTTGCAAAAGCAGATGATCCCAGCCCTCTTAGGTAAAATAAATAAATAAATAAGATGGTGGTTTAGTCCAAGGTCTTCAAATGAAAACAACAGAGATAATAATGTGTAAATGGTATTTTTCAGAGGCAGATTGAAACCAAAACAGTAAGGGTCTAAACAAGAATGATGACACTTATATAAAAACACAATTAGAACGGAGTGAAGAGTCTAGGTTTTAGACTTCTATATATCCCTCACCATCAATGCCTTAAGTATTTACTGAAATGGGAATCACAGCCCACAAATGAAAAGTGAGGCAAAGGGTAGCAAATGGAGGAAGGTATCTTTGCCAAGTTTTGTTCGGTGGCTCAGAAAACTTACTTCAACATTACCTGTCACGATTTTGTATGTTTTGTGAATGCAAGATAAATAAGGTAGAAAACAATGCATTTAAACAGTAAATTAAACCAACTTAGCCCATTTTGTTTGGAGCAAAGGAAGATCCATAGACAAATCATTATTTTCAAGAAATTAATTGAGGATTCCTCAATACCCCAAAAATGAAAATCTAATTTAAAAATGGGCAAATGAGGGGTGCCTGGATGGCTCAGTGGGTTAAGCCTCTGCCTTCAGCTCAGGTCATGATCTCAGTGTCCTGGGATCAAGCCCCGCATTGGGCTCTCTCCTAAACAGGGAGCCTGCTTCCCCCTCTCTCTCTGCCTGCCTCTCTTCCTACTTGTGATCTCTCTCTCTGTGTGTCAAATAAATAAAATCTTTTTAAAAAATGGGCAAATGAGTGGATATTTTTCCAAAGAAGACATACAGATGGCCAACAGACATGTGAAAAGATGTTCAATATCATTGATCATCAATAAATACAAGTCAAAACTACAATGAGATATCACCTCACACCAGTCAGAATGGCTAAAATCTATGACACAAGAAACAACAAGTGTTGTAAGGGATGTGCAGAAAGGGGCGCGTTCTTACACAGTTGGTAGGAATGCAAACTGGTACATCCAATGTGGAAGACAATATGGATGTTCCTCAAAAAGTTGAAAATAGAATTAGTCTATTATCCAGCAATTACACTATTAGGTATTTAACCAAAGAATACAAAAATACTAATTTAAAGGAATACATGCTCCCCAATTAGCAGCATTATCAATAGCCAAATTGTGGAAAGAGCCCAAGTGTCCATCAACTGATGAATGGGTAAAGAAGATCGAGTATATATAAAAACCACAAAAAAAGAACGAAATCTTGCCATTTGTGATGACATGGATGGAGAGAGAGAGTATTAAGCTATGCAAAGTAAGTCAGGCAGAGAAAGAAAACTACCATATGATTTCACTCATATGTAGAAGTTAAGAAACAAATGAACAAAGGGGGGAAAAATGTGAGGCAAACCAAGAAACAGACTCTTACCTATAGAAAACAACTGACAGGTTACCAGACAGGAGGTGGGGGGATGTGTTAAATAAGTGATGAGGATTAAAGAGTGCACTTGCTGTGATGAGCACTAGGTGTGGTATGGAAGTGCTGAATCGTATCATACACCTGCAGCTAATATTACACTGTATGTTAACTAACTGGAATTTAAATAAAAACTTGGAAGAAAAAAATTAAATACACCCAGTTTACTATATGTAATTATACTCCAATAAATTAGTTAGAATTTAAAATTAATGAAAAAACCTTGAAAAAAGTAATGAAAATTTAATAAAGAAATTACTGAGGATTCAAAATCTCGAACCTTGTCACATTTGATAGCAATGAAAGACACAAAAGTAACATGTTGTATTTGCATATCAACTATCACAATATCATAAAATACAGCATATAAAGAGATTTTATGCCCCTATTTTAATATTTGAAACATTTATATTTAAAATTTCAGAAAACATATATGATATTTAAAAATCTTACTGCCTAGGTTTTAATATTTATGCAGGTGACCAGCAAGGATCCACAGGATAGGAAAGATATTGTACAAATGTTACACTTGAGGGCACCTGGGTGGCTCAGTTGGTTAAGCTGCTGCCTTCAGCTCAGGTCATGATCCCAGGGTCCTGGGATTGAGTCCCACAACAGCAGGGAGCCTGCTCATCAGGGAGCCTGCTTCCCCCTCTCCCTCTGTCTGCCTCTCTGCCCTACTTGTGATCTGTCTGTCTGTCAAATAAATAAATAGAATCTTAAAAAAATAATGTTACACTTGATCTTAGCCAAAAGGCCAAGAAGAGATATATATTGTATAAATATTAGATGAAATTACTTTATATTAATTTCTTCTCTTGAAATCACATTTTTGCAGGCTCATGGGCAGATTCCTTAAAATTAGAAAGTACCTAAGCAGAAGGTTATATCAGAAAAAATATGTATCCAGTTGCCTGGCCAACACGGAGTCCTTTGCTCAAGGTAGAGAAGGTCATTATGACTGAGTGGGAAGATTCCCACTATTATATTCATCCTCCATTCCTTTTTGAGCTGCACAGCTCCCTACCTTGAAAAGATCTAGATACATAAAAATGATACATAACCAGAGAACCAAGCCCTATTCACATTTGTAAAAACAGAACACCTCAATTAATGCTCTTTTCAAGGCCAATATCATCAGTAAGTCCTGATGATGTCCAGACAAGTCACAATAAATGAAAAGGGGATGAGAAGAGTATCCCTAAATACTTTAAATTTTCTCCTAACTAACCAAGCCATTGAGAATTAACAACAGTTCAAGAAGGGCATTTATAAGTTTGTTAAATAAAGGGTACGTGTGTCTCAACGTGTGGCAAGGAATTTGTGGAAGGTAGCCAAGTTGTTACCAGACAATGCTTTTTGATGATGACCTCAGAGCCCAAGTTGTGGTCATGTCAGGCCCTCACTGGAAGGTCCCAGTGGGAAAAGTATCATTCCCTGGAAGCAAATGCCCACATGAAAATACGCAGTCTTAAATTTAAGACATTAACTGAAAAAAGACTATTATGCTTTTTACAAATTATTAAATAAAAGCCAGGATTTGTTCTTATAATGTAACATATTAAAAGTCATATAAAATACCTCCAATGAGAACTCTGACAGGGAAATCTGTCTGATCAAAGAACCGTCCACTTATCGTTAGCACAGTGCCACCTTGAATGCTTCCTCGTGAAGGGGAAATCATAGTGACCTCTGCAGAGAGGGAGGAGAGGCACATTAAATAAAATGTCATGAATATTACACATCAACTCAAATGCTTAATTTTTATGAATTTTCCAAATTACCTAGTCTTAACACATAGCACAGCATAGGTAGTGGATTGACCAAATGAATGAATTGGGTGTTTCAATTTTGTCTCTGATGCAATCCTGCAAAGAGTACAGTTAACATGGCTTTTACAAAGCCTTACAGCTCAGGGGAACCAGGTTTTAGAGGTGACTGGTACTAAAGAGACACTGGTAATGGAGGACACAGGAATTAAGGAAAATCTGGGCTAAGGATAGATGTTTGATTCCAAAAGAAAACAGGAGAACAGCCTCTTCTCCTCTTCTCCCCTATGCTCTTAAAGAACAAATCTTTCTTCTCTTCCAACATTTTATACTTTCCTCCTATAGTAATACATTAACTATGACTGGAAGTCTTCTGGTTTCATATATAAAAGTTTTAGATATATTAGTAAAATAGCCCCGGCCATGATATATGGTAGATTCTTATTAAAATTTATTCTTATTACTTCTATCTATCAAAGGTCTATGTATTTTTATACATGGCTTTTACATTGAATAGAAAAAGCCAGGATATATCCTATTTGATTGATTCCAAGAACACTTCTTTTCACATTTGAAATCTGAATGTGCCACTCCATCACTCCTGACCTAGAATGAAGTGTAATTCTTCCAGGAGGATTTGTGTTTGCTTCCCACACTCTCGGAGGAGTCTACCAACCTTAGATCTCTGTAAGTTAAAATAAATAATAATCTACTTGAGTATTCTTTTGGACCACAGTGAGGCTATAAATCTGAGAGAGCACTGCCTTGTAGTTTAAATTGACAGTGGAGATATTTTTTTCCCTCCCTCCACCAACGGCCTGAGTGGAGACATGCAACTTTCCCTTCTGTCTCTTTTAGAGTGATGAGCTGGTTTCTCAATCAGCCTTATATTAAAAATATAGTTTTCTGGGTCCTAACTTAATGTCAGAGCTTCCTATTAGACTCTCCATCTTATGTGTTTCTCCTTTCCTAGCAGTACATAAAATAATATACTATGCCTTAAGTCCTTATTGTCATTGATGATGAAACAAATTACACACGTCTCTCTGTCTCATTCTTTTTCTTTCTCTCTCTGTCATACACACATACATACACACACACATAGAGTGAGAGGGTTCACATACCTGCATATGTTTGAAACATTGAAATTTTATTTAGAGAAGAAACAAAATACGCCATTTTTTGTGGGAAACTCCTGTGTAAAAAAAAAAGTAAAAATCCTTACTTTAAAAATGAACTTTATTTCAGGAAAATGTTATTTTTTAGTGGTATAAATCATGTCATAATTTGCAAAGGAGCTGGACAGAACATTTTGGGCAGATAAAAATGTTCTACATCTTGATACAGTTACTGGTTACACAAATATACAAGTATACAGATACTCAAATATTCATTGGTCAGATCTTACTGAACTGCACACTTAAATTACAATGTTATTATATGCAAACTATACCTCAATAAAGAATTCATATTAATAGAAAAAAAACAGGATTCCCCTTCCTGAAGGCATTTGTGTTAACTACCCTCCTCTCTTCTCTCTTATAATCCATTTAACATCAGAATAACTAACATTACTGAACACTTAAATATCATGCAAAGTTTTTAAGCTTCTAACCTAAGATTTTTTAAAGCTTTTAATTTATTATACCATTTTACCCTTACATTAGTCCCATGAGGTAGGTACAGCTCAGAGAATCTATTTATCTTATTCAAGATCACAAAGAGAGTAAGTGGCAGAAATAGAACTTGAAACCAGGCAGTTGGAGTCCTGAACCCTGGCTCCTCAGCTGTGTCTTACACAGTTTTCTCCTGCCACTAATCTGCATGAGAGCACGATGAATGAAAGCAGGTTAACAATAATCCACCAGAGTTAAATCACCCTCAATAAATACAGAACCTATTCATATTTTTTGATGGATGTAGATGTGCACTTCATAGCCTGGAGAGCAAGGAAGGGAAGGAATCTGAACCTGGAAATTAAATACCGTTTCCTTAATTACCTCAATGAAATTCATAATAGAGAAGTTAAGAAATTCAAATGTTAAGACTCAAAGTCCATTCATTATATTTATAACATACTGAACTGGAATCTAAAAGGATAATGCAGATCTTGTGGTTGAGACCAACAGTAAATTCCTATAAATCTAACCCAACCACTATAACGTGCATTTGCAAGACTAAAGAGTCTCTGGAAATCCTGCATGCTAAATTAGTTACTTAAGAAGTTCATACTGGATTTATATTGGTATGTTACAAGCCTTTCAGTTGATTTCTCAGAGATCTGAAATGATGCCAGTTCCAGCAATATTGTCTGTGGTCAGATTCTGCATCTGAAAAATTAACCCTGCTTCTCAAGTTGGTGGGAAAATTGCCTCCTGAAATAAAATTTGAATGTAATTTATTTGGTATGACACTGAGGTGATTTTCACTAATTCATTGATAATGACTAGGCATTTCTCAATTAAGGCACCCTCATCTGAACCTTATCAGTTTGGAACAGCTGTTGTTTGAACTTGGGGTAATTGAGGAGAGAAGGTTAGCTATTAAAAGAAATACAGAATGGGGGCCACAGTGGCCTTTAATTGGTTCATTTGATATTCAGGAACGCTTCTGAAATTTGTACAATACAGATTTTTTTAATTTAAAGAATGATTTAACATTTTTTTAAATGCCATGTAATCATGAAACTAGACTTTTAAGTAGTAAATGCCATATTTTTAACAGTTATCTCAAATTCCTAAGATTGTTTTATATAGAAACACAGTTTCCTCAGTTCTGAGACATTAATACAAAAGAACAGCCACTGGCTTTAAGAAAAGAAATATAAGTCAAGATCATAGAACCAGCTATTTTAAGCTATATTTTTGCCTATATTGTGTGCAAGTTTGCTGGCTTTTTAAAACGGAAAGTTTCACGGCATGTGAATGCAACACATCGATTTATATATACTTATCAATCACATTCAAGCTTGATTGCTCAAACCTATTTTTGGATAATTATTTCTTTGAGAAATATATGATGGATTTGGTAATTAGTACCTTTCATACAGACTCAGAACTAAGAATTCATCTTTTTCACCTGAAGAAGAATGACAATGAGAGCATTAAAAATAAAAAGTATATGTGGTTCAGGAAATCACTTAAAACTCAATAACCATTGCTTCTAACACGATTTTCTAATATTTTCAACAAAATCCTATTGCCTTATTCGTATCAAGTTGTATGCGTGTAGGTCGGATCCTTGCAGAAAATAACTGGTAAATCATGAGACTCTAAGTCATTTGCCCCATGTAAATCACAAAGGTGAATCTTAATACCATTTACATACCATCCACAATGGTTTGCCCTTGAGTTATAATATTCTTCATGGTTTTTTGGTCCAGTCTACATTGGTCTATAAGAAAGTGTGCAACCCAGTCATTATTTTGTTATAACCTATTGCCTCTAGGTGTCTGGAACCAGAAGATCCTCAAATACAATGATGATGGACTTGGGCTCACCATCCCAATAGCAGCTGCATGCACGCAGGGACCAAGTATCATCCTTCTCTTGCAGTCCATGAACATTAACCAGGAATAACATCTACTTTGATTGTAATATTACCATTCTTCTCAATCTTTTTAATCTTTTTCAATCTTTTCTAATCATTTATCTCTCTTCAGAAACAAACACAAAAAATCCACAGACATATCCTATCATTGATCTACTACAGATATATTAGTGTTGGATGGCTAAATATTGTGATTTATTTGGATTTCTACTAATCAGCTCATTTTCTCATGGGGACACACTATCACATTTTGGGGCAGAATAATTCATTTAGGTTTGGAGCATCTTGGTCCTGCCCAGGAAAAGCCATTAGCATGCTCCAGTTACTATGACAGCCAACAAATACCCCCCCCATACATTCGCAAATGCACAGAAAAGGGCGGTAATCCTACCATGATTAAAGAATCCTGTGTCAGGATGTTAAGTAGTAAGGAGATGTGGTTCTACGGCTGAGATCCTCTGATATGGGAAACAGAGGCAGAAGAAAAGTTACTAAATTTCCTTCCTCTCTAGAGCCCACTGACAAGTCCTTGAAACAGGCAGAGTGACATTCCTCTAGGCACTCAACTACCTCCACCTTAATATTTTGCTAAGAGCAAAAAGCAATCCTAGTCTGACCACCTCTCACCCCCAACCAGGATCCTGTGGGTCTACTTTAACATATAAACATTGCTTTGGAAACTTCCTTTATCTCTAAACCCTCCAAGATACGTGCTGGCAATCATCCCCAAGTGTATGGCCCACCGATATACTTATCTGAAGGGTCTCATGACTAAGGTTTTATTAGATGATAATAAATGACCTTTTGCCAGCAACAGCTAGCCCCTCAAGGTCCTGCAAACCTTGCTTCCAAAATTCCTTAGAGACTTAGCTATTCCTGACCCTCTCCCAACTTGCAAGTATGTAATGGACCACTCCTCACAACCCTGGGGTAGCAGCTCTTCCCGCCCACGGGTCCTGTCCCCATGCTTTAATAAACCACCACTCTGCACCAAAGAGGTCTTAAAAATTCTTTCTTGGTCATCGGCTCCGGACCTCATCGCACTGAATCTCACTTATATTCTAAAACTTCATCACCTTGGCAGAGCCCTGGAATGCAATGCTCAGGGTCTGGAGCTCAGCTGTGTGTGTTCACACACCAGCGCTTCTTCAAACTAGCTGAATATCCATGGGCAAATTATTCAGCTTTCCTGAATCTCACTTTTCCTGGTGTGCAACACAGGGGGGATGATAACACTCAACTTTATAGGATCTTTGGGAGTCTTCAACCAGACAATATACATGAAGTGCTTAGTACCATGCCCCTCACGAAATGTTCTGTAATATGATTATCTATGATAGGAGGTTTGCAACATGTGTTGAGATTTGCATATTCTGGTATTTCTTAAACATATGGTAATCTCTCTTAGTGAAATTAGGATGTAGGATATCTGGAACCGATTTCTAGCTTTATTAAAAAATTGTGAATAGAAGTTATTAACATATGGCGCTAAGAAGGACAATTGTGAGCTGTAACTACTATCTTTCATCACTCCATATGTCTCGATACTTTAAATGAACATTTTCATCAGGTATTAACCATGGGATTTAATTTATTCTTACATTAGTTCAAATCAAAACTGAACTATTTGGTTATCAAAAGAATGACAATTAAGTTAGAAGAGCTGTAAGACATAAAAAGAACTCTTTCAATATCACAAGCAAAGATTGATTTGTTGTTTAGGTAATGCTAAAGTTCCCAACAGTTGAAAGGCTGTGTCTGAGGCACAAAGTAGAGAAAGGGAGTGATAGACCCCTTAAATGTTAATTTGGGGGAAGCAAGTGATTAGTTTCTTAATCTCTGGATCTATAGCACAAAGTAAACATATACTTTTATTTTATTTACCCAGTTGAATCCATTATGGAAATTATTATTTACAAAATGACCCACCTTCCGTAATCACTATCCAAGATGAAGCTGACATTGTGATGACCTGGAATTAATTAAATACACAATTAATTAAATTCCCAATCACAGGAGAACAAGAACTATGTATTATAAAGCTGATTTAAAAGCAAAGAAACTTAAAATTAAAACTGTAATTATACAACCATTTATTAATCCTTAAAGACAATGAACTATCTGAAACAAGTGTCTGGCATTTTAAAATACACATACTAAGATGTCTCAAGGCTATAACTAGAAAAACTTGATGAAATATAATAATGAATGAAGAATGATAAAAACAACATATACATAACCATCTGCCCTCAAATTTCTTTCATTCTTTCAACAGCTACTTAATTGGAGGAGACACTCTGCTGGGGGGTTGGGCCATGCAGGGTGAGCACAAGATTGCTCTTTTCCTAACTGAGCATGGCGGGGAGAGGTATTCAGGCAGTCAAGAGCAGTGACAGAGAGAACTAAAAACCATGATAAAGCTATCAAAGAAAAGGAGAGGGAACTTGGAGAGTGGAAGGCAGGGCATCAGGGAAGGCTTTTTCGACGACGTGACATTTTTTTCTGAAATTATCAGGATGGGAGGCTTACAAAGGCTCTGAGACAAAATAAAATGAATTCCATTCTAGAAAAGGTTATGATGTATGCTAGCCGAACCTATTGCGGGAATCCTTCCACAATATACGTAAATGAAGCCATCATGTTATATGACTTAAACTCATATAATGATGTATGTCAACATAACACTGGGGAAAAAAAAAGACTATAAGGTCTAAGTTGCCTGGAGTACACAGAGCAAGGGGGAAGAAACAACATAAAATTAAGGCTACAGGGAAAACAGCTAAATTAGTAAATGGAATTTTCTGGATGACAGAAGAATAAAAAGAAAAAGGAGAAGAAAAGAAATTTGAAGAAGCTTACCTTAAATGTAAACCTTAGGAAAAAAGTGATTTATACATGCTTACAGGAAACTGAAAAGAAGCCAAGGTAAAGAGGAAATGTTAATTTTAAAGAAAGGGATAAAGCTGCAGGGGAGGTCTAAGAGAATACAAAACAAGGAAATAGAGTCAGGCATTTCTGAGAATTACAAAGAATGGTGATCAACATTTACCAATGTAAGTTCCAGTCGTCTTACAAACCATAGAACCCATGTCTCCATTTGGATGATCTAATTTTAGACCGTACCTAATAAAATATATATGTTAATTTTAAAGTTTATATTGACACTACAGTTCTAAAATACTGTTTTCTTTCTTAAGTATTTATAAAACAAAGATGCATTTATTGGCAAATAAATAAATTAAGTAAATTACTGTTTCCCTTAAAAGCACCTTATGGACTTTGAACATGTATCAGGTTAGAAACTGTCTCTACAACAAAAATTTCTGTGAAATGAAATATTTCCCAGCCTCAGTTGGAGATACTTGCATAAAGCTTCATTTTACCATTAAATATTTTGTAGTTAATTTGGCTATCACCATTGATATTCCTCTTAGATACTTTTAAATAATACCAAGTGAAACAATTATATGATAAAGATATTTCTCAAATATCTCAAAACATAATAATCTAAATAATAGCTCATATTGTATTCTACTGGAGACAATAGGGGATATCAGGTTACACCTAACTAAATAAATGATTACTAATTTACTGTATAAAATATTATAATTTATACTGTATTTTAAAGGATTCAGCTATATAGTATTGCTAGACATTACTACTTAAACTGGTATGTTTATATCTTCTATTTATTTTCTAAAGAAAATTATTTGAGTGACTTACAAATTA
This sequence comes from Lutra lutra, assembly GCF_902655055.1. Taxonomy (NCBI): domain Eukaryota; kingdom Metazoa; phylum Chordata; class Mammalia; order Carnivora; family Mustelidae; genus Lutra; species Lutra lutra. The sequence continues at coordinate 29,612,838 of NC_062281.1, forward strand.
TCAGACTGTGGTATGAGAAGCTCACAGGGCATTCCTCCAACATAAACTCTGTATAAATATTTTATTGGGAAAGATGAAGTTATGTTTAGTAAATCATTTCAAAATGCTTTCTTCCCACCAAGTTCACTAACACCTTATATTTTTCTCTCAATCACTTATTATCTATCACGCATTCATTCAACAAACACCTATTATATTACCTATTATGTTGCAGTCTCTGCTGTAGATACTGGCACACATCAGGGAAGAAAACAAAATCCTGCCCTTGTGGGACTGACATTCTAACCCGGGGGTGGGGGGGTGGGAAGGAGACCTGATAATAGGTATGATAATCATAGGATATTTGGTGTGTTAGAAAGTGGTAATACCACAGGAAGAGACAATGTGGAAATAGATAATGGGGACCCTTCCACTTGCAGATCAATTAACTCAAATAAAAAACAGAGTTTTTTGTTTTGTAACACACAGTAAATTTCAAACGATAGGCAGGAATTAAAGGAGGGCCCTAGCCAAGCCCCACAGAGTAATTAGGATGAAGAGAGCAACTAATATCCTCAGTGCCTTTGAAACAGAAATCTGAAGCTGAGAAGAGGCAGGATAGGGCTGCAGAGAAATACTGCCTTTGTACTTCCCCAGGTGACCAGGTCTGCTACTGCTTTAGGGGTGTTAGAACCTGATGCCATTGAAAGCTTGCAGGCGGGACCCACAGGTCCTGTACTCCTCGCCACACTCAGAATAAACAACAACAAATAAATTTGTTGGCTTCTGAGCCAACAAATCCCAGATTCAAAGTAACTGCAGATACAAACCTGAACTCCCAAAAAGTAAGGACTTCATTTGCGGAGAACTTTAAATGTTTTAATAAACATGTATGCACAAATCCTTTCATTTATTATTACATTAGGTTTGTGATGTAAGTACACTGAATTACTGTACCCATTATAGAGATTTATGGATTCATAGCCTCCTTCTAAACTCCCACTTTCTTGCGCCTAAATAATAAATTTAGCAGCTAACAATGGCACTTACTATGTTTAATCCTTACAACCATTTTACCCTTCCATTTCATAGAAGAAAAACTGAGGCAAGAAGGTTAAGTTGCTTGTTCAAGCCTATATGCAGTAAGGAATAGAGCAGGAATTCAAACCCAGACAGCTGGGCTCTAGCGGTGCTCTTACCCACACCCCATAAGCCCCGCAGTGGTCTGGGTTTGTCTGTCAATGGCAATACTATACTATTTTGCCATGTATATATATGTGTGTCTGGCCAAATATATATATATATATTTTTGTTGTTGTTGTTGTTTTTCTTATCTTATATTTTAGACCAAAATCTCTTTAGTGGGCACCAAACCCTTTGGTATTTGCATGTCCTCTATAATTTGTACCTGGTCTGGGTTTGAAGGTGAGGCTGACTTGACAAGATGTGTGAGAAGCAGAAGCAGCTTGAACACTCTGGGTCCCTGACTTCCTGCTTCCTGCCCAGTACATGGCCCATTGCTCCCTGCTAATGGGATTCAGGCCCAGTGAAATGCCCGAAATGCCTAGTGTCACAATTAAGATGGTAGAAATGGGATAGACACAGTTCTAAGGCCTTCGCCTCTCACATTAATAGGTGTTGAAAGTTTCTGTGCATTTATATATAGTATCTCAAGGTTTCAGAGTACATGGGCCAGGTAGCCTGAACCCTGAGGTCCCTGCTCACTTCAATTCTTGACTTTATGAAATAATTTCTATGCATTTCTTTGTACAGAACAGAAGTAAATTTCAGTTACAGTGGGGGTGGGGAGAAATGTCCTTAAAGATTAAGCTTCCTATTTCTTAGCATTATTATAGAAAAGGATGACTTAGAAAACCCCATCTAAGGGGCGCCTGGGTGGCTCAGTGGGTTAAAGCCTCTGCCTTCGGCTCAGGTCATGATCCCAGGGTCCTGGGATTGAACCCCACATCGGGTTCTCTGCTCTGCAGGGACCTTGCTTCCTCCACTCTCTCTCTGCCTGCCTCTCTGCCTACTTGTGATCTCCGTCTGTCAAATAAATAAATAAAATCTTAAAAAAAAAAAAAGAAAACCCCATCTAAGAAGTGGAATATAAACCATTCATAACATTCAACCATATGGTGGCAAACAAAATCTTTATTTATGCTAACATTTGTTTCTCTATTTAGTACTTACTATATGTAAGGAATCAATACATTTTCACAGTATTATAGATGCATACAAATGTGATTTAATTGAGTGCTACCTCATAGAATGCCACCTAAATTACCTTGATTTCATTTAGTAAAACCTTCCAAATTACTTGGTTTACAAAATTATATATGTGTATGTGTGTTTACATATACATATATATCACCTTTTTAGTAGTTAAAAAAATCCTCTAATTGTTGTATGAACTGTTAGCTAATTTACCTATTTATCCATTTTACACCTGTATTTAATATGCATGGAGCCTTCTGAAAGCTGATTCTGTACTTCCTTCTATGGGGAATGAACACAGCTGTCAGTCTTTCAAGACAGCACTCAGAAAACCACACCTATGCTACAGAAAGATGAGTGACCAAGCTAGCTTCCAATCCAAAATGTGGACAATTATCTTTTGATATGAGGTAACTAGACAATGTTACTGTCTAATCCATAGTTGGTAAATGGAGGAACCAGTGTTCAAACCTGAGGCTGTTAGTAAGTTACTGACCATTTTTAGCTCAGGACTCTCCCACACATAACTACAGTAGAAGAAAAAAGGCCAAACTGCATGTCAGGAAATTCTGGTTCTCAGATCTTGACTAAGCTATGGACCTCCAGGCTACATAGTTACATATATATGCAAAATGAGGTAGATTAGTAACAAAGTTATTCTGTAATAAAATTCTATAACTAAATTACTATTACGCTTGTCTCTGTGTGCCTTCTATTAATAAAATCTGTCACAGAAAACGAAAGAATTATGCCAGACCAAAAAAGAAAGGCACATTGCTCACTGCTTCCATGTCAATGAATCATCCAATAGTCTCCTTTTCTTCCTAGAATATGGCTGAAAATACACTGATTAATCCTCTCACACTGTAGTGATGTTTAATATCATTGAGCCCATTGTTTGTGGAATACCGTACCTCACCTGAGTGATAAGAATATGTTTCCACATCAAAAATTTACCTCAAAATCCTAACATTTTTCCCATTTGAGCTTAATGCAGTATTACTTCCATAGACATCAGTGAAGATTCTGCCTTGGATAGTTATTAATGTGCCTAAAACAAAAAAACAAAAAGTTCTGTATAAGATTACCTACCCATACACCCAATACTTAATACCAAAACATTAGAGGTATTCCTAATGAAACCAGGATCCAGACACTTATATCCCATGTTCATCACTATCATTTAACACTGTGCTGAACATTCTAACAAACACAATAAAACATGAGTATGTATAGTATTAAAGCGATATTTATAAGTATTTGTAAATTAAAGAAGTTTTTCATAGAAAACAATGAATTATTCAATAAATATTGCTTGGGTCATGAAAGATATATTTGAAAAAACAAATAAGATCCCACTTTACTCTATACCCAAAAAATGAATAAATCCTAGGAGAAACAAAAATTAAATATAAAAATAAAACCATAAAAATTCTTGTAGTTAAGTATAAATTTATATAATACTTATATAATTGGGATGGTATGGTCTTCTATACCATAAAAATTAAGGAAGAAATAACAATAATTAAAATCTATAGATTAATTTAACATAAAAATTTTAAAATGTCTGAATGACAGGTAAATCCATTAATAAAATTTAAAAGCAAATGGTAAGTTAAGAATATATTTCCAACATATATGACATACAAATTATTAATATCTTTAAAATATAAAGAATTCTTATAACTTAATATGGAAAAATTGACTAGCATTAAATTAAAACAAAGGAGATGAACAAGTAATTATAAAAGAAGAAATACAAAGGGTCAATAAATATATATAAATAAGTAAATTTAATTGTATAAATTAAGAATTAGAAAAATTAGAAATAAGCTACTATATTTTTCATATAAATGCCTGAAAAAATTAGTCCCTAAAATTGTCAAGGGCATAGAAAAGGGCATTCTCACATATTCCTTTTGGGATTGTAAACTGCTATAATTATAATTATAATGAAGTGGAAGCCAGCTAAATGTCCAATAGGGGGATAGTAAAATACTTTATAGCAGATTCAGATATAACCACTGAAAATCCTTTTTTGAAATAATATTGGGAGTTACTATACAATCAGAAATATGTTATTTATAAATTATCAGATATACTAATTTTATATACTTAAAATTAAATTAATGACCACAAACCAAAAAAGATATTATATCAGCTGTCATATAACAGACCTGGAGTTCCAGATAAAGGTGTGATGCTCGTTATCATTGGGGTTCTGAAACTTCTTGCCTATAAAATAATACTGTCAATAAGCTAATATCTCTGGGTTCTTACATTATTTACATTCAAATAATTCTATAATGTAACTGTCAAAATACCTCTTTTTACATATAAAATAAAGTTTAGAATATTATTATTATGCTTATTCAAGATCTTTTCCTTATCCACTAAAAATTCTCTGTCAGTGTTTTTAGTTCAGAACTTTAATAGTCAATCTTCCTTTGTTATCAGCATATGTCAAACTCTAGTAATAAGGCTCTCTGGTAGCAGGAATTTGAGGGAATAAAATTACAGAAGGCCTTCTTTTATTTAAGCCTATGAAGAAAAAATAACAAAGCACATTGCAAAACAGAAACAAAACCTGGAAAAAGTCCATCAAAGTAAGCTTTAGTAATGAAGCTAATGATAATTTTCTAGAGCAATGCAGGTAAAATTCTTAAGAATTGTGACACCAAATGGGAATAGGGAGAGAGGAGAATCCCAGGGAGCCCATGAGGGTGATGGAAACTCTAATACTTTTGATAGACAGACATAATTTTTAAAAATATATGGGATGGTACTTAGAGGAAATGTGTTATTGTAAATATCTACATATAGGATAACTATATTTTGAATGACTTCAATGCTATGTGCAGTCATATTTTATCTCATTGCATTAGAAATTATAAAGAAAGGAAAAAGAGTTATGATTCTATTTAAAATGAAGGTGAGTGTGATGAAGATACGAAAAGGAAAATTAAACTCAGAGTGGAAATAGAGAAAGAGAAAAAATAATGTGAGCAAGAAAAAAATGTAATGTATAAAAATTTAAGTCATTAATAAAATTAAAGAGGGAAACAAATAAGATATGAGAAAAGAGATTCCACTGCCACAGAAGATGATTAAAACTGAGTGAGGTTATCCTTCGCTACATGCTAGTATATTTTTTAATGTGGAAATAGATAACAATCTGTAAAATTAAAAAAATAAAAGGCCAGTTCAGCAAGAAAGCAAGCACAAGGCCGATCATCCAAAAGTTAAAGAGGAGATCCCATATACATTGAAGGTGCATTCCCAGCTCTTGATGCGACCTCTGCAGGTATTACTTTCTGTAATAGGAACCCCATCCACGCTGACTCTCACAGTGTAGGAATCTTCTGGCATTGCTCTGCAAAGCAAATGAAGAACATGTAAGGAAAGCAATGACCTTTTTATTTAATGTATACTATTAAGGAAAAATACTGCCCCAGACTACAAGTCATTTTGAAAAAAAAAAAGTGTCTAAAATTCTAATCAATGTACAGCTAAATTCCATTCTACATTATTAGAATTCTAAATTATAAGAGTTTCATTCTAAATTATGGAGGATCTCCATCCTGAACTCTGTACTGCAGATTCTAACATCACGGACCACAGGCAAATGCTTATTCTAAGTGCACTGGTGCTTACTGAAAAGGAAAACAAATACAATAAACAAAGGTAGGAAGAATCACTTAAAACAGTAATACATCACCTAGGTACAGTCATGTTATGCTTTGTTGTTGTTTTTTTTTTTTTAATTCTGATTAAATTTCTAAGAGAGCTTTTGCTGCTGAAACAGCCAATAAGCTTGATAAAGATAAAATCCTCTGGAATATGTGCTACCTGTTTTATTAATAAAAGTTACCATTTAAAATGATTAATTTTTCCCATAAGTTGTTAATAACAAACATTATTCTGGACTGATAGTAAAGAACTTGAAATGTCACTATACAAAATGATCATCTTTAATCTTAATGAATATGTCAAGATTTTGAAGGAAATTAATCAAACTGGACAGGAAAGCATAATTTTGATATTTTGAGGAGCATCATTACAATTTAATAGTAGCCATTTGTCTTCTGAAATAGATCAATAATGATAAGATAATAGCTCTAATAACCTGGAAAAGGATATGGAGTTTATTTTATTGTGCTAATACATGGAAACAGCATTACAAATGAATGAAATAAAGCTATAAGATAGTCTAAACATCATGAAACAAAAAATAGCTGATCATCAGAAAATATAATAGCCAGAATATATAAAAAACTATATAATACTAATCTGTGTATGACAAAAATGCTCTTATTAAACATACTATAAAACATACCTAGTATAGCATGTAATTTGAGTTGAATGACTTGAATCTTTTTCCACATCACAAGAAATCGATCGGAAAGAAGAAACTAATTGCACACTGTTTCCCAACTCAGCATTATCAACTCCATAGTTAAACTGGTTTGCTTGAGCAAAACCTGGAAAAGTAAAAACACTGAATTATTATTAAAAGAATTCTCTTTTCAAAGATCTAACAATTGTCATTTGGTACTGAATCATCAATAAATAATAAGGAATATTAGTAAGTAAATAAGTTAGCAGTTAACCTATTTTGTATTTATCCCTATGATTGTAATCCTTTTTGGAAGCATAAAAATTCACCTTCAATTCATTTATTCACAAAAGTAATGTTCGAGAACCTATTATTTGCCAGGCACAGAATTAAATAGCTTATATTCCAGGGCGCCTGGGTGGCTCAGTGGGTTAAGCCGCTGCCTTCGGCTCAGGTCATGATCTCAGGGTCCTGGGATCGAGTCCCGCATCGGGCTCTCTGCTCAGCAGGGAGCCTGCTTCCCTCTCTCTCTCTCTCTCTCTGCCTGCCTCTCTGTCTACTTGTGATCTCTCTCTGTCAAATAAAAAAAAAAAAATCTTTAAATAGCTTATATTCCAGAGGTAGGGTGTGAAGGGCTGGAGAAAATACTCTCTCTTCACTCCCCATCAGACTCTATGTCTGCTGAGGATAACTACTATGAAAAAAAAGGAGGACAGATGGACTGAAAAGAGAGATGAGGAGAACAGTATAAGAAATGGGATCTTTCCCTTGAGTTCCTATAAAGCAAAATCTGAGGTGAGGACTTGCAAGCATATGGTTTATTTGAGTGGTGACCCCTTTGGGGCAAGAGAGAGTAAGACCTAAAGAAAGACAACCTGTGAGCACAGCTGGAGCACAACCTTGCTAGAAACTTCCAAGGAAAATATGGACTGCCTCTTAGAATCAAAGAATCAAACCTTTCTTCATCAAATCCTGTCCAGGGGGTTAACTGAGGTTTCTCCAGGGGAAATAGCTTCTCCTGAACTTTCAGGCTACATATATGTCGTCCATACACCATAGGGGTTTCAATGTCCCAAGTCACTGCATCAGTGAAGCCCTGGGACGGTAGACAAAGATGTGCTAGGGGAACAGAAGGCAAGAGCTGCGAGCACAGACTGGGTCACAGTCTTGGGAGGACTATCTGTCATGGCTGTGGTTAGAATTCGAGGTGAGAACAAGAGACTGTGAAGCTGAGTATAAAAGGCTTCTCGTAGAGGCAACTCACTGCACCATATAGACATGCTCTGGCCCCACATTTTAAAGACTATTTATTTATTTATTTATTTGACAGATAGAGATCACAAGTTGGCAGAGAGGCAGACAGAGAGAGAGAGGGGGAAGCAGGCTCCCTGTTGAGCAGAGAGCCCGATGTGGGGCTCGATCCCAGGACCCTGGGATCATGACCTGAGCTGAAGGCAGAGGCTTTAACCCACTGAGCTACCCAGGCACCCCCGGCCCCACATTTTAAATATAATTCATTATCAAGTCTCCAAGGTGGTAACCAGCCAAAAGCTCTGTAAAGATTTAATACAAGAGAGTTAGTGGGACAAGATACAACTGCTCCTGAGGCTATAATGAATAGTCACTGTAGCCCCTCTTTACCACCCATTGTAGACTTCCTTTGCCTTAGCCAGCACTTAAGTTGAGGGAGTGACACTAGCCTTCATCCTGAAGGTCTGGACCCTTCGTTGTTGCTTTACCCTTGTTAAGTTGTGGTTGCTACAATTGCCTATTCATGCTATAATTGCTTCCACTGGACATGAAAGCCAAGAGATGCCCTCATGAATACCCTGAATTTCAGACATATTCTTCCCTATCTCCATTAGGTAAAGCAACCCTTTCTCTTCATGATCATCAGAACTGATTATCTCTGGTAGGCTACTAATTATGTTTGATGAATTCAAAGTGATCAGTTCATAGTAGTAGCTCCCGTTCACTGGAAGTCATATAGGGATCCCTGGCCAAAGCATTCTCTCACTGGAAACTCAGACCCCAAATCCAGCAGAATCTAAAACAGCAAGGGCAGAAAGCACATATGCAGTTTGCAGATCACTGGGAGTGATAATGAGTGAGAGAAACCGTTCCTTTCCAGCTCCATGTGCTCTGTCTGTCGGGACACAGGAGCATGTATCTGCCATGGGATGAAGGCATATGGCATATGATAGAGGCCAGCATCCTATCCCACAGGACATTGTTCCCAAGCTGGGATCTTAGGTTTGCCTCTTATAGACCATTCCATCATTCTACTAGGCCACGTGTTTCAGAGTAACACAGATTTTGTGGTCGTGTGCCCATAATCACAACTTTTTCTCTGTGAACACGTTTCTTGTTCTGAGGCACTATTTTATAGATGCTACTGGCAGTAACTCAGACTCTGGGAGCTCTCGGAAGATGGGGCTGGCAGGGGCATTGTGGATGGAGAAGGCAAAATCTGTATCCGGAGTACCTGTTCCAGCAATAATGTATTTCTTTTCTTTCCATGAGAGAAGTAGAGCAATGCAGTCAATTTGTCCCTTAGCAACTGGTATACTTCTCAGGGAATGGCCCCTCCTGAGGGCTCAGTGTTGATCAGGTCAGAGATCAGCAACTGCAGTGGATAGCTTAGCCTTGGAGAAAGGAAGTCCATGATGTTAACCTGCACAGCCTTCACCCCATGGCCCCTCTGTTCCTGAGCCCACTGTACAAGCTCTGAGGTAGCCAAAGAGAGAAGCCCCTGAATGAGTCATTCAATCAACGTGGTGTTTCTGTTTCCTTTGTGGGGGATCCTCTCTTGCAGGAATTAACTTGAGACATAGACCTGCGTGGTTTGTGCTCATACCATGTGCTCATACCACCTTCACGTGCCTCTTTTCAGGACTTTCTTGTTTCTGATTTCCCAACCCTATTCCTGGGATAGAGGAGGCATGTGACATAAATGGTCAAGGAAATGTTCTGGAAGGAGTAAGCCCAGAGAATACCTAAGGCAAGTGCATTTTAGATAGAGGGAACATGCTCTTCCAGGCCCTGTGGTGGGAGCATATTTTTGGATTCAAGATTTAGCAAGCATGGTTAGAGAAATATGTGTGAGGAGAGTGGTAAGAGATGAGGCCAAAAATTGAGGGCATTCAGATTATTTTTATGAATTAGGGAGCACTGGAGGCTTCCCAAACAGAGGCATGGCATGGTGTGACCTACACTTGCCAAGAGTCACTAGCTGCTGCTCTGAGAGCATAGACAAAGAGTATAAACTGCTCTGAGAGTATAGACATCAGTGAGCAATGGATACATGATTGACATGGGGTCAAGAGAAGATCGGAGGATAACCAGTGAAAGGAACAAATACTGGTCCCTTTGGGGGGCATTTTGCTATCAATGGAAGCAGAGGCATGGGTGGAAGGTAGAAGGGGTGTGGAGCAAGAGGAAAAAAGCTCTTGCTTTTTTTCAGGTTGGTGAAATAGCAGTGTGTTTGCATGCTAATGGGTGTGATTCGACAGAACCAGAGAAACAGAGGATGTGAAACAGAGCAGAAAATTATTTTTTAATTGAAGAAAATTATTTTAATTCTACTATAAATACCTGAAAATTCAAAACTAGATTTGGAAGTAGTTAAATATCCATTAAGTTATTTTATGCCACATAAAAGTATTTTATATTGCTAGAACAACATTAAATTTCAAAATAAACCCAAGAAATAAAATCCATGGTTAAGATTAATTGGATACTATTCTATTGATTAAACCCTATAACTAAATATTCTCCTAATAAAAATGTTTAAAAGATACTTAATAGTATTCTAATATGCAGAGTAAATCTATGAAGTTGTAGATGTTATAATATTTTCTAGAATAAAGTGAAGTTAGTAAAGAAACAATTTTTGCCTCGATCACTTCAAAATCTAAAATTCCTAAATTCTGAGTTCTAAAAGCATGTGCATTTTTAAATGTTACTTTTCTCCAAATACTGCAAGTGCTTAACAGTAAAACACCACTATTGCCAAATTGATGACTAACAATATTTTTGAAGTTATGAAATTTTTTCCTTTGCATCCAGGTTATCAATATAAATTCATAAGTTATTTGAATTTCAGCACTTAATTACCTACAGTCCACATTGTTCCACAGTACAATTTAAAATCAGTAAGCCAGAAAAAATGTTAAACTCAGAGATGTAGATTTAACTCTAAATTCAATGTATATATATTATTTATATTAGAAAAAATATATTGTCAAGTAGTTTTGCAGTATGTTTCAGAAAGCAATCACTCCTACCTTATAGGCTCATATTAAATAACCTTTATTAGGGACACCTGGGTGGCTCAGTGGGTTAAAGCATCTGCCTTCGGCTCAGGTCATGATCCCAGGATCCTAGGATCCAGCCCCACATCTGGCTCTCTGCTCAGCGGGGAGCCTGCTTCCTGGTCTCTCTCTCTCTGCCTGCCTCTCTGCCTACTTGTGATCTCTGTCTGTCAAATAAATAAAATCTTTAAAAAATTAAAAAAAAATAACCTTTATTAGCTGAAGTGGCTGAATTGGGGTCAGTAGATATCTATGGTGTGACTGCTTTTTAAATTATTGAACATTTTCAGCGTTCTAAAAAGGTCCATTAAAAACACAAATATTGCCTAGTTTAAGGACTTCACGGCGCCAGATGTTCACCAAATGCCAACGCCCCTAAAACTCTAGCTCTCGTAAAGCTGCTTCTTTGGGATGGTGCTCTTTAAAGGAACCCTAATGTCCTGGATTCGCATCCCACTCCTGCACATCCTTGCTGTATGACTTCAGGCACTCAAATTTTAGAGATGAACTCTCTCATTTTTATCTTCTCATCAGAAAAATGACGAGGGGGCACCTGTGTGGGTCATTCGGTTGAGCATCTGCCTTCGGTTCAGGTCATGATCCCAGGGTACTGGGATTGAGTCCCTGTTCAGCACTCCCCCTGCTTGTGCTCTCTCTCACTCTCTCTCTCTCTTAAATAAAATAAAATAAGATAAAATAAAATAAAATGGAAAATGACCATAATCACCTACTTATTGGATTGTCAGGAAGAGGAAATGAGGATTATATATATTGCATAACATAGTGCTTGGCTCATATGTTAAGAGCTAGGTTGATATTTGCTCTTATTATTGGTCACAAAAATCCTGAAATTTAAGTTCAGTGTTGATATCCCTTTTTAAAAATAACACAGAACTAATAAGTGTTATGGCTAGGATTTGAATTCAGGTTGGCGATGCCAACCGGACACCTGTGATATTCGGAGATAAACAATATTTAAAAACATACATTATAAAGCTATTAGCCATTGCCTTATATAAGTTCCTCCAGACCCATGTTCTTAGTGCTTCTCCTATCCCTGATAGGTAGAAAAAGTAAGCAGAAACTCAACAAAGGGTAGGGATTTTAACAAACACCACTTCCGCCTCTAAGCTTAAACCGTAACCAAACAGAGCTCATCTAATATAGGCTAAAGTACAAATATAAGCATCAATTTGACGTGTGAAAGACCCTTGCGTTGGATCTGAAGTTTTGATTCTAGGACAGCAGTTACTGCTAAAATGGAATTTTGAAAAGATACAGGAAAACACAGAAAAGCAAGTTACTTGTAAACCTGCCCTTTCCTTTTGCCAACTTGTGCTTATCTTTGGTGTTCATGTTGAGTTTGAAATACACAGAGGGCTGCTGGCAACTAACTAAAGTATGGAAAGTTTTACTTGTGGGGTGGCTCAGGATGTGATACATGTATTTATTTTCCTCTTAGGCACATGTCACAAAATTGATACGGTAACACAGATCTGCATTTCAGCATTCCTGAGACAAATACAATTGAAAAAAAATTAAACCAACAAAAGATGATATTGTTTTTGGCTTTGTTTTAATGCCATATATATTTTTAATGTCACATACATATAGTTAATGTCATATATTCATACATATTTTTACATACTTATGTCAAATATATAGACCTATCTCCCTGAAGTAAAAACATGAGCCAAATCAATAGGATTTGTAAATACTCTCATTACAAATATTGCTTAAAAAAACTATAGAAATATTTCTGATTTGTTAGCTAATTCCAAAGAGTTAAAAAGCCACACAAAGGAATCACCTTCTAAAAGAATTTCAAAATAAAATATAATTCTAAATAAAAAATTGGGTATAAAGAGGATAGCTCTGGAAGTACTCCAAGGGACAAAGATTACAGGAAGGGTTGGGTGTACCCTGGATACAGAAAAGTTTGAGGCTTTCAGATGGAAATTCCTGGCATATTGATGTACTTTTTTTTTTCTTTTGCAGAAAAACTGGAGACAAGACTTGCCAGGCACGCAAACCTGGTTCTCCTGATAGCAGCCTGGGTTGCTATCATGGAAAATGTGTGTTGTTGAAGCCGGCAGTCACCATATACCACATGGGGCTGTTTGGATTTCTCTAGTTAAAAAAATGCAGGGGGTAAGAGAGTACAAACCAACTCGAAAAGTTCTAACAGCAAAACAATGAAAAGGAAAAGTACAGTGTGGTGAAGGATGATTCCTAAAGAATGAAACCAAACTTATAACATAAGTGCAGGATAATGATAAAAATAAAACAAAATAATAAAAATGAAAAAACTCTAATTTATGAAACAGATAGTATCTATGGGTACCTTAGATACATCATCCTTTTCAATCATTACAACAGTCCCAACAGGTAGGAATTAATACCCCACTTTACTGATGAGGAAGCTGAGGCTTAGGGGAGTAACCTGCCCCAGTCACAGAGTGGGAAGGGGCAAGAACAGAACCAAAAGCCAGTCAGACTGGACCAAAGTCCCTGGGTTTCCCAAAACATTACAAAAACTACATAATTCAACACTTTAGTTAGACAAAAGTATATGTAATAGGGAAATACCTAGGGAAAAAAAGCCAAAAGTAAAATTCTACTCCTTCCATCTTACTGATTTTTTTCAGTAAAGGGAACTATTAAGAAAGACAATTGAGAAATACAGGTATAAATTTAGAAACACTCCTGAACTAATAATCAAAATGATAATACTCCTCATTAAATCAGTCCTCTTAGTTGGAGTCACAATTATTTCCATGATCATGGAAATAAAGTGTTCAAAACACTTTACTTGGGCATCATACCTGTAAAATTATGTATCTTTGGCTCCTGAAGCACAGCCTTTAGAACAAAGTAATACACTAGCAAATTTTGGCCTGTAAAAGTGAATATGACATGTGGAAATGGAAAACTCATGTGGATACACCAAAATACTAACACTAGTTCTTTCTAGAGAGTGGAATCTCAGAGAACTCACTTTCTAAGTCAAATATTTCTTTATCATTTAATTTTTTCATCCTGACTTTTATAAAAATAAAACATTTTTATAGTCCTATGGGACCAACATTTAAGTAATCATCCGGCAGTTACAGTTCCATGTAGAAAATATTCTTGTGTGATTAATAAATTAGCTCTGCATGCAATTCTAAACATGAAGTATGGGTCAGAGATAGCACTGATGTCTCTGATTATGTGAATACAGTTCCTCCAATAAATTTTGTTCAAGTAGCACATTCATGGAGTTTTGGAGGTCTGGTGTGTTTTGCAAATTCATTACATTGCTCTATACACATTCTCTATATATCATGAGCCCTGAAAACCTATATAAAATAGTATTAGATTCAGCTTCTGAGAAAGACAGGTGTTAACACATATTTAGTCACCTACAGTATATGGTTAAGGCAAGAAGGGGGAAGTCAAATCACGGCGAGGATGCAGGTATCTGCCATTCCAATAGGATTTAACTATTCTATGATGCTCTGTCAAGAGCATTCAGAAATTGAGATGGACGGGAAAACTGGAAATTCACCATGACACCAGTGACACAGGATACACCGTGACTCAGAGAGTCCATGAAAGAGCAAAGGTTAGGGTTAAATTCATAAGGGGATTCTTCCAAAATGCCTTAAGAATAGAATGTTTTGTTTTGTATTTATAACTAAAGGCCATCAGGGTCTGTGTACTTAAACTCAAGCCATGGCTCCTGGATCTGAAGGAGTTTAGGTCTCCAGACAGGAAGAAATAGCTGAGTGGTTGTTTTGTTTTGTTTTAATTGGGGCATTTCTCTCACGACTTTTAAAACTCTGTTAAAAACCTAATAGCTTTCATGGGGTGCCTGGGTGGCTCAGTGGGTTAAAGCCTCTGCCTTCGGCTCAGGTCATGATCCCAGGGTCCTGGGATCAAGCCCCTCATTGTGCTCTCTGCTCAGCGGGGAACCTGCCCGCACCCCCCCCACCTACTTGTGATCTCTGTCTGTCAAATAAATAAATAAAATCTTAAAAAAAAAAACCCTAATAGCTTTCAAAGCACTAACTTAACAACAATTTACAATATAAGGGAACCATGGATAAAGACACTTTTAAAATAGTCTTTAACAATACGTTGCCTTTGGGTGTTTATACAACAAAAATAAAGACAACCAAACTTTAATCCAAAATATATTCTTCACAATTTAGAGACAGAAACCATTTAAAGTGTATCACTGAGAGATTGAATTTAGCAGAAATGTTACTTAGAAGTACTGAAAGAGATTTCCATATATCTGACAGAATACTTAAATATCTTGCTCTGTCGATTCTAACTCCAAAAACTTCATTCATACGCTGAATACTATTCTTAAGATTGCGAAGACCTCGGTGCTAAAAGAACCACATATTTGTATTTAATCTTAGGAAGAGTTGCTCATTAAATAAATTCACTGCTTGGGTGCCTGGGTGGCTCGGTGGGTTAAGCCCCTGCCTTCGGCTCGGGTCATGATCTCAGGGGTCCTGGGATCAAGTCCCGCATTGGGCTCTCTGCTCAGCAGGGAGCCTGCTTCCCCCCCCCCCCTCTCGCTCTGCCTGCCTCTCTGCCTACTTGTGATCTCTCTCTGTCAAATAAATAAAGAAATAAAATCTTTAAAAAAAAAATTCACTGCTTGTCTACTATGTTTCCTCCCAAGACCAGGCAAGGAGAAACAGTCATACATAACCCATGCTCTGATGAAGCATTTGATAAGGACGGAGTGGCAGGAGAAGGGATCCAAAGTTTTGTATTCAACTGCCTGTCTGTCTTCAATAACATTCTATTTCTCCATCACTTCCTCTTATTAAGCTTTCTACCTCCAAGGCTTTCCAAATGTTATATTTGATATAAAGATAAATTAAATGTTATTAGACCAATAAGGAACAAAACAAATAATTGCAAAGTTGGGTTAAAGATGTTTCTTTCAGTTCAGTTATTATAATCCAGATCTTGGGAGTTAAATTAAGCAAGTAATTATAATATGAACTCAGATGATCAAATTGATAGAGACTCTTGGGGATTTTGTTAGCTGTCAAAGGGGTAGAGTTTTACTAACTCTCACCAAATGGAGAAACAACTCTTGAGGATTTTTTTTTGTTTTTAACCATTAAAAATTAGTTAAAAAAATGCAGGGGTGAGAGAGTACAAACCAACTCCAATTTCTTTCTTTCTTTTTTTTTAAAGATTTTATTTATTTGACAGAGAGAGATCACAAGTAGGCAGAGAGGCAGGCAGAGAGAGAGAGGGGGAAGCAGGCTCCCTGCTGAGCAGAGAGCCCGATGCAGGACTCGATCCCAGGACCCTGAGATCATGACCTGAGCCGAAGGCAGTGGCTTAACCCACTGAGCCACCCAGGAGCCCCCAATTTCTTTGTTTTTTTAACCATAAGTGTGAAATGTGAAATAGTCTTTAAAATACCTCAACCTTGGGGCACCTGGGTGGCTCATTGGGCTAAGCCTCTGCCTTCGGCTCAGGTCATGATCTCAGGTTCCTGGGATCGAGTCCTGCATCGGGCTCTCTGCTCAGCAGGGAGCCTGCTTCCCCTTCTCTCTCTCTGCCTGCCTCTCTGCCTACTTGTGATCTCTCTCTGTCAAATAAATAAATAAATAAAATCTTAAAAAAAAACCACCTCAATCTTGACCCAAAAAAAAAGAAGAAAGAAAAGAAAAAGCAACTATACCTTCTCCTTTGATAGTCAGTCTTGTTGCTCCATTTATGCTGCCATATTTAGGTATTATTTCTGTGACTTTGGGAATTATCTTAGAGCCATCTGAAAGATATTAAAACACAGTAAAGATAAAAGCATCAAGTACTTCAAGCATCAAATTTGGTACCACATCTTCCAATGTTATAAGAAAAACATCATGAAGGTGATAGGACTGAAAGTAAATACGCTCATATTTTACTTGTGGTTCTACTACTAACCAATGACTTGACAGAGAAATAAGTCATTCCCTTAATTAATACTCATTGGCTTTAAGCAAAGCACTACCTGAGGTGCCACAAAGGGTGGTAATAACCCATGATCATTTTCACCATTCTTAATTATCATATTATAAAACATTTATTAAACCCTTAATTTCATATAGTGCTCAACTAACTGCAGATCTGTAACTAACTACAGCTGGCAGCCCACACAGCAGCCGACAATGCAGGAGAAATAACACCGTGGAGAAATAAATAAGTCATTCATCATAAAAGTACATAAGAAATGCAAAGAATAAATGAAAATGAAGAGTATAGTCCAGGCACAAAATCTGATGGTGCATTTTAAGAAGAAATTGTTTTCTGTGATGGACTAAGACTTCAGGAAAGATAATTTCTGGGATCCTTTTAGCCTCCTGATTATAGTAAGTTCTTACTTTAATGGTTACCAATTCATTCATTGAATGGTGTAAGTGTCCTGGGGATATAAAAATGTGTTAACAGTCTCAACCTCCCAAAACCTTAGCTTAGACAGTACAGCGAGACAGGAGAGCAGAGGGGCCATGGGTGACCAAGAAGGGGCACTTCAACTACACTGCTCATGTCCTGCTGACTTCTAGAAAGAAGGGTTGTCCCCGAAGCATCTTGGAGGGCAAATATGAATAGCTAGACTGGACCAACTATGGGAGAGAGAAAATGAGCTCTAGAAAGAGGGAGGTAGGTGCCTATGCAAAATACAGGGGTAAGTGAGCTGCTTCTCTGAAGAACTGTAAGTATGCTAATTTTAAACAACTCAAAGATACACAGTGGCTAAAAGGGTTCGTTTTCCACTTCAACTGTACAAATCTGTATTATTAGATCCAGTAACAATTCTCAAAATAGGAAAAATTGAAGTGGACAAAAAGAAAAGCTATAGAAATTACTGTTTCAAGTAGATGTATGAGAAAAGGTTAAAGAAATTATAATCATACAGGTCATTCCTGCCGGCAAAAAGTTTAGCATGAACTTCAAATGTCGCGGGTCTGACTTTGCCAAGAGCTCCAAGGCTGATTCTGCTTCAGGCACGTTCATAACTTCTAGCAGCCCACAGCCAAGAGCAGGAAACTCCAGCGAGGGCTCAGGATCTTATCTTCAAGACAGTGCTGCTCTCCACCTATCTCAGGTTCATCCTCCCTTATCTCCACGGACAACTCCAATTTCTTATCTTATCAGGCTCTTCCAACCCTCTCCTGGGTATTACTTTGAAGGCAGAGGGCAGCTGACCCTTAAAGTGACTGACACCAGGCACAGACACCCATTCTTGTCCTACTGGGGGACACTGCCCTCCCTTCGGTGGGGGAAAGACACCCAAGACGAGAAGAGAGAGGACTCGGATTGTGCCCCCTACCTCCACCCCCAGCCAAGTTTCAGTGTCTTTTTCAATTGAGCCCCTTGTGGGTGGGGGCGGTGCGGTTCCATAATTCAAGCAGTAACTCTTACGACTTAAGAGCAATCCCTCTCCTCTCCTCTCCTCTCCTCTCCTCTCCTCTCCTCTCCTCTCCTCTCCTCTCCTCTCCTCTTCTCTTCTCTTCTCTTTTCTCTTCTTCTCCTCTTCTTTTCTTCTGTGTGTGTCTGTCTGTCTGCCTGCCTGCCTGTCCCTTAGGCCTGCCTTGCAGGTCCCGGGTCCCAGGTGCCCAGGATGGCCAAGCCACCGCACCCGCAGCCTTGGCGCAAGGCTGGTGCCGGGCAGTCCCTCCTCTCCCGCGGCCCGGGAAAGCCAGGGTTGCGTCTGCCCGGCCTTCTGCTTGCTCCCTGGAGCCCCGGATGAATTACCTGCGCGGGGGTCCGTGGCGCTTAGGAGCAGCCCCCAGAAGCCCCAGGTTCCCAAGAGCCACAGGTGTCCCATCGCCGCGTCCGTCGCGCAGAGTCTGCGCGCGCCGCTCGCTCGCAGCCGCCGCCAGCGCCGGGCTCCGCTCCGGGACCGCGACTCGCTCGAGCTCGCGACTCTTCCCACGCGCGCAGGCGGACTCCGCCACCCGGGGACCGCCCCGCCCCGGGCTGTCCCGCGCCACCTCTGCGATTTGCTGGCACATACAGCTACCCCAGCCCTGGAGAACCGAACCGGCCCCGACCGGTCTGTGGTCGTGAGACCTCCACACTCAGATCTGGGTGCCGACGTCTCAAGGCTGTCCCAGTGAGGGTAGTGTCTCCACTCCTTTTGGTAAGAGGGATAAATGGGCAGGTTTTCCGTGAATCCCGGCGCCTCCCCTTTTTAAAATTCTAGGCCTACATACGTTCATTTGCCTGCATGCTTTGGCTATTAACTATCCCCAGGTGGACCTACAGGTCCGTTCAATACGCAAACCCCACACATTTTCCCCCTTCACGTTCCTAGAAATTAGTGCTGTTCTTTAATTAACAACCTTTCTTACATGTATCGATTTTCTGCCTGTCCCAAACGCCACGCCCAGTGCTGTCGAGACATCAACTCACAATAATCCCCAAAGAGCTGTTACTGTTACTACTCCTTACGATGACTGTTACTATCCCGGTTGTTCCAACCTGGAGCCTGAGGCGCGGGAAGTTTGGGTAACTTACCCACAGCCCTATGTCTACGTGCAGGTGAGGACTCCAGCAGTCAGTGCTCTTATCCCCTCCATGGTCCCCAATCTAGCACACTTCGAGTGAGGGTTCGCAATGCTTGGGATATCCTTGTACTAAAGATTATTCGTTGTCTTTTTGAAATTCACATTTAACTCAGCATCCTGTGTTTACCAAATCAGACTACTCTAGCTGGGAGGGAAGAGAGAGAAGAGAGAGCTCTACACTAATACAATTAGATCCTCGCTCTTAAAGAGTTTCTATCGTCTCATTGGGGGTTAATATTTGTTGTTAGATTTGGTTAATTACATTCATCTCATAACTTTCTACAAATTGACTGCCCCTGTCACCACCCTACTGAAAACAGTGCCTGCAAGGCGCCACTGACCTTCTTACTCTTGGAACTCTTTGCAGCATGTGACACGTAAACATCTTTCTTGAAATTCCATTCCTCTCAAGAGGCTTGGGTGCCTTCCTACCTCTCCCATCACTTCTATCTCATATTTTTCTCTTACATCTTCCTGAGAATTGTTGTTCCTGCAGCTTCTAACTCACCTTTTCCTCCTCCATCTGGAAGTAGGTCACTTAACAGAAAATCAGCTAGTTGAATGCCAATTTGTTGATTAACTCTTTGCCACATTTACTAAATGTAAAGACTGCAACATTGTCTTGCAATAATTAGCAACTTTACCAAGAATTAGTTAGCAGCATTAACAAAAATATTCAAGTTATTAGCTGTGAAATGTGTGGAAGTATGTATTTCAATATCAAAAACCAAAATAAAATGTAATGCAGGAATAAAAATTAGAATTTATTGGTTAATTTTGATTTCTTTCTGATGCTTTCAAATTAGGACCAAATTAAGTTGACCTAAATTAAATTTTGGATGATTTCATTAAAAAGTAATTTAAGTGCAATTTAATTCAAAATTCTGACTTTTTTCAGATGCTTTTGAGTTTATAAATTACAACAGAGTACAAAGAATAGGTGAGATAATACTAAAATATTTTAAATGTTTTTAGTATTAAAAAGGTAGGAAATGTCATTCAAAGGTATTATGAAATAAATCAGAAGTAGGTGAAAAACTGTCCCATGTCATATACTGGAGTGGTTTCTTCTTCTTCTTCTTTTTTTTTAGGATTTTATTTATTTATTTGACAGACAGAAATCACAAGTAGGCAGAGAGGCAGGCAGAGAGAAAGGGGGAAGCAGGTTCCCTGCTCATCAGAGAGCCCGATGTAGGGCTCAATCCCAGGACCCTGAGACCATGACCTAAGCTGAAGACAGAGGCTTAACCCTCTGAGCCACCCACACACCCCCTGGAGTTGTTTCTAATCAGGAACGATTTAAATAGGCAGATTTTGCTGTAGAAGTAATCCATGTTATTTATAACAGAGAGGAAGACTGTTCTACATTTTGGATATATTCATAAGTGATTAGGAACCATTGTATATTGATTACTGTTTTGCCAAAGCTTTGATATTTTCAAGATTCTTTTACAAAATCCTCAGAGTATATCAATCAGAAAATGTCACACAATATTTAGTATATAATATGATTCCTCCCATATGTGTCCTATTTCATCTTTCTATTTAATTCATACAAACCATATGGTCCCTTCCAGATTACAATAGTCCCTTTCAGGTATCTTTACGTCCTTTATAGCTAGTCTTCTTATATGTATGTAACCGACTGAGCCACCCAGTGCTTACACTCAGGTGTAACTTATATATGTTTCATATAATATGCATATATAACAAGTTAACTCTCTATGTATGAATAAATGTATATATGTAAGTATGAAACAAGTATATATATAGTATACACATATCCATATATAATTCATAATCCAATTATGATAGTCAATATTAAAAATGTGTGCATAATTTTTCTATATATTTCACCAATTTGTTCAAGCTGTTAAATTACATTCATCTAGGGGTGCCTGGGTGGCTCAGTGGGTTAAAGCCTCTGCCTTCGGCTCAGGTCATGATCCCAGGGTCCTGGGATCGAGCCCCGCGTCGGGCTCTCTGCTCTGCGGTGGAGCCTGCTTCTTCCCCTTTCTCTCTGCCTGCCTCTCTGCCTGCCTCTCTGCCTGCTTGTGATCTCTCTCTCCCTGTCAAATAAGAAAAAAATTTTAAAAAAATTACATTCATCTAATTTGGCAAATTTGTCAAATTGGTCATTCAGCAAATTGATCATTTGGCTAACTGGCTTTCAGCAAAATGCCTGCTTTCCTGTCATATGCCTAAATGTCTTAAAAAGCCAAGCACTGTAATTTACATATATAGATTTTTACTCAACTCTTGAATGAATGAGCATCTTTAACATTTCTCCCATTAAAAGTGCTTATTTATATGATAAATCAATGTCTAGCAAAAGATCCCACCAGTGGTATTTTTACCTTAAATTATTAAATAAGTGGAAGGGATAATGTGACAATAAATAATTATAACTAGGTAGAAATTTATATAACCAAAAAGTCAACTTGGAACCAGAAAAAGTGATTATGTAGCTTACATAATTAATGGTTTAAATTATATTAGTCTTTAGAATGTTTAGACCTTTATAATACAGATTCATCATGGACCATGGGCATGAAAAGGCAACTCCTGATCACTAAAGTCCATGCTTTTATAAGTTAAAAAAAAAAAAATCCAGCTCTAACAAAAGCCCACTATAGGGCGAGCATCATGGGCATATGACACGTGTGGTCTCATAGACCCCATATTTTCTTTAATGCTTTGCTGACATCATTGAAAAATCTTTAGTAATTTTTGAATGAGGGAATCCCCATTTTTATTTTGCCTGGTCCTACTTGCCTTGATGATGAAAAAGGAGACAGATGATAAATTTGTCAATCCTTCTATTTAAAAGTAGTTGGAAGGGGACCTGGGTGGCTCAGTTGGTTAAGCATCTGTCTTTGGCTCAGGTCATGATCCCAGTGTCCCGGGATCAAGTCCCATGTCAGGATCCCTGCTCAGTGGGGAGTCTGCCTCTGCCCACCCCCTGGTATGCATGTGCTTCCTCTTTCTCAAGTCAAAAAATAAACTCTTAAAAAAAGAATCGATTTATTAAAAAAAGAAATAAGAGCAATTAGAAAGTGATAAAGAGTAAGAACTCTTGCAGAGCTAAAAGGCATAAAGGCTTCACTTGTGAATCCACTTAACTTGGAAAATGATCTGTGTATGGGAGCCTGATTTTGACTCTAGACCTAATTGTGAGAGATGATGAACAAAAGGAGGTACCCACAAGAATAGGTTTGTTCTCTTCCTATGCCTTCAACAAGTTTTCAATATGTAGGCAGTAGGAATAGGGCAGTAATTTTTTTTTAAAATCTGTCTTCACAGAACTTACATTCTTAGTGGAGAGAGTCAAAAAACAAGATAAGTGAGTGAAATATAAAAAACGTTAGATAGTGATAGGTGCTGGGGAGAGACAAATAAGCAAGGAAGAATATCCCTGTGTGTGTGGATGGGGGGGGTTGGGATTGAGTGTGATGCAGTTTTAAATAGGAGGACCAGGAAGTTGTCACAGAGAAGGTGAATTTTGAGTGAAGATCTAAAGGTTTAAAGAGAATTACTAGCCACATGGACATCTGGGAGAAGAGCATTCCAAGCATTTCAGAATAATTGCCAATGCCAGGAGGGAGTGTGTTTGGTGTGGTATAAGATAAGAAGTCAGAGAAGTAATGTGAGGAGGGGCTGATCATGCAGGATCATGTATTTGACTCTGAGTGAGATGGGAATCCGTTGTAGAATATTAAGCTGAAATATGACACGATTTAATTTATGTTTTCAAAGACATACCCAGATGCTATTTTGCTGCACTAGGGCAAGAGCCAATGCAGGGAGATCAATTCAGAGATAAATGCAAATAATCCAGGCAAGAATAATGGCATCTTGGACCCGGATGGTAACAGTGTTGGTAGTGCAAAGAGGTCAGCTTCTGTGTATATTTGAGAACTAAGTTGATAGGATTTGCTGACAAAGTAAGAGGGAAAAGAGGGGGCCAACAAAACTGCAAGAGTTTGGTCCTCAACATCTAGATATGGAAAATTAGCTGCTGGTGAAAATGTGGAAAGAGTAGATTTGGAAGAGTGCATCAAGAGTGCACTCTTGGTAAGGGATTAAATTGGGGACAAGAATGGACACAAGACAGGTTAGGATGCTGTTGTAGCCATCTTGACTAGAGGTGATGAGGATGGAATTAGAAAGGAAGTTCTGGAATTGTTAAGAACTGGGCAGATGCCTGGATATAGGTTAGTGGTGGGGCAAGGGAAAGCTAGGACACCTTAGCTTTGAGGCATTAATGCTTAGGTGAATCGTGCATCGTTTACTACAATATGCAAAGCCTGGAGGAGGAACAGTTGGGAAGTAGATGATCCAGACACCTGATTTGTCCAACCTGAGTGTGAGTTGCTGATTAGGAGAAGGGTTGCTTACAGGCTAAGCGCCTGAGCTTTGGAGGCAGACTTCCAGTGTCCCATGCTTCACCCTGCCACTCAGTAATGGGGAAACCTTGGACCAACAATTTAACATCTTTGTGCCTCAGGTTTCTTTTTATGTAAAATGAGAATAGAACATTACTGGATAGTGTTTGGGGAAGTAAATTACTTAGTAAATGCAAAGTGCTTATAATAGTGCCTAGCATGTACTAAGCCCTCAACTCTTACTCCCTGCATTGATCTCCCTGCATTGGCTCACTAACTATTCTTAGAGACTGAGTATAAATGTCAAGTTAAGTAAACAAATAAAATGTGGAATTATTCAGCAATGTATAGATGAAACTGAAACCATAAGACCGGGTAAGATCTCAGGAGGGCAGATGTTTACGAACTTAGATGGGGAAAAAAATTATAGCTTCATTTTGCATCCCCTTCAATTACTAAAGTAGACAACAAACCACAGTAGTGTTGTTGGTATCTGTGATATTAATGGAAATCATAGATATCTTCATATAAGATTATAATTGCAGGAGATATCTTGAAACATCATTTATGCTCATCACTACTTAAAGGGATTAACACAACATCACATATGCAGAGACTTCCCCATTCTCATCATCCCCCACCAGAGTGGTACATTTGTTTTAACTGATGTACTTATCATCCAAAGTCCATAATTTAGGGTTCACTCTTGATGTTGTACATTCTGTGGGTTTGGACAAATTTTTAACAACATGTATAACACTGTTAAAGTTTCATAAAACTAGTTTCGCTGTCATGGGGTGCCTCGATGGCTCAGTCAGTTGAGCATCTGACTTCAGCTCAGATTATGATCTTGAGGTCCTGGGATTAAGCCCATTGTCAGCCTCCACACTCAGCAGGGAGTCTGCCTGCCCCTCCCCCTGCTCATACTCTCTCTGTCTCTCTCTCAAATAAATAAAATTGTAAACACACACACACACACACTCACACACGATGGAATATTATTCAGCCATCAAAAAGAATGAAATCTTGCCATTTGCAATGATGTGGATGGAACTAGAGGGTATTATGCCAAGTGAAATCAGAGAAAGACAAATACAGTATGATTTCACTCATATGTGGAATTTAAGGGAAGGGAAGGAAAAATAAAATAAGGTAAAAACAGGGAGGGAGGCAAACCGTAGGGGACTCTTAACTCTAGGAAACAGAGAGTTGCTGGAGGAGAGGTGGGTGGGGCATGGAGTAACAGGGTTATGGGCATTAAGGAGGACACTTGATGTAGCAAGCACTGGGAATTATATGCAACTGATGAATCACTAAATTCTAGCCCTGAAACTAATAACTAAGTTGAATTTAAATAAAAATTTAAAAAAAAAAGAAGACTAGTTTTGTTGTCCTAAAAATCCTCTATGCTGCTCCATTCATCTCTCCTCCACCACAATCTCTGGCAACCCTGATCTTTTTACTGTCTCCATAGTTTTTTTCTTTTCCGGAGTATCATATATTTGGAATCATACAGTATGTTGCTTTTCTGAATTGGTTTCTTTCACTTAGTAATATTCATTTAAGTTTCACTTAGTAGTATGCTTTTAAGTTTTAATACGCTAAATATCTCATTTCTTTCTAGTGCTGAATAATATTTCATTGTCTGGATGTACCACAGGTTATTTTTCTATCTACGTACTGAAGGACATGTTGGTTTGCTTCTAAGTTTTGGCAATTGTGAGTAAAATTGCTATAAATTTCCATATGCATTTTTTTTAATAAAGAAGCTGCCTTCTTTTTTTTTTTTTTAAGATTTTATTCATTCATTTGACAGAGAGAGAGAGGGAGAGATCACAAGTAGGCAGAGGCAGGCAGAGAGAGGGGGAAGCAGGCTCACTGCTGAGCAGAGAGCCCAATGCGGGGCTCGATCCCAGGACCCTGAGATCATGACCTGAGCCGAAAGCAGAGGCTTAACCCACTGAGCCACCCAGGCGCCCCTCCATATGCATTTTTTATGTGAATATATTTTTAGCTCATTTGGATAAATACCAAGGAGTTTAATTACTAGAGTGCATGGTGTAGAGTATGTTTAGTTTTGTAAAAAACCATCAAACTATCTTCCAAAGTAATGGTACCATTTTGCATTCCTACCAGGGATGAATGAAGATGATTCCTCTTTCTCCATTTCTCCCCTAGCATTTGACGTGTTCTAGATTTTGGCCATTCTAATGGATGTATCATGGCATCTCATTTATTTGCATATCCCTGATGAAATAATGACGAGGAGCAACTTTTCATATGCTTATTTGCCATTTATATTTCTTCTTTGGTGGGGTCTTTGGCCCATGTTTTAATTGGGTTGTTTGGTTTCTTATTGTTGAGTTTAAGAAACTCTGTATATTTGCATAACTGTCCTTAATCAGATATACCTTGTGCAAATATTTTTTCCCAGTCTGTAGCTTCTCTTTTGAATTTCTTGACAGTATTTTTTGCAGAGCAGAAATTTTAAATTTGAATGAAGTCATATTCATCAATTAGTTCTTTCATGGATCACGCCACCAGTGTTTTTATTTGTAAAAGTTCTTACAAATAGCAGTTTCTTCATGCAAAAAAATCTCAAGATTAAAAGCTAGGATACTTCCAAAATGGAATTTCCATTTAACAAAATTATTTTTTCTAATGTCCTATAAAATGAGAGAGACTCTAATTCAGCCATATTCACTGAAAATGTTCAGGTTGGTTTTTGAAGTGGAACAGAGGAAATTGTTGCAGCAGGTGATGGAGAGGTTGTGGCCACCAGTTGACCCATGAGCTAGACCCAGGCATTGGAGGCTCCTCACACCCCTCCCCTGACCTTGGAATGTATACTCTGCCCACCATTTCTGTTTCCTTGAACAGTGCGAACAATGGGAACAGGGACGCAGCCTTGAAAGAGGGGGGTGTTGTTGAGACCATCTGGATGGCATACATGACTGAACCCAGTTAAGATCTCTATATAAACGTTTAAGATTCTGGCAGATAGTACAGAAATCTTGCTCTGCTGATGCCCAAGACAAGCTTCCTATCTAAGTTCCCTTGCTTATTAAAACTTCCACCTACAAAAAACGAAAACAAAAAACAAACAAAAACAAACAAACAAACAAAACTTCCACCTACTAATCTGGACTGAGCTGCTTCTTTCTTCCTTCTCTTCCCTTCCAGGTGCAGGGGCTAGTTTCAGATTTTATCTGGAAGCTCCCAAGGTTGCAAACCAGCAGAAATCCAGGAGAGGTTCTTGGGTCAAATGTTTTCATTCAGGGTAGAATTATAAAAATATCGTAAAATTTTGAAACAAGCAGTGGAGGAATTGACAACCTCAGTGTTCCCCTGGAGTCTGTGGTTGGAAGAATTCTTATTCTGTGAGTCTCTTTTGAAACTGACCAAGACCGTTGACAGGTTTAAAGTTGTGAAAAGTTGTTTTATTGTTCTGTTTTCTTGTAAAGATTATTTTTCCAAACAAAACTTCAATCGAGGGAAAAAAAAAAAAAGCACTACACTCCTCCCATGATTGTAGTAATACTTGGTAATACATCCAGTATTCTTGCCTTAATGAAAAAAGAAGCACCTCACGATGCCATCACTTCGTTTTTTAACACAGACATGTGCTAGGAATTAAGAATATTCTTACAGTTTCGAGAGAAGTTTTGCTAATATGTATAAAAGTCATCAACATTACCCTCTGATAATTATTCTGAAAAATTGAATCTAAAAAATTGTCAAGAAAAGGGATCAGAATATGAGGTACAGTAAGTCAAGCAGAGAGAGTCAATTATCATATAGTTTCGCTTATTTGTGAAGCATAAGAAATAACACAGAGGACATTGGGAGATGGAGAGGAGGAGTGAGTTGGGGGAAATCAGAGGGGGAGACAAACCATGAGAGCCTGTGGACTCTGAGAAACAAACTGAGAGTTTTGGAGAGGAGGGGGGTGGGGGTTGGGTGAGCCCAGTGATGGGTGTTATGGAGGGCATGTACTGCATGGAACACTGGGTGTGGTGCATAAACAATGAATTATGGATCACTGAAAAAATTTTTAATTTAATTTAATTAAAAAAAATATATATATGAAGTACATCTTTACCAAAGGGTTCACTGACTTTCCCCGAGAACAAGACTTAAATGCTTGTCTGAATTAAGGATGGCTGGCTTTAATTTCTCTAAAAGAAAAGAAACTTCACATTTGGAACACTTTGAAAAAAAAAAAGATTTATCTATGAGTTGGCTCACCTGGCAGTTATTTTTAACCATATGAATAGATAAAGCTTTCAAGTCCAATGTGGCTTCTACTTTAAAAAAATTATAAGGTTTCTAGGATTAGCAGCTAGTGAGGAATGCCAGACTTTGAAATGCTAGAGAAGGTGCTTCATCCTCAGATGACTATCGATTTCTTCAAAAAGAGAAATCTATGGACAATTGGAAACTATTGAGGATTCTTTCAGAAGTTACTTTTATCCTGATAGTATTAAAGCTGAACCACAGATCCACAATCCTTTTCTTTCTGATATAAACTCTATTGAAGGTATTGTCCTAGACCATGCATGATCTTTGATCTTAGGACCAAATCTTATTATAGTTGAAATTTAACTCAAAAAGCCTTTGAGAATCCTGGTGTTCTTTGAAACAAGCTTTCCTGGCCTTGCAAAGTGAGCTAAAGAAACTTTAATTCCATTTGCAAAAAAAAAAAAAAAAAAAGTGTCTTAACTAATCAGTATTTTCAGTACTTGCAACCATTAAAACAAAAATTTGAAATTGCTATTTCAAAAATAAGATAGGATTTTAAGCTTACCTGTATTTGAAATGCTTGCCTTATTTTTGTGTTAAGGTGAATATCATACATATATTTTGAAATATATTTATATTTTAATATAGTTTCCTGTGTAACTTGAATAATTTTATTTTGTCTTAAATATATTATTATTAGAAAGAATTGATAGACTTCACGTGAGTGCCAAAGCAACACAAAACAGTCAAGGGACCCCTGAGATAGAGAAGAGCTCAGTCAACATAATGGGGGTTTGAGAAGTTCAAGGTCTAGAAGAAGAGACGTTGGCATCCTCAGAGGCAGCAAGCAGCCATGAGTTAAGAGAAAAGTAGGATAGTGTCACAACATGAGAATCAAGAGAAGAATGTGTCTGAGGAAGGAGAGTGGTCATTGTTACCAATGCTGCCAAGAGGTTATGAAGGTAGTTCTTTCTCTTGACCTTGACATGAATAGCTTCAGTGGAATGGCAATTTCCATAACCCCAAGTTGAGTGAGGGAGTTGGGAGAGAAGAAGTGGACGCAGTACCTATAGACGACTCAGTTTAGAAGCTTTCCTTGCTTTGAATGGGAGCAAAGAAATGGGGCTGTTCCTTGGGGGAGAGCTGTGACCAAGACATTTTTTTTTTTTTAATAAAAGATGCAAGATACCAGGCCACATAACTGCTGTCAGGGCTGATGCAAAACAGGGAGACACTTCTGATGGAAAAGTCTAGAGTGAAATAATCTCAGGAGAGAAATTACTGAGAAAGAGAGAGTTCTGGGATTCAGAGCACAAGTGGAGGAAAGGCTTTCAGAAGTCTGGGTCCAGATTCAAGAAGGCTGATAAGATTTGGTGATGGGATGATGCTGGGTTCTTACCCGATTGCTGCTGTTCCTTGGTAAAGCATGAAGCAGTGTTGTTAGTGTGGGAGACTGGGTGAAACGGGCATTTTGGGAGGTGGAAAATGTGTACTAGGGAGGTGTAGTAGCATTCTGGGGCAGTCCAAAGTGTTCTTTTCAGATTTGTGACCATTATTTCCTTTACATTTTTATTTTTTAAAGATTTTACTTATTTATTTGACACAGAGAGATCACAAGTAGGCAGAGAGGAAGGCAGAGAAAGGAAGGGAAGCAGGGTCCCTGCTGAGTAGAGAGCCCGATGCGGGGCTCAATCCCAGGACCCTGAGACCATGACCTGTGCTGAAGGCAGAGGCTTAACCCACTGAGCCACCCAGACGCCCCTAAATTTTTATTTTGAAGAATTTCGAGTCTGTCTGTGATAAGTATACCCTTCCCTTAGATTCACATTCTTTATCATTCTCTTTCTCCTTATTAAGTAAGGAGAACTTTTGAAAGTTAGTTACTATATAACACTTCATTCCCTGAACACATCAACGTGAATAAAGTCATTCTTTGTGAATACACATGTAACACTCAGCAAATTTAAAACACTGATACTATAACCAATATTTATAATTTTCTGAGCCTCCTAATAATATTCTTTATCGTTTTATTCATCGAGACTGACATATTCCTTTAAAGACAAATATCTCGGGGTGCCTCGGTGGCTCAGTGGGTTAAAGCCTCTGCTTTCGGCTCAGGTTGTGGTCCCAGGATCGGGCTCTCTGCTCAGCGGGGAGCCTGCTTCCTCCTCTCTCTCTGCCTGCCTCTCTGCCTACTTATGATCTCTGTCTGTCAAATAAATAAAATCTTTAAAAAAAAGACAAATATCTCTTTGTTCTCTTTTTAACATAAAACAGTTCTTGAACTTCATTTCTTTCCTTTTTTCCCTTGTTAATTTTTTTAGTCTTTTATTCTTTCATGATATTAACATTTTTTTAAAGACTTTATATATTTATTTGTCAGAGAGAGAGAGCTCAAAGAGGGAGAGTGGTAGGCAGGGGAAGAAGCAGGCTCCCCGCTGAGTGGGGAGCCTTGTGTGGGACTCTATCCCACGACCCTGGGATCATGACCTGAACTGAAGGCTTAACTGACTGAGCTACCCAGGTGTCCCCATGACATTAACATTTTTGATAAGTCCAGGTTAACTGTCTTTCAGAATGTTGTAATTGTTATTTTAGAATGGGACTTATCAAAATCTTGAGTAATTTTCTTCAACAAAGTTCAGGTGATCAGATGATGCAGGGAGTAAGCTCTCAGGGTTGTTACATTTAAGCAGGACAGTGTGTGATTGGAGTGTAATTGTAAGGGAGTTCGAATGATTAAACCCTCAACTCTACATGGGTAAGAAGGGAAAGAGAACACGAAGAGAGTGAGGGCAATGATACAAGGGTGGTTAGGTGAGTGGAGGTCTCTACAAAGTCTCTGTAACACAAAAGAATTGGGTCAGGAACATTGGAAAGGCGGCTGATTGGTGAATACACTTGTGCTTTTTCACTCTACAGGTCTGCTGAAAGCCCAGCGTTTCCCTTGAGATAAGGTGCGGGAGAGAGATGCTATATACAAAACTGTTTCATGAGCACCGTTGCTGGAAGTACAGCATATATTATATACATAAGGACTTGTAAAGTCCTTTACCATAATTTTGACTTTATGTTACACCTCCTAAGAAGAGCACTCATGAGTCTCATACTTCATCATCATCTCAGCATCCCCAGCAGAAAGGAATCGAGTTGTTGGTAGGCGACTGTCAGTTAGAACTTGTGACTAATGAAATCCTTAAGCCCCTCAGCGATAGCTCCGAGAAGAGAACCAGAGTGCGCACTCCCAGACCGGAGTAGCTCCTCAGATTACCTGGTGTACATCACTACCCAGATCGCCTGCACACCTGCCGGGTTTAATGGACGTCTCTATTTCAGTTACTCTACATTACGCCTCTTGTTTTGTCAAAGGGCAATTTTGATACAAGTTGCTGCCTAAAAAGGAGAAACTCTCAAAGATGTGCCCTCAACAAATAATTTTAGATTAAGGAGGTATGCAGTAACTGGAAGCTATGAATTAGCACTCAATTCTGGTGATTCCAGGCACGAAGCCAAAGCATTTATGAACGTGGTGAGTACTGGCACCAGTTCCTTCACATAAAGTTATTTTATGAACAATAGTGCACTCTGAGTGCAGAATCTATCTGCCTTCATTAAGTGACATTCTTTACCATTGTCAACATAAGCCAACATTCATTGAATGTCTACAGGGTTTTGGCACTCTATAATGTTCTATTTATACTTTCTTTTTTTAAACACTGACATACTGTGGAAAAGGAAAATATGAGCATTATTTCCTTCTAAAAGAACTCTATAAAAGGGGAACACGATGACAGGGAAATAAGACACTGGAAATTTTCTTTCACTTTTTATTAAAAATTTACTATGCTTCTTTTTTTTAAACAAAATAGCTGAAATAGAGCTATTTCAGTCATGACATATGCTATTTTAATCAAATTGCTTCCAGAAATACTGAATTGGCTTCAGAAAATGATACCAGTAAAATAACACATCTCAGAGTAGCTTTATCTTAATTTATACCAGAAGCACATTCTGAGATCCTCGCATTAGGGAGACAAACCATAGCAGACTCAATCTCACAAAACAAACTGAGGGTTGCTGGGGGTTGGGGGAATAGGCATAGGGTGGTTGGGTGATGTACATTGGGGAGGGTATGTGCTATGGTGAGTGCTGTGAAATGTGTAAGCCTGATGATTCACAGACCTGTACCCCTGGGGCAAATAATACATTATATGTTAATAAAAATAATTTTAAAATATAAATTTTAATTCAGTAACACTTCCATCTCGAAAAATCTGGCTTGAATTGGAATTAAGCCTGTTGAAATTACACACTTCAGTTAGCTCCAGGTAGAACCAAAATACGGGCTTCAAGTGCCCTCTGGTGGCTGACCAGCAGAACAACCAAATACAATTTGAAGTCTGGAATAAACAGGCACGTGCTAAATTTCATTCTCTGTTGCATTTATTTATTCATTTCTTGAAAAGAAGTTATCGAGAATTTATTCTGCTAGGCACTTAGGATCGAAAGATAAATGGTATACAGTCTGTGTCATAGAAGCATGAGGGTAAAACTGACGAGAGATAATTTCAACCCTCCCTGCCAAGTGCTGTTATAGATGTATTCTATTCCAACCAAGATATGTTGGTTATCTTCATTCTTGTAGATATTGTCATGGTAATTAATATTATATAGGAATTCCTGAAAAATAAAAGCAGCTATTTTCCACATAGGGTGTAATTCATCTATCTATATAAATCTAGAAAACAAATAGTAAATAACCACATATATCTAGTTTTTCCTAGGAGTAAGTCTAATCCACATTGCTTTTATAATCATCTTATTAATAGTATTAAAGATTTGTACTTATTTTCATTCTTGCCATATAAAATTATCAGACCTATTATGCAGCAGAGTTGGTCTTACCTGATAATTCAGTGTCATAGATGAAAAAAGAACTCTAATTGCCTGCCTGCACCTGTTAGTTTTCTTGGTGGATTCATCCAATGACTTTTGTGTGGTTTCTGATGGTAATATGAAGGGTTTTATGAAGTCATTGAGTAATATGAGATAGCCATTTATAACAAAGGTTAAAGCACACACACACACACACACACACACACACACACACACAGGCGCACTGGATCATTTCCAACATCAGCTACTGAGCAGCTGTCACAATTCTCTTGAGTTAGATGGACTCTTTTATCAAGTTATGAAAAGTCCCGTATCCAATTACCAATCCCCAGCATCACCCAGGCCTAGCTTGGCACTGTTCAACCAAATGATACACTCGTAACACCAAAGCAAAGTGATTACATAAATAATTCAGTTGGGTCTTCTTTAATCCTAAACAAGAGAAGCTTATAGTCATCTTAGTATTTTACTCGCCCAGTGCAGTTGTGACAGTATTTTGTTTAATTCCTGACATTGAGCGTGGGATGGTGCAAGACCTTTGAAGAATGTATTCCTCGTTTACATAAATCAATGATGGGAGCCAAGAAGTTGGTTTATTTGAGAAATACCAATAGTTCTAGATGCAAACAAGACTATTCTAAGCAGTCAAAAAACCCTAGAGGTAGTGGACATAGAGGTGGGCAGTTTTTGGCACTATCACTTTAAAACTATATTCTTTCATACTTTCAGTTGCTATATTTTCAATTCAACTTTCTTTTGCTCCATTTCAAAATATTTTCTTATTTCCATTTTCTCTTTAAGCTTCATGACCAATTTTTGGTTTGTTTTCACATACAGAACTATAAGGACTATTGTTCTTAACATTTCTGACGCACCATTTAAGGTGGTCTCCTTTTTGATAATGGGCAACAGAACAATGAATATAATTATCATTGCTTTAAGATCATTGCTTTTTTAAGAGATGAAACAAAAACTCTCTTGTGTAGGTTTTGTGACTGTGTGTTTGTGTGTGAGAGAGAGTTCACTTTACATAACTAAGTCCAGTTAGTTCAAAGACTACATTTAAAATATAAATGCAGCAGAAATATAAAATTGTATCTCTGGGAACAGTAAATCAAAAATTAACATGAAGACTTTTCTCGATACCCAATTGTATTATTACTTATTTTGTGCTCCCATAATGTTCACTCCCTTGTCCATCCATCTACAAATATGTATCATGCAAAGTCAGAAAGTCTTTTCCTTTCCTTCAGATGTATGCGAAGTTCAAGAACCAGCGTGGTGAAGAGAAATTATGCACAGGTGCTTCTCATAGAAAAAAAAAGTGGCTGGGAATCTAGACCAGACAAAGGAATGTTAGAATGTTTTTGCAACTGCTCAAGCTGAATTTTGAAGGTAAAGTGGGAATGAGAGAAGTAAAAGGGCTTTCGGGGTTGAATGGAGTTTTGTATTTAGGGATGATTTAACTTGATACTTTTGAGGACTCTTTCGAGTAACTATTATATCAAACCTGGTTGCTTACGGTCAAGCTTGAATTTTGCACTATAAACTAAGCCGAGAAATTTCAGGTAGAATAAAATGACAAGGCTTGGCTTTTAGTTAAGGTCACTTAGGTAATAGTGTGGAAGTCACTGGAGGAAGCATGAAGCAGCTACAGCAGGAAACCTCAGGAGCCCGCTGCATAATTTGTCTGAACTAAGGCAGTTAAGAGGGCAGAAGCAGACAACTGACATCCTTGTTACAAAGTGGTCCTCCATTAGCTGCATGAGCACGGACTGGGAGCTTGTCAGAAAGAGAATGTTGTGCCGTATCTCTTATCTTCTGAATCAGTATTTTAATAAGCTCTGGTAATCTGTAGGTCTGGGAGGAGGTACCACTCACAGAGATAAGTAACACAGTGGGGGCAGTTAGTGGAGGAAAAGAAGTCACTATTCTAGGTGTGGTCAGTTTAAGGTGTTTATGGAACATCCAAGAAAGCTGATCCACAGCAGTTGGGTACAGGTCTGAAGGCTGGGTTGAAGTCTGGTTTGGAGAAACAATTTACCATTTATCAACAAGTTTGTATTTGAAGCCATGGTCCAACCCAAGTTTCCTGGGATTCGCCCAAGGAAAGTATATCATTAGTCAAGCAGAGGGCCCAGGAGGGAACACTAAGAAACATGATTATTTGAAGTCCCATACAGCAAAAGGTTTCCACAAGACACAGAAGGAACTTCCAGTGGTAGGGATGCACAATGTGAGTAGTGGGAAGAAAGTTCCAAGTGGCAGGATGGTCAACATTCTCATTCCAGCAGGTCACATGAGAACAGACAAGAGTCCATTGGATTTGGCAATCTTGATGTCAGAGTAAAGCTACAGGTGGAGATTATTTCCCATTAAGTTCTTTCTTGACCTTAGTAAGTGGGGATGCAATTTAGTTCCTGCTCTCAAAGTTCAGATGAGTAGAGTATGTGAGAGGAGCTTGGTATGGAGCCAGTTTGCAAATGTTCTCTCTTCCAATAGGATGGTAAATTCTTTGAAGAATAAGGAAGGCACATAAAGATGAGTAAGACCAGTCCCCAACCCTCAGCATTTATAACAAATAAGACATCTGTAGTACAAGATGGGACATGTATTATAAAATAGCAGAGATTCAAAAGAGGAATACACCACATCCAGACAGTAAGAAGAGCCTGCTTACTCCTCCTTAATTGTTAGCACAGAGATATGTACATACTTAACACTTACACTGTATTAATTGCTGAATTTTCCTCTCAACAAATCTGGTATATTATTAATAAAGTCCCTTTTATTCCAAAATCCAAGGAAACTTCAAACTCATTCATGAGATATTTATTAAAATAACACATTTAGGGGAAATCAATACAATGTATACATCATTACTGAAAACTGTATACCATCATACAAAAAAGGATTTTATTTTGGGAAATCGATTCCTAATTTATGGCAAGTTTTTACTTTCAGAAATAAAACCACAAAACAACACAATCTAATTCAATCTTAAAGGCTGGCATGCTGAGCAAGGAATGTTCTTATTCTTTGTAGGAGCTCCTTCTTTACACTGTCAGGTACCAGGGCTGAAATACAAAAAATAAAAATACAAGAGTAAGAAGATTCCAATTAGTATGTCAATTTGGTATTTGATAATTTATTCAGAATTAACAATAAAATAATTTCATGAATAACTCATATGCCTTAAAAATGAAAGAGGTAAAGATATCTGAAAAGATAAAGTATATTTGCAATTTATTATTTGAGTGACCTATTCAATACCTAAATACATTGCACAATGAGGAGAATAAAACATGGGAAAACTCTTTAAACTAGAAGTGGAAAAAACCTTTTTGAATCACAGAGGATTATAACAAATTGATAAATTTGATATAAATGCAACAATGACAATTTAATAAGTTGGTCAAAATCACCATAAACAAAGGGAAAAGACAAAAAGTGGGAAAACACTCTTATAGAAAAGGCTGATCACTCACTACATTTCTCCAAATTGATAAGCGAAAGATCAGACTGACAGAAAAATGAGCAAAGGAGGTGAAGAAAAGGCAAAACAACTGTTCTTGAATGTAACAGGGGTATAACTTCATAATCGAAATGTAAACCAAAACCACATTCAAACAGCATGTTTTGGCATGTAAGGTCAGTAATATCATGTGTTGGTAAGACTGAGGGGAAATTGGTTCTCTTGTATGAGCTGGTGGAGGATACAAATTGGTACCCCACTTTTGGGAAGCTAGTTTGGCAATACTGTACTGAAGGAAGTGCACATACTCTCTGACTCAGCAAAGATGCAAACATTGCAACAGGAGTTACATTTGTGGTATTTTTACTTCTTCAATTTAGAACCATGTGACTATTATCTATTCAGAGTATAACACTAAAAAAAAAAAAAAAAAAAAGGAAAAAAAAAAGCCCTGCTCCTAGGAATTTTTAGTAATTTTAAATTACTATTAAATGTCAATAAATCAATGTACACTTTTTTTTTTCCTTTCTTGGCTACTAATAAATAAGGACAATAGGGAACTAACTGAAACTTCTAATGCTACTTGCCTATATCCAAAGGAAATGAAATATTTCAGATATAGTTCAGTATTTGTATAGTGAATTCCACAAGTATATAAATTAAGTAGGACACATACTCCTTTTTACAGATTAGTTTAAGCCTGCTAGAAATAAACGCTACATGATTAATTCAAGACCACTGGAAATGTGATCACTATATATATTAAACACACTTTTAATAAAAATTACAGTGATGGAATATAGATCAGTTGCCTTGGAGTTAGGGATAAGGTATGACTATGAAAGGATAGCTTGAGAGTTTTTTACAGGCAGGAGGGGAGTTACATGAATCTGTACATGCATATAAAATTCACAGAACTGCAAACTAAAAAATGGTCAATTCTACTGTATTTTCGTTAAAAAAAGAAAATAAATACTTCTATTGGCTATAAAAGACTACGAACATAAAAGAAAAGATTTATTTTTATTTCTCTGTTCTGGATTTGCTCATTTTCTAGCAGTAGAGCTATAAGGGATTGAAATGTCTAAGACAGAAGTGTTGAAGGAGAAGCAAAGGAAATTTCTACCCTGTATAACCAGCTCCAAAATGTTACATAAATTACAGAAGGAAAATAGAAAAAGAAATTGGAGAAAATTATTTTAAAATGTAAATTCATGTGGGGAGCAATAAATAATGTGTTTTGTTTTTCTTTCCTTCAGACATACTTGATGAAAAAGTCTTTTTTTTTAAAAAAAAAGAAAAAAAAAAAGCTGTAGACGGGATTCTGTAGCTCTTTCCCAGCAGGTATTCAGAGAATTAGTATTCTCTAGTAACAATTTTCAAACTTTTTTTTTTTACTTTTTACACTTAAATTCTTTTTACTACTTCCGTGTGGGAAAATAGATAATGGATCATCTAATTTATGTGCTTCCACTTAAAATTACCAAAAGAGGGGCGCCTGGATGGCTCAGTGGGTTAAAGCCTCTGCCTCCAGCTTAGGTCATAGTCCCAGGGTCCTGGGATTGAAGCCCGCATCGGGCTCTCTGCTCAGCAGGGAGCCTGCTTCCTCCTCTCTCTCTGCCTGCTTCTCTGCCTACTTGTGATCTCTCTGTCAAATAAATAAATAAAATCTTAAAAAAAAAAAATTACCAAAAAAGACCCTTTCACAAAATAAATGAAAATATGTAGCCACATCTGAGCTAACAATGTAATGTAGTTCTTAATACATATTACATATTATCAATGTTAATATTTCTTCTCTTTCCTTTGTCTTCTGTAAGAAAATGAAGATGATGGTAGTGTGAATTTTAAATACAGATTACCCAGAACATGAAGTTTTAGAGCTACCAAATTCTTAACTTGGACACTTAAGAAGACAGAGCTTTACTTATTTTTAAAAAAAAAAACAACATTGACTCAGGCTGAAGTAAAAGTTTGAATTATTAAATATGTAAGTGAAATTGGGCCATATCTAACAAAATTTATAAATCCTATCTTCAGGGGATAACTTGCCTCTACAAAATCCCCAATTTTAAAAATTATCTGTCTTAACAACCATTATCAACTTACATCTGTATACTGTTTTAGAGTGCAAAAATATTTTATACCTCTCATCTATTACTCAAGACTATGCCAGAGAGGAAAATAGGCAATAATCTTTCCCAATGAGGAAATAGAAGTACCCAAGTAATTTTGGAAAGGCTGTTTTTCCCTTTAAAAAGAAAGAAAAGCTGAACCAGCAGGAGAGAGAGAAAAAAATCATGTCTTCAGCACACCTTTCCGTTCACATAATTTGTATTCCTTACCTCTGCCTTTTGGTGTGATTTCAGCCACCAAGTCATCAACAGTAACGTGTTCTAGTCCTTTTTCTTTAATTACCTCTTATGCAAAAGCAAAAAACAAATCATATCATTTAAAATCATTATCTGTAAGAAAGATTTTCATAGAGGAAGGGTTAAGATCATGTTTTTAGAGTGCAGATTGGTCTTAAAAAAAGAAAAAAAAAAAGAGGACACTTCTTTTTCTCTTTTCTAATGAAGGTTTAGCTCAACCTTAAACACATTAAGTATTCACCAGATCAAAACCTTAAAAGCCTGTTCATCTCTCAGCTAAATAACCCGTAACTTAACAATTATTTAAACACCGAGAACGGATATGAACTGTAAGGTCAAACCGAATTATGTGCAAAAAAGCTGGAAATTTATAACGGATCTTATTTCACTGCAATCATACCAGCTCTGAATGTATGGAAGGGGTAAAACGTTACTGAGTCTAACTTGTAATTTCATAGCCCAAAATTGAAGAACAGAACAACTCCTTTGTTCCTTTCTCTCCTCTAGGCTGGGCCAAAGGAAAGAGAAGAGGGGGGGCAAGGCGTTAAAATTTACTGAAACACTA
Source organism: Lutra lutra (assembly GCF_902655055.1). Classification (NCBI taxonomy): domain Eukaryota; kingdom Metazoa; phylum Chordata; class Mammalia; order Carnivora; family Mustelidae; genus Lutra; species Lutra lutra. The sequence goes on from NC_062281.1 coordinate 29,652,197, forward strand.
TGAGGTGCGAGATGATTTACAGCATTTGATATTCATAACAAGCTAATGGGCTCGACATTTTTCCACTTACCAAGTGACCCAACTGAGGCTTAAAGAGTAAATAACTCACCCAAACATGAGCTGAAATCCAGCTCTAGTCTCTTCCGGTGAAGGTCTGTATGACCCCCAAAACTATGCTTTTTCTAATGTGCTACACTGCCTTCTTAGGATTCGTGATATTAATTGTAGAAACCACTCCGATATAATGGGAGTTCACTGAAAATATCCAGAGTTCCAGTATACCAAAGTCGAGCCAGAAGAGGCTCATCTTCATGACATGTATAATCTACCTAGTGGCATCATCATCAATACCTAGCAATTTTACAAGCTTCCATTCTACATTTTAAAAAAAAAGTGTAATTACCTAAGAGCTTTTATAAGTAAAATTTTTCAAAAATAACACTGTTAAAGCCAGGAGATATAATTCCTAGGGAGTCTGCCAATCATAAAGTATTCAACTTGTTATAAAGTTAAAACATAGGAATAACTAATATTTCACTTTGAGGAGGCACACTGAAAAAGGTTGGAATGAATACTTGGATTCAGAAAAAATCTTGCCTCACTTGTTTTAAGAAAAATACAAAGAAAATTTCTAAAGATTCAGGAATTATGTCTCCCAACAGGGGATGGGGAAATCACTGCTAGAAGACTGAATTTTCTATTTGATTAATTTCTATTTGTTTGGCACTCAATAGATCTTAAAATACTGCCTATTATTTCCTAGTGAACCCCAAGCCAACAAGAACAATGAAATCAGCTTATCTTGTAAATGAAACTGATTACCTTTACAGTGTGCCTTCAACTGGTCCTTCCAGCCACATTCAATTAATTTAGCTCTCAGCAACTCTTTGAGGCTGTTGAAACAGAAAATGTTTTCATATTACACTACAACAAGGTAAAATATTTTAGATAGGAATGTTTGAAGCAGAAGTTCAAATGTTCAATTAAAAATTCCCTGCCTTCTAATCTCCAAAACTTTAACTGTCACCTAATTTTGATTCTGTTATTAAATAATTCTTTGATCTTACGGAAGTCATTTGAACTCTGGACTTCATTTTCATCATCGGTAAAGGAAGTGGATAGGGTACCATAATTCTCAAGAAACTCTACTCTCTGGCCTTCTCAGACACTTTCTACTTACCTCCAACAGGAATATTGTGAGTCTTGTACAACTTCTAAATGGTATTAGTTGAGCTTGAAGCACCTACACCTTAAAATCTTCAAACTCCAAAATCTATTCTTCAACTACAGACTCATTATCCTTTAGCTCTCTACTTCCCCATGATATCCCTCTCTAAACCTTAAAAACTTTCCCCTCCAAAAAAAAAAAAAAAAAAAAAAAACTTTCCCCTCAATTTTTTCCAATAACCCTCTAAATTACATACTAAAGATGGTATTTCATTGATTCTAAGACTGTTGTTTTTCCCCCACATTTCAACAATTTAGCAATCGGTATGCCTATCATAATTTAACTGGCAGTATCTTCTTTTTCCCTAGTAAACAAAAATAATGGTGTGGGGCTCCCAGGTGGCTCAGTCAGTTAAGTGTCTGTCTTCAGCTCAGGTCATGATCTCAGGGTTCTGGATTCGAGTCCTGCACTGGTCTCTCTGCTCAGTGGGGGAATGTTTCTCCTTCTCCTTCTGCCCTTTCCCTCCTGTTTGTGCTCTCTCTCTTTTTCTCTGTCTCAATAAATAAAATCTTTAAAAAAAAAATATATGGTGTGTATTGTAACTAACTGCATCATGGATGTAATAAAATATTTTCTTACCAATATTTTCTTATCCTTTCGCCATACCCACTCTTACAAATCCACAATCTTCAACCTAAATCATTTCTCAAGAGCTTGAACATGTCATGTCCCAAACCAAACCACTTCTCTGTCAATATTTCTAAACATTCACTCTGTGACATTTCCATCTTGGTATTTATTTAGGTCTTTCCATCTTAATAGGGCCAAAAACCAAGTTCTGCTCCTCTCCCATTTCAAACTATTCTCCCTGTCAGAATGCCATTGTCCATCCTTGTTCCTCAGGCTAGAAAATTTGGCATCCTTCACTCAGCAACTCTGTTAACACTACACGTACAAGCCATAGAAGCAATTCCTATTGGTTCCAGTTTTAAGTATATACTATAATTCAAATGTTTTTCACCATCTTTGCAATTATTTCCCTAGTCCAAACCATCTTCTTCTCTTGACTGGACTATTACCAAAGCCCCTAACGTGTCCCCTTGTTTCCTCCCTTATATACCTTGCTCTCCTTCCTGTGCTCAAAACAGTCTGTGGCTTGCCAATTTACTTAAAATTCCAAATCTATGCTATAGCCTAAATAACCCTCCATGATCTTCCCCCTCCCCAGTTATGCCTCTGACTTTGTTTCTTCTTTCCCTCACCCATATATTCAGGCTCATGAGCTTCCATGTGGTCATCAAAATCTAGGCAAACTCATCTGGGGTTCTTGGCTCTTGGGAGTCCCCTCATTCCTTCATATCCTTCTGACCTCTTACCAGTGAAGCCTTCTTTATTTTTATTTGTCTCAAACACACACCTCATTATTCTCAGTTTTATTTTTCCTCTAGAACTTATCAATCTACATAATACAGACTGTCTGTCTTCTCCCATGTAAGCTCCACGAAAGAAGAGACTTTATTTTGTTCGCTACTTTATCTCCAGCACCTTAACAGGACATAGCATGTGGTAGAAACTCAGTAATTTTAAACTGCATAAGTGAAAAAACAAACAATAATAAATAACCCCCTTTCCTCATTACTGCCAATACTATCCTCTCAGTTCCCCAAGGCATTGTTCTCAATGTCTTCTTCCTCATTTCTCATATTGAGGGCTGCTTTTGCTTTAAAAGAAATTTTAAGTTCTCCTTTCCATTTTTGCTGTTTCTCATTTTTAAACTGATATAATCTGCTAACACGTTCTTCTGTAATCTTATCTCTAGCCCTTCAAGTCTATCGTCCACATTGACAGGCTAATACTCCTAAAGAGCAAATATGATGTAGTCATCTCCTTTCTTAGGATCTTTTAATGATTCCCACCACCTAAGGATAAAGTCAACAACAGCTGTTTCTTCAAATCCATCCCTCATTTTCCTGACCTTTCTTTGACACCACTCCTAGCATAAGAAATCTGCATAGGGTTCCAACAATGGAAATGAGACCTAGGCAAGGTTGACCATAACTGGCCTATGTACCTAAGTAAGATGGTAATCACTCCAGGTACTTTGCTGGAACTACTAGGAGAAAGGTAGTCTGAGCCACAGGGATATGAATCCTGAACTGCTAATCTCTGCCACCTTGTGGGTAGAGTCTGCTTGAGATTAAAGCCAACAAAGAGGAAAACAGAGCTGAGAAAGAAAAAGAAAGACATAATCTTGGTAACAATTTTTGAGTGCTTGGACACAGTGGAGACTGAAGCAACTTCAAGCTAAGCTTATGTATTTCACTGGTTAAGGCAGTTTCTGAGTTCTATCATTTGCAAATCAAAGAATTCTGACTTACACAAAATCCACTCCTTTTGTCTACTGTCACAGCAATATCACTTCCACACTTTACCTGCTAGCTTTAATTTTTGTATTCCTCAGAACATTATCATGTTGTAACAAGTCTGTCCTTTATTGGCTGGAAGAATGGCTAATCTTCCCCCGCCCCCCACCCTGAGTTGAAGTACTTCTTTTACTATTTTGTAACTGATTACCCAAACCGCCAGGTAGAGTTGAAAGATCCCTCTTGTTCCTTATATATTTCTCTTAGGCAATTTTTCACTGTTTTGGAATCCTTTCTTGGTTCCTGAGTTTCTGTTTAGTACTTCCAAACCTGTTCTTTCTTCAAATAATTACCTTGGCCAATTTTGTGCTAGGGATGATGTTGGGGATACAATGGTATTTTTACTGTCAAGGAACTTAGATTTGGAGAACACAAACAAGCAAAGCAGGTGGTTATAATACAATGTAATTAAATGCTAGGCTAGAACAGGGTATCTGGGACTTAACAAATTCCTACACAAGATGATGTTAATTAAATTAAACCTGAAAGGGGCGCCTGGGTGGCTCAGTGGGTTAAGCCTCTGCCTTCAGCTCAGGTCATAATCTCAGGGTCCTAGGTTCAAGTCCCGCATCGGGCTCTCTGCTCAGCAGGGAGCCTGCTTCCCTTCCTCTCTCTCTCTCTCCCTGCCTCTCTGCCTACTTGTAGATCTCTGTCAAATAAATAAATAAAATCTTTAAAAAAAAAAAAATTAAACCTGAAAGATGAGCTAGAATAAGTAAAAGATCAGGGGAAGAATGTTTCAGAAGACTAGGAACAGCACATTCTGCTCTGAAGTTGAGAGTGTAGTAAATGAAACTGGTTCTATCACATTATCTCCCTGTTAAAAATTGCGTAACATTATGTTTTTTAATTGTAGTCATTTGAGTAGTTTTTTCTTTTCCATTAGCTTATACATTCTTTGAGAGAGTCATTTCTTGTTCATCTTTCTAGATGACACACTTTTCTTTAAGAATGCAATACGGAACACACCTATTTTTTACAGATGTTAGTAACTGAAACTTGATAATCTCAATTTTCTGTAATTCCTTCCCTTGACATCAGTTTTGTTCCTTGATATTTAAATGCTCACGTGTAATGTAACTATAATTTAAAGGCGTTAAATGTAGTTTACTAACACAATATTTTGCTTACCGTTCTCTTTCTCCGGTTTCTATCAACTTTTGGTTAATCGCTGCTCTCATCTGCGCATCTTTGTTCATCTTGCTAACCTGAACATCAACATGTATTTTCAGATACAGAACACATACAAAGCATTTTCTTCTAATCTTCCAGGTAAGCATCCCAACACATTTAACATTCTATCAACTGAAGGGGTGATAAATTTCAACAATGTGTTAACAATGTCATCACTCTTAATATTAGTCACTGCATCCCAAGAAGTCATATGATTAACTCACATTACAATTTTTCTTCCCCCATATACTTTTTATTAATGAGTTTTTCGATAATAATAATTATTGTTAACTTTTATTTAGCACTTACGTGCCAAGTACTGGGTTAACACATTGGTTTTTATTTTTTTTTTAACCTCATTTAGTTCCCAAAACTGATTCTTTTACATAAGAATTATTAGCTATTTGTATTTTACAATTGAGAAAACTGAGGCACCAAGACAGAAAGTGGTGAAGGCAGTATTTGAACTCACGTACTTTGAGCCCAGCAGCCCCCAAAACACTGTAACATCACATCATAACTGACTGCTAATCATTTCTGCACCTTAACTGCATTCAAAATTTCGGGAAGTCATATAACCTAAACACTAATAAAAGATTAAGCACTGTTGGTGAAAAATCAAAGTTCCAGATTAGGCTCTAAGTGCTCTGTATTTGAGTAGGATGTACCCAGAATTACAACTGCCAAACTAGCTCCAAGTATGTGTGTGTGTATCTTCACCAAAGCTTGCTGGTGGGATAAAGGAAAAACAAATCTCAAACTAATTCCTAACTTAGAAAATTCTCAGTTTTCCGTGGAAAAAAAAGACAACCAAAACCAAAGTGATGTAGAAAGGAGAAGAAGGTTAGAATGTAACAGCTGAAAAAAAAACTAACATTACTGTACATAATCTGTCACTAACTTGGGACCACTTTCGCTGTGTCCCACCTCGTCTACATGAAAACTTAAGCTGGCAACTGAGTTTTGAGTTGGGAAAAAAAAATTTTTTTCTTGACTGGAACGGGAAAAAGGAAGGGCTGAGAAAGGACTGAGAAATGTTTGCTTGTGTAGTTGGAGGCTAACATTTTCAAAATAATTCTAAGGCCTAGTCAGTACCATTCCTAGAATATTGAACTTGATCTCGTCTTGGCCCCTAAAATACGGATAGTGACCTTGGACAAGTCAATTCTTAAAGGCCTCAGTTTTCTCACTGGTAAAACGAGGGCGCTAGGGGGATCCCTCCCAGTTCAGACATTCTTTGGGAAAAGAGAATAGGGCGGAGACAGCGGGAGAGGCGGGAGGGGAGGAGCCAGAAAACAAAGCGTGGACTGGCTTCAGGCCAACTCCGGTTGCACGCCCTGTCGGAGAGCCCTACAGGCCCGCGAGCGCGGGTCGGGGAAGCTAACGAAAGACAGCACATCGAAAGGAGCCTGGGCTGGGCCCGGGTCCCGGCCCTGAGGACCACGGGCATAGCTCACCACCATCACCGCGGGCGAGGGCCGTCCCTTCCCAGCGACGAAATGACCCTTGCGCTGACGACCGTTACCTACCACACTCTTCGGCTGCCCGGACCTAGACCCTCAGTAGCTCGGGCACCTAAGCACACAGAAAGCTAAAACACGCATTTCCGGGGCGGGGTCTCGCCACCCTGCCTATAACTGTGAGAATTTAACCAGCGCGGGCCGCCTCCTGGTAGCTCAGCCTTCTGGGTAAGAGAGTCCAGACCATGCTCTCTCTCGCTGGTACTGAGTCTCCGAAAAACTACCTAGCCCGACATGCAACGGAGTCAACTTTTTCGTGGACACTACATTTCCCAGAAGGCATCCCGCACCGCGGTGTTTTCTGGGATGGGAACCACGCCGCCCGAGAGCCTCGGTACTAAGAGCGAAGCGCGGACCTTTCAACAAGAGCTTTATTAATTCTCACGCTACGACCCAGGAAGGCTATGGAGGTGGCTGCTAATTGCTCTCTACGCGTGAAGAGACCTCTGTTGGATCCCCGTTTTGAGGGTTACAAGCTCTCCCTCGAGCCGCTGCCCTGTTACCAGCTGGAGCTTGACGCAGGTGGGAAGCGGCGGCGCCCCCCGGGCATCCTAGTCCTTCCCTCTGTCGGCTGCCAGCGGCCGGACCCTTCCCTCATTTTCTTCCTTTCTGACTTGGGCAGGCCCGGCGACCGGGGCCTTCCGCACGGCGGCTCGGGCTGGGGTAGACCGAGGGTGGCCGCCCTGGAGACGGACGCCCATCCCGGAACCCAGTGGGAGGCTCTTTCTCGTGGCTGTTAGGTAGCGAGACCCTGGGCCGGCGCTGGCTCGGGCTCCCAGGCTCCACTGCTCGTCAGGGGGCACGCGGCTGCTGCCTGGGCTCCGGTCGCCTGTCCGTCCTGGCCTGGCCCTGCTGCGGAGAAAACTCAGGACTTGTTTCCCTTTCGAGCATCCTCGGTAACCGTGTGCGCTGAGAAGCCACACCTCCTGCGAGGACCCCCAGCTCCTGTTTCCTCTGGCGGAGACCCGTTTCGTAGAAGAGAAACTCCATTGCAGTTCAGAGCATTTTTAGTTGCATAGGTGCTGTCACACTAAGGACATAATCGTAGAGAACATATCTAGAAAATTTTGAGGGAAAGTCGATTTCATGCTTATGCTTCTGCTGTTTCTTTTGTGTATCTGAGGCTGGCCAAAAAAATTCATCCTTGTTCTTAAGAGGTAACGAATGGCATTTTCGTTAAAAAGCCCAGAGATCTGCATTTTTAATATAACTTTCTCCTGGTTCAGTGCATGTTGCGAGTGGATCACACATTGAGAAATACTGATCTAGAATTAAGGAATTTTATCGAATAAGTGTTTATTAATTGACACATCAATAGAGAGCCTGTTTTAGGAAACATCTATGGAGAGAGGCTTTTTATGTTACAGGGTGATATTACCAAGATGAATATGATACAGTCTGTAAGATAAGAGTGCATTTGGCTACTTTGGAAGAAAAATATAAACATAATTACAAATCAGTGCGATAAGGCAGTGATTGGGTTATGTACGGAACATGATGGTAGTGCTTAAGCATCTTTCCAAACCAGCAGGGGGATCTGGGAAGGCTTCCTGGAGGAGTTGATATCTAAGTTGAGTTTTGAAGGAGAAGTAAGAGTTTACTGGGTTAAGATAAAATGAGCTTAGCTTTTCTTTCATTCCCTTCTTTTCCTTCTTCCACCCCGTGTCAGTAATTGATACGACTATGTTCAGTTTGTGCATTAAAAAGCCACCCAAACTCAGTGGCTCAAAAGAGTAAGCAGTTACTGTTGCTCACAAGTCTACAAGTCAGGTAGGTGTTTCTTCTAGTAGTGGCTTGGACTCATTCCGGCATCTTTGTTCACTTATCGATCTGCTTGGTGGCTCTGGTCATCTTGGCTGGACTTCTTCATGTTTGGGGGGGTTCTCTGGCTATAGACTGCTCTAAGATTATTTCAGATGGTCTTTGCTTAACTCTTCTCTGTGTGGTCTCTCATTTTTAGCAGTTTAGCCCAGGCTTACTCCAAGAGAAAAGTAACAGTGCACAGGCACTTTTTCAAGATACTGGCGTGGAATAAGTTTGCTGTTGTCCCATTGGTCCAAACAAGCCATATAAACAAGGCTTCAGGTCAGTGTAGCAAGCTCATAGGAAAGGGCATAGATCCAGGGAGGCATAAAAAATTGGGCCTATTGTTCTAGTCTATATGTAGTTGCTTATGTTGGAATCGTGGAGTATTTCTTCTTTTAGTCTCTCTTCAGTCTGTCAGCAATATAGTCAGCTCAAGATTTGACTTCTTGGCTCTACCGTTCCCCGAATCACAGTTATCTCTTACCTAAACTATAGTAGTTCATTGACCAGCTTTCCCGCCATTCCATTTTCCTTCCTTCCATTCTCTGTAAAGTAGTATAATCATAATTTTTAATTTTATATTTGATATCATCTTCCCTCCACTAGACTGTGAGCTCCATGAAGACAGTAATGTTTTCTTTTGTTCACTGCTCTGTCCCTAGTGCTTAGCATTGTAGGTGCTCAATAAATCGAGTGAGTGAAGAAAAGTTGTTATTGAGGCCATTCCATTCCTGAGAAAGCGTGAGCAATGGGAGAGAGTAAGTAGGTGTTTTGTAGGACCTGATGCAGTCCTGTATAGCTGCAGCCAAAAATCTCCTGGGGAAGTAGAGACCACTTAGAAAAATAGGTGAGGGCACTGTTTGCCTTGTGGACTTTATCCACACCTAACCCTCTGGTGTGGATAAGTCAGTGTTTCCCAGATGTTTTCTTGGGCCCTTAAAATGAAAAATAAAGCTCAGCTGTCAAAGATTTGCCAACTTTTTGATTTGCTAAGTGGAGATGTTTGTTTGTTTGTTTCAATTTTATATTTAAATTCTAGTTAGCTAACATATAGTGTAATACTGGTTTCAGGAGTAGAATTCAGTGATTCTTCAGTTACATATAACACCCAGTGCTCATCACAAGTGTCCTCCCTCCTTAATGTCCATCACCCATGCCCCACCCACCACCCCTCTAGCGACCCTCAGTTTGTTCTTTATAGTTAGGAGTCTCTTATGGTTTGCCTCCCTCTTTTTTTTCCTCCCTTCTCCTTTGTTCTTGTTTTGTTTTCTAAATTCCACATTTGAGTGAAAACTTATGGTATTTGTCTTGCTATGACTGACTTGTTTTCGCTTGGCTTGATAAACCAGCTCCTAAGTGGAGATGTTTCTTTTTTTTTAATTTTTTTATTTTTTTTAATTTTTTTTTTAAGATTTTATTTATTTATTTGACAGAGAGAGATCACAAGTAGACAGAGACGCAGGCAGAGAGAGAGAGAGAGAGAGAGGGAAGCAGGCTCCCCGCCGAGCAGAGAGCCCGATGCGGGGCTTGATCCCCAGGACCCTGAGATCATGACCTGAGCCGAAGGCAGCGGCTTAACCCACTGAGCCACCCAGGCGCCCCGGTGGAGATGTTTCTTAAAAACCGATGTCCTCACCCATTCTTTCATAAGCAAAAGGATATTTTAACATCAAAAAAGCAGGAAGCAAACTCTCCCAATACCTCTAAATTGAATACATTAACTTTATTAACAACTCACTAAGTTGTCTTATTCTCTCCTCTTTTCACCATTGTTGGTTTTGGAGTCTGTGTTTGGGATGCACAGTTGGAGGTGATGAGGTGCCATTTAGGGTTTTAGGTGCAGAGAAGAAATAAATTGAGATATTGAATGGTTTAATCTTACGTTTTGTGGAGGTTGAATTTGGAAGATTGAAGGAATAGAGACGGGGAGACCAGTTTAGAGGTTTTTGCAATAGTTCATGTTGAGGGGCTTGCATTAAGAATTGTTACCTGAGGAGGATGATGGAGATTTAATTCTTTTAAAAACTGTCATTTCTAGAGACAGTGAGGTATGACTGAGGAGTTCCTCTTAGCAATTTGATTTCTTTTATGCATTAATTCAGCAAAATGTTAGTGGATGGTGTGTGAAGTAGTGCATTTAGGATGTGAGGATGAAGATGTGCTCTGGTTTCAAAGAGATCAAAATACTAGTCTATTTTTATCCTCTTGTTTTAAATAATGTTAGTAAATTATTCTGAAGTTCCCTTTGCTACATAAACAATAACTGTCAATTTGTGTATTCCAAAGAATTAAGCAAAAATCCCTTTTTCATAAAACTGTGATTGCCCTTTGAACCAGCAATTCCAATTCTGGACATTTAACTTATACAGGTCTTCCTTCACTTACAATGGGGTTATGTCCAGACAAACCTGTCTTAAATTGAAAAATGCATTTAATACATCTAATCTACCTAACATCATAGCTTAGCCTAGCCTACTTAAGTGTGCTCAGAACACTTGCAAAATCATCTAACACGAAGTCTAGCTTATAATACAGTGTTGAATCTCATGGAATTTATTGAATACAAAGTAAAAAACAGAATTGTTGTATGGGTACAGAATGGTTTTAAGTAAATGGTTTGTTTACCTTCATGACCAGTCATGTGCCTGACTGGGAGCTGTACCTTGCTGCCATGGCCCAGCATCACCAGTAATATCCTACTGCATGATCATTAGCCTGGGAAAAAAATCAAAATTCAAAAGTGCAGTTTCTACTGAGTATGTATTGCTTTTGCATCATTGCAAAGTCAAAAAAATCCCAAGTTATACCAATTTAAGTTGGGGATTGTCAACATATTTTTCCCCTATACTCTTCACTATGTAAATGTCTTTGTATATGTTTTCCCCCTGTATTTTACCTAGCTAACTCATACTCCATTTGTTCATCTTGGTTTACATGTTACTTACTCATAGATTCCTTTCTTGACTACCTAGTTAGAATCTATACTACAGAATCTGTACGAATTAGAATCTGTAGTCTGCTTTCCTAATGTACCTGGTCATAAACTTTATCATACTTTGTAGCATTTGGTTTCTGTTTTCTCTTTTACGACTGTTGGTTTTGTTGTGGATGGTTCCAATGTCCATCTTTCAGTGCTTTACTTCTAGGCCTGGAGCATGCCTGGTGAATAATAGATGATTTTATATCACACATGCACATTAAATAGGTTTATTGGGATAATTGACAATAAACTGCACGTATTTAAGTGTACAGGTTGGCAGACTTTGACATAAATACACAATCATTGAAGTCCTCACTATAACCAAGATACTAAATTTAGCTCTCATCCTCAAAACTTCCTCTGGCCTTTGTAACTAGCCCTCTGTTCCTCTGCATCCCTAAGTGCAACCCACTTCAATCCCTAAGCAACTACTGCTCTGCTTTCTGTCATGATAGATTAGCTTACATTCTCTAGAGTTTTATATACATGGAATTATACAGTATGTACTCTTTTTTGTCTCGCTTTTGCCCAGCATAATTACTTTTAGTTCGTGCTTGTGTGGGAGAAGGATATTGAAATCTCTTTCATTGTGGATTTTTCTCTTTTTCCTTGCAGTTCTGTCATTTTCACTTCATATATTTTAAAGCTCTGTTAGGGAGGCGCCTGGGCAGCTCAGTAAGTTAAGCCTAACCGAGTTAGTCAGGCTCAGGTCATGATCCCAGAGTTCTGGGATCTAGCCCCACATCAGGCTCCCTGCTCAGCAGAGAGCTTGCTTCTCCCCTGCCCGTCATCCCACTTGTTCTCACACTGTTTCTCTCTCTCAAATACGTAAATAAAATCCTAAAAAAAAAAAGGCTCTGTTATGTTGCATAAGCACTAATATTTTGCCCTCTTAATAAATTGACTCCTTTATCATTAAAAAATAACCTTTATTCTTGGTGATATTCTTTGCTCTGAAACCTATCTGATATTAAAATAGTCACTCAGACTTTCTTTTGCTAGGTGTTATCATACTGTGTGTATTTATTTATTTCCATCTTTTAAGTTTTGACCTGTTTGTGTTTTAGTATTTAACATGTATTTCTTATTGGCAGAAATAGTTGAGTCTTGCTTTTTTATTCAACCTGACAATCTCTGCCTTTTAATTAGACTGTTTACATTTTTTTTTTTTAAAGATTTTATTTATTCATTTGACAGAGAGAAATCACAAGTAGGCAGAGAGGCAGGCAGAGAGAGAGGAGGAAGCAGGCTCCCTGCTGAGCAGAAAGCCCGACGTGGGGCTCGAACCCAGGACCTGGGATCATGACCTGAGCCGAAGGCAGCGGCTTAACCCACTGAGCCACCCAGGCGCCCCTAGACTGTTTACATTTGATGTGATTATTGATTTTGTTAGTTTGGGTCTTTCATCTTGCGATTGGTATTCTGTTTGTCCTATCTAGTGTTTGGGAAAACAAAATTTTCCCTTTTTTAAAAAATATTTTTAGGGGCGCCTGGGTGGCTCAGTGGGTTAAAGCCTCTGCCTTCGGCTCAGGTCATGATCCCAGGGTCCTGGGATCGAGCCTCACATCGGGCTCTCTGCTCAGCGGGGAGCCTGCTTCCTCCTCTCTCTGCCTGCCTCTCTGCCTACTTGTGATCTGTCTGTCAAATAAATAAATAAAATCTTTAAAAAAATTTTTTTTAATTTTCCATTTTCATTTTTTTATGTTCTTTTGGATTATCTTTTTTTAATTTTATTTATTTATTTTACAGAGAGAGAGAGATCACAAGTAGGCAGAGAGGCAGGCAGAGAGAGAGGGGGAAACAGGCTCCCCACTGAGCAGAGAGCCAGATGCGGGGCTTGATCCCAGGACCCTGAAATCATGACCTGAGCTGAAGGCAGAGGCTTAACGCACTGAGCCACCCAGGTGCCCCTGGATTGAGTATTTTCTTATGAAATCATTTTTATCACATTTGTTGGTTTTTTAGCTACAACCCTTTGTTATTTTACTAGTTCCTTTAGGGTTAAGGATATGAATCTTTAACTTATTACATGATACATTGAAATAATGTTACACTACTTAACTTGTAATATAAGACCCTATAATAGTATACTTCTGTTTCTTTCTTTCTGGCCTTTATGCTATTATATTTATGTTTTCAAAAGACATTTTTGGCATGTGTAGGATTCTAGGTTGATACCTTTTTTGTTTTCAATACATTTGATCCTTGAATAATATGGGTTTAAAATATGCAGGTCCTCTTATACTTGGATTTTTTTTTTTTAATAAATATGATACAGACCATAAAAGTGTTTTCTCTTCCTTATGATTATCTTATTAGCACTTTTTTCTAGCTTATTTTATTGTAAGAACCCAGTGTATAATATATATACAGAATATGTGTTGTGTTATTGGTGAGATTTCTGGTTTATGGAGAGTCAAAAGATATAGGTAGATTTTTTAATGTCTACCAGTCAGTGCTCCTAAACCTTGTGTCATTCTAAGGTCAGCTATATTTTAAAGATGTTGCCTCACTGTCTTCTTGCTTTTATTGTTTCTGATAGAAATCTGCTTTTTCCGGTCTTCATTCTTTTATACATAACATCTCTTTTTCTCTTTTACATTGGTTTTGAGCAGTTTGATTATGTTGTGCCTTGGTGTGGTTTTTTTCATGAGTCTTGTGCTTTGAGTTTTGTTGGTCTGTCTAGATCCGTGGGTTTATAGTTTTCCAGTTTGGAAAGTGTTCAGCCATTATTTCTTTCATTTATGTTTTTGTTTTTGTTTTTGTTTTTTTAGGAATCCAGTTGCCCATTTTTAGATTGCTGGAAATTGATCCCAGCTCATCAGTGCTCTTGATTTGTGTGTGTTTTTCTGTTCTTTTTTCCCCCCGTGTTTTATTTTGGATAATTTCTATTTTCATGCCTTTACCTTCACTAATATTTTCTTTTGCAATGTCTTACCTGTTATTAATCCCATTACTTGGATTTTTCATCATAGATATTATAGTTTTCATCTTTTTACGTTTTTTGTGTCTATTGTTTTGAGCATATGGAATGCACCTTAATAACTGTCAGTGTTCTGTTCTGCTAATTGTAACTTCTCTATCAGTTATGTTGAGCTGTTGATTGATTATTCTCTTCATTATGGGTTTTGTTTTTTTCCCCTCTGTATGTGTAGTAATATTTGACTGATGCTAGAAATTGTGAATTTTACGTTTTTCGCCAGGATAGATTTGAATTCTTATAAGCTTCGTCTGCTTTATTCTGGGATGCAGTTGAGTTACTGGAAACAGATTAATTTAATTTAGTGTTTTATGATATGTTAGGCTGGTCTGGAGCAGTGTTCAGTTTAGGGTTAATATTCCTCACTACTGAGACAAAAGTTTTTTGTGTACTTTACCCATTATCCCATGAATTAGGTGTTTTCTCCATTCTAACTATTGGGAGCAGTCATAGTTCCCAGCCTTGTGTGAGTGCCAAACACTTCCCTCTTAATCTAGAGGTAGGAGGGAATGGAATAATAAACAATTGTGTGAGAATTAACCTTGGACAGGAGAAGAGAAACAGAGAAATCAAAACTTCTTTTTCTTCTTATGTATAATACAGCAAATACTTTACATGGTTTAAGGTTAAGCTTATCAATAATTTTATAGGACAAGTATTATTAATTTTCATTACAGATGTGGAGATAGGGTAGAAAGGCTAGTTACAATAAAACTACTTGACAGTGGCAAACCTGACTGCAAAGCTCATGCTTTTTCTGATCTAAGTGGTCTCTGGACTCTTTTCTTCAGGGGAGGGAGAGTAAAAGCTGGTGAAGGTTTAGCCTGTAGTCAGAGTAAAGGGAAGAAGAGCTATATAACAATTGGATTTATGTAGCGTTTACTGTAAAATTCATATCTGCTCTTAGGTTAGAAAATATGGGGAAGAGAGGTAGATGACTATGTTAATTTGTGCAGAAGCATTGTATAAAATAGGTTAGTGGAAGCAATGCTCCGAATTCTAGTTCTGTTATGTTCCGTAAATCTTACTTCAGAGCTCATAGCATGGACTTGTGCAGTAGTTACACCTTATCCGGTTTCAGTTTCACTGTCTGCAGTTTCAGTTACCCATGTCAGCTGCCATACAGAAGCAGGTGATCCTCCTCCTGGCATATTGTAAGAAGATTGGTAGTAGTCTAACATCACAGTGCCCACGTCATTCCCCTCACTTCATCTCATCACATAGGCATTTCGTTATCTCTCATTATCACTAGAAGAAGGGTAAGTACAGCATTTGAGAGAGAAAGACCACATTCGTGTAACTTTTATGACAGGGTATTACTGTAATTGTTCTATTTTATTATTAGTTACTGTTAATTTTTTACTAGGCCTAATTTCTAAATTAAACTTTATTATTGGTAAGTGTGTATGTATAAGAAAAAAAAGTATATATAGGGCTAGCACTCTCTGTGGTTTCAGGCATCCTCTGGGGATCTTAGGACATATCCCTTGCAGATAAGGGAGATAGGGCTGTACTCTTTTTTTTTACATCTTTTTACACAAATAGAGAACTCAGTAACTAAGTGAAAAGACTTATTATTAGAAGATAAATTGTCTAAGAAGTGGCCTTTGTAAGTTAATGTCTTAATGTTCTTTGTTTCTATCCCCGCTTTTTTTAAACTATGAACTCTGCTTTTATTGGTATTAGAACGAATCATATTTAATCATCATTGAAAGAGTTGAATATTGGCAATTTCATGTGGTTCAACATAACAGTATATTTTGAAAGGACAGAAGCAGTAATTGTACATTACTAACACCATTACAAGGATCATGTGTGTTTTAACCAGTGCATGCCCATTGCCAAGCACAGTACATGTAGTAGACATTCAGTAAATAATTTGTGAATGAGAAGCTATGGGTTTTTCAAGTTTCATACATGTTTTATGAGAAATCTAGGTGAAAATGAAGGGAGATTTTCTTCTTGTTGCGTCCTAAGTTCTTTTTAAAAGACTAGTAGAGAAAGGTTTTGTTTTTTTTTTTTTTTAAGATTTTATTTATTGATAGAGGGACAGCAAGAGAAGGAATATAAGCAGGGGGAGTGGGAGAGGGAGAAGCAGGCTTTCCGCTGAGCAGGGGCCCTGATGTGGGGCTTGGTTCCAGGACCTGGGATCATGACCTGAGCCGAAGGCAGATGCTTAACGACTGAGCCACCCAGGTGCCCCAAGAAAGATTTTTGTTTAGCAGAGCTCTTTTATTTCCAATGCAAGATAATATTAAATAATAAAATATTTACTACTCTGGCCTCTTAGCCCTCTGTTAAAGAGTTTCCCCTTCTTCCACCGCTTCCAAGATCCCAGCAGAAATTTGAGACTCCTTTTTCTCTGCCTCCTTTCTTAGGACACTCTATGGAAGAGCAACTCTGCTAGTGATTAAGTTCATACTCTGTGGACACTGCTTTTTCCTTTCAGTTGTTCTGCCTCTCCTTTTTTATAAACTCAAGATGGTTAACATGAAAAATGCAATGATAACTTTTACTTTCTCATTTGAAGCCAAAGACACAGCTTTTTCTATACACTAACAAGCTTTTATAAATTATTAAGTATGTAATATACCCAATGTTCATTTCTGTGTCCTAATAACTTAGTAAATTATCTTGTCCAAACGCAACAACAGAAAACAGACTATATTATGGTCACCTAATAATGATTTTCTAGAACCTTATGTTCACAGATGAGATATTGTAATAAGGCAGAGGGCTAAGAAGTCTCTGGCTTGTTTGGGATTGCTCAGGGTCTTTGGCACAAATATGAAGAAAATGTATTTGTCATATCTTCCTCTAATATTATTACTTTGGGTCATTATGTTACCATGCATACGTCTTGCAGTATTGAGTTTCATCCACACTGTGGTGCTGGAAAACCAAGAATTGATTGTTTCCCTCCTAATCAGTGGAATATGTATTTCTAAGTGTTCCTTATAAAATAAATACTTTCTTGAATTATAAATAGCAGCTACCTCAACCTTCATCAGATCCATAATAAAGTTGTGATTTTACCCCTGAGATGCCTCCAGACTTCAGTGAGTCATCCTTTACCAAGATGACTGCAGTAGCTTTCTAATGTGTTAACCATAAAAATAAAACAGCCAAGTTATCTTATCAACAGTGGAGTGACTTGGGGATATCAGAGAATTGCAATTCGGGACATATAAGCCATAGGAAAACCTTAGGCAAGCCCAGCAAACAAAGGAGAGGAATGTTATTTTATGGAGAAGAATGAGGAAGTTGGGAGGGGTTGTTTGGAATGAAAGTCAGCTGAAGAGCAGGAGTACAGGGTAATGTTGATTTCTCATTAAATGACTTGCTGGATGGGACACCTGGGTGGCTCAGTTGGTTGGACGACTGCCTTCAGCTCAGGTCATGATCCCGGGGTACCGGGATCGAGTCCCACATCAGGCTCCCAGCTCCATGGGGAGTCTGCTTCTCCCTCTGACCTTCTCCTAGCTCATGCTCTCTCTCACTGTCTCTCTCTCAAATAAATAAATAAAATCTTTAAAAAAAAAAATGACTTGCTGGAGTAGTGCCATTTCTTGTAGGAGATGCATGCAGTGTACATCTTCTCCCTGTTGGAGTCTGTAATTGGTGATTCTCTCCTATTGGATATTCTTCTGTTGGGGTCTGTAATTAACAGTACTTCCTGTAAATGATGTTGGATAGTAGGGTTCCCCCTGCTAGCCTCTCCACTGTATTTTTAGTGAGCTTTCCTTTTATTAATATTTACACTGGCTTTTACCTTGCTTTGCTTCAGTCTGCTTTACCTACTGTAGTTGTAAGTAATCTTTTATAAATTCAAATCTGAACTTTACCCTCCTGCTTAGAAACTTAAATCAATTACATTAACTTTATTGCTGAAGACAAGGGCTTTCATGATCCAGCTCCTGCCCAGTTCTCTAGCTTTGTTTGTCTGAAGCCTTTTCTTGTACAGACTCCGTGGTGCTATGTATTTTGGCCAGTTTGGCCTTCTTTTGGTTCTTTGAACACAAGTTTTTCCTCCTACTTTGCCTGCTTTTCCTTCTGCCTGTGTGTGTGTGTGTGTGTGTGTGTGTGTGTGTGTGTGTGTGTAGATATATTCCTTCATGAGCTAACTTTATCCTTACTAGCTTGGCTTAAATTTCTGAAATCTTTCATCAGTTCCCCTACTCCACAGACCAGTGCCCAGTGTTATTTGTTCTCATGATACCTGGTAATTTTTCTTCTCACCATTTATTACAGTTTCATTATATATTTACTTTTGTGATTATTTGACTAATGTTCATTTCCTCACTCATTCATAAGTGGTAAGAAGATAGATTCTGTGCTTTTTGCTCATCATTGTATCAATGGTGCCTTTAAAATATTGCCAAATAAGGGAGCCTGGGTGGCTCAGTGGGTTAAGCCGCTGCCTTCAGCTCAGGTCATGATCTCAGGGTCCTGGGATCGAGTCCCGCATCGGGCTCTCTGCTCAGCAGGGAGCCTGCTTCTCTCTCTCACTCTCTCTCTCTCTCTCTGCCTGCCTCTCTGTCTACTTGTGGTCTCTCTCTGTCAAATAAATAAATAAATAAAATCTTAAAAAAAAAAAAATATATTGCCAAATAAATCAGTGAATGAATGTAAGTCAGCCAGGGCTAAAGGCAGGTAATAGAAGTAGGAACCAATAAACAGTATGGAAAAAAAAAATTGGAATACAGTAAGTTGAATTTTCTGTTGTTTTTATTTTTAAATTTTTTATTTACAGTAACTTGAGTTTTGTATTAAGGTAAGGTATTGGCCCAGCATAGTTTCCTTAAATATTTCCCATCAGCAGAAATTAATTCTAAGTCATGGGCAGCCTGAGCTATAAGGGTTCCTTTCTGTGGATGAGGGAAGAAAGAGAGGAAGCAGAGAGCACATTTAATAGATTAAAATTAAGGAAGTAGGTGTGCCTGAGTGTCTCAGTCAGTTAAGCGTCTGCCTTCAGCTCAGGTCATGATCCCAGGGTCTTGGGATCAAGCCCTAGTTGTGCTCACTGCTCAGCAGGGAGCCAGCTTCTAGCTCTGCCTGCTGTTCTCCCTACTTCTGCGTGCACTCATGGGTTCTCTTGCTCTCTCTCTGCCAAATAAATAAATACTTTAAAAAAAAATTATGGAAGTAGCTAAGAAAGTAGATCTTAAAAGTTCTCATCACAAAAAATATGTGAGGTGATGGATGTGTTCAGTAACTTACTGTGGTAATCATTTCACAACATGTTCATATATCAAGTCATTATGTTCTACAACCTTAAACTTATACAATGTTATATGCCAGCTACATCACAATATAAGTGGAAAAAAGGAAAAATAAAATTATGGAAATCACTAATGCCCTAGTGGAAAACCGTGTTCTTTAACTAGGAAACCTTGTTTTTAGACTATTTTGTTGTGTACCCTTAGGAAAGATGTGAGAAAACATTGGAGAAATCACCATTTGTGCTTACCTTTGTTTCCATAATTGTATAATGAAATAATAAAAAATTCTCTTTATTTCTTAATGTGTATTAAGAAAGGAAAGAGATATAATAGAGGTAAAAGCATTTTTTTAAATTAACACATAATATTATTTGCTTCAGGGGTACAGGTCTGTGACTCATCAGTCTTACACAATTCACAGCACTTACCATAGCACATACCCTTCCCAGGGTCCATAGCCCAGTCACCCTATCCCTTCCCCCAGCCCCCAGCAGCCCTCAGTTTGTTTCCAGAGATTAAGAGTCTCTTAGGTTTTTATCTTTTCCCCGGTCCCATGTTGTTTTGAGGTAAAAGCATTTTAAAAACTGTAAAAATTCTCTCTAAAATAGATGTAATATTTGCCCAAAAGACAGGAGATCTTAAATTTTAGAATTCTCTGCTTTTTAATTCATAATTGCAAGGAAGAGGTGCCTAAAAGAAAAGGTAATGGCTTGAAAAGTCCCACTCTCTTATAGCTACTGTCAGGGATGGTTCAGTTTTACTTACTGTTTATCCTCTATGCAGAGTGCCTAGAAATTGTTTTAGAATGAATAATATAGTGAATTTGTCCCAAAGGCCTTTGCGATTAGCATTCTGTAATTTCCTCACCTTGTAAGCATCCTGCAGAAAGAAATAATCTTGAGACAAAATCTGTGATGTTTATTTTTCTCATATTTCAGCTGTGGCAGAAGTAAAACTTCGAGATGATCAATATACACTGGAACACATGCATGCTTTTGGAATGTATAATTACCTACACTGTGATTCATGGTATCAGGACAGCGTCTACTACATTGATAACCTTGGAAGAGTTATGAATTTAACAGTAATGCTGGTAAGAAAAATATCTATAATGGGATTTTCCAATAAATCTGATTCTTAATTTTCATTGAGAGAATTGAGGTATACATATTTTTGATATATAGAATGATTCTTATTAATTTATATAAAACTCTATTCTGTTTAATTCAGTTTTAATTGTTGCCTTTGTTCCTGTTACACTTAAGTATTCCACTCCACTCCCACCAATGAGCAACTACTCTGATGGGTTTTATAAATCAATATTGATATAACTGTTCATGTCTGTTTTTTCTAAGATGAAGTGTTAGCCCTGACTATGACAATGGATTTGTCTATTTTTCCTTTAGTTCTTGCTTTTTGTATTTTTAATTGTGTTAATTGGGGTACAGACATTTTGTCTGCTATGGATTTATCCTTTTAGCATTATGAAATGCCCCTCCATCTCTAGACTCTGGGAATGATTTTTGTCTTGAAATCTCCTGGTATTAATGCAGTCGTGCTGGCTTTTTTTTTGTTGTTGTTGTTAGTAATATACATCTTTTTCTACCCTTTTTCTTTCAATTTATCAGTATTGTTGTTTTGAGCCTGATGCCTTAGACTGCTCAGCCATCCTGACATGACAGTGTTGTTATTATTAAAGTATGTCTCTTGTAAAGAGCATGTAGTTGGGTCTAGTTTTGTATCTAGCATGACAATCTGTCCTTTAATTGAAGGGCTTGGTACATTTATGTTTAATGTAATTACTGATATCATTGGGTTTATGTTACTATTTTGCTGTCTTTTCAGTTTGTCCCATCTGTCCTTTTTTTCTTTATCTCTGTTCCTTCTTGTTTTTGGATTAAGCAAATTTTCTTAAAATTCCATTTAATTTTCTCTTTTGGCTTTTATCTAAACCCTTCTGTATTATTATTTTAATGGATAATATAGATTTTATAGTATTCATCCTTAACTTATCATAGTCTTCCTCTAATTAATATTTTACTGTAAAAACTTTACAATAATATATTTCCTTTTACTTCTCTTTTACCCTTCAAGCTGTTTTTGTCCTATATTTTACTTCATGTTGTAAATTCCACAATAAATTGTTAGTGTATTTGCTTTAAATGGTCAGAATAATAATAGCTTCCTGAGTATTCCTGGCTTCTTCTAGCACAGTTCTACATTGCATCTTCAGAAGCATCAGTCTGATTTTTTTTTAAGATTCTACATATAAATGAGATCATATGGTATTTGTCTTTCTCTGACTTATTTCACTTAGCCTGAAGCCCTCAAGGTGCATCCATGTTGTTGCAGTTGCAGGATTTCATTCCTTTTTATGGCTAAATAAAATTTTATAAAATGCATTTTCTTTATCCATTCATATACTGATGGACATAGGTGTTTTTTGTTTGTTTTAATATTTTGGCTATTGTAAATAATACTTCAGTGAACATAGGGATACATAAATCTTTTCAAGTTAGTGTTTTTATTTTCTTTGGATAAATACACGAAAGAGGAACGACTGGGTCATATGGCAGTTAGACTTAAGTCCCATCTCATCTAGTAAGCTTTCCCTGACATCCTCCCTCTGTGCCTCTGGGAAT
The DNA here is from genome assembly GCF_902655055.1 of Lutra lutra. NCBI lineage: Eukaryota > Metazoa > Chordata > Mammalia > Carnivora > Mustelidae > Lutra > Lutra lutra. The sequence continues at coordinate 29,674,111 of NC_062281.1, forward strand.
ATCCAAACCATTGGCCCTCACATTTGTGTGTACTTTGAATTCCTTCTAGGCCAAGGGTTGGCAGACCTTTCCTGCACAGGGCCAGATTATTAATATTTTTGGGTTTGTAGTCTAGACAGTCTTATGTCACGACTGGTCGGTTTTGCTCTTGTGGTATGAAAACAGCATTAGAGGGCACCTGGGTGGCTCACTTGGTTAAGTGACTGCCTTCAGGTCAGGTCATGATCCCGGAGTTGCAGGATCAAGTCCCATATCGGGCTCCCGGCTCCATAGGGGTCTGTTTCTCCCTCTGACCTTCTCCCCTCTCATGCTCTCTCCCTCTCTCTCTCAAATAAATAAATAACATCTTCAAAAAAAAAGAAAAGAAAAGAAAAGAAAACAGCATTAGACACTATGTAAATGAGTGAGTGTGACTGCATTCCAATAAAACTTCATTTTTAAAAATGACATTGTCCAGATTTAGGTCATTGAGTATAGTTTGCCAACCCTTGGTCTAGGCCCTGGGTTTTTCTTATATTTCTATAATCCTGCCATCCCATAGAAGGAGTGGTCAGTATCAGTATGTTTATTGAAATAATAACAGCTGTTTAAAGCTTGTTCTTATCCTTTGGAGTTGGCTTTGCATTCTTTTTCGCATTCTCTCTCTTATTTTAGATTTATTTATTTATTTGATAGCAAGCATGTGCATATGAAGAGGGTCAGAGGGAGAAGGAATCCTCAAGCAGACTCCTGCTGAGCAGAGAGCCCTAAATGGGGCCTGATTGCCCAGGACCCTGAGATCATGACCTCGGCAGAAATCAAGATCCGGTCGCTTAACCAACTGAGCTAGCCGGGCTTTTCTTTCTTGATAGGATTTTTCTCTCATTATTTCATCTTCAGGCTCAGGTGTGAGTCTTTGGTTTGGTGAGATAGATAATTTTAGTGAATAAGTATTTACTTTTCTTCAGATGTTTATTAAATGCTGTTATGTGCTTTAGGTGCTTTGTGGTCACATAGACAAATAAATTGATAACATGTAACATTGGAAGGAGGGATAAGATATAAAACATAGTATGGGGGAGGAAATGATAAATGTTGAAAGATGAAGTGTTCAGAGAAGTTTCAGAAGAGATGTCACCTTAACAGAATTTTGAAAGATCAGTTAGTTTGCTGTGCAGATTGACGCAGCTATCTCTGCACTGGACTTAAGAGGCACATTCAGCAAACTTCCACAGGCATGTGTGTGCACCACAGGTACTCTAGCTTGATTTGCTAAAACACAAAGTATGTATGGAAGGACCTAAACAGTATGCAGGCTATGGTTGGAGAGAAGGAAGGCAAGGTGGGCATAGGCCAGGTCTTAAAGGGAGGGAGGAACAGTCATGTTATTCTGTGTTAAGCCACGAGAAATGTTAAAAAGAAAGATTGATTCTTGATTCATTTTAGTACTAACTGTGCTTGGCCCGTGTGTGGGGAGGCTCACAGTTTTGGGCCAGCAGCTTGGTTTTATCAGTTCACTTGTTAGTAATCATGATTTGGAATACTATAACCAATTTAAATCACAAGATTGATTGGAAATGTGGAAGGAAAGTTTAATGACAACATTTGAAATACTATAAGCAATGTGGACTGGTCAATACAGTTTTCTATTAGAAAGTTTTCACAGGAAATCAAATATAATTTTATTAAGATAAGTTATTTGATATGGAATAAGGGCAAAGACTAGTGTTTTTGATCCCTATTTCTGACCTATTCTCTGACTTCTAGGGACATCTTAGAATAACGAATTATAGTTTCTTATTTAGTTTAGTCTATTTACCTATGGGCTCATTAAAGACATAATATACACATACACTCTATATGCACTGCCTGTTTGGATAGTGTGTACATACAAGCCGAATGCCCTATATGCATACATGTGCAGTATATTATCTTTATATGACTATACATGTCCAGTTTTTAGATTCTGGTATATTTTGTTTGGGAAGACAAATCTAAAATCTGGAAATTCTCTAATACTGACTTATAGAGCCAAAGTCATAGTCTAATTTATACTATTCACTTGACCTTCAAAATATTTAGTGAATATTTACTATATGTTACACATTGTCGTAGGCACTGGGAATGCTACAGCATACAAAATAAAGTTTCTTCTAATTTATTAATTCACAGCAGAATATGAATGACAGTTGACCATTGAACAATACTGGGAATCTGAGCACTAACCCCTCCCCCCTCATTGCACAATCAAAAATTTGCAGTAGAAAAGTACAACTTTTGATTCCCAAAACTTTATAATTTTTTTTTTTTTTTTTTTTTTTTTAGAGATTTTATTTATTTATTTGACAGAGAGAAATCACAAGTAGGCAGAGAGGCAGGCAGAGAGAGAGGAGGAAGCAGGCTCCCCGCTGAGCAGAAAGCCCGATGTGGGGCTCGAACCCAGGACCTGGGATCATGACCTGAGCCGAAGGCAGCGGCTTAACCCACTGAGCCACCCAGGCACCCCATTGATTCCCAAAACTTAATAGCTTACTGTTGACCAGAATAACTTACTGATAACATGAAGTTAATTAACACATATTTTATATATGTGTAATATATTTGTGTTTATTTTTATAAATTAATACTGTTCATTTTGTTTTTGGTGATATCTGTCAGATTTTCATTGTTTTACTCACTTCCTTAAAGGAATTGGAGACCTTTCTGGAATTGGAACAGTTTAGGACTAGAATGACCCTTTCCTTATATGTTAAATAAAGATCCTGTTTGAACCCATTTTATTATATATTCTTTTGTTGTTTTCAATGATAAGTCTTCTAATTACTTATCCAGCTAATTCTTTGGTAATTGGTTTAGTTAAACAGTTTCTTCGGTAATTTTATACATTTTTGCTAGGGAAAATTATTCATTTCTTCTTATTCTTTTCAAATTTGTTCCTGTATATTTGCATGTTTTATGCTCTTAAGATTATCTCCTCTCTCTTTCTCTTTTCTCTATATTTTCTCCTTTTCCTTAATCAAACTTTAGAAGGGTATTTTTATTACTATTTTGTTTTTAAAGAACCATGTCTGGGGTTATTTTATTTTATTTATTTATTTATTTATTTTGAAAGATTTTATTTATTTATTTGACAGAGAACACAAGTAGGCAGAGAGGCAGGCAGAGAGGGAAAGAGGAGGAAGCAAGCTCACTGCTGAGCAGAGAGCCCGATGTAGGGCTCGATATTAGGACCCTGAGATGATGACCTGAGCTGAAGGCAGAGGCTTTAACCCACTGAGCCACCCAGGCACCCCTATTTTATTTATTTATTTATTTATTTATTTTATTTGTTTTGCTTAATTCAGTTTTTGCCTTTGATTTTCAAACTGTATTGCACATCAGAATCACTTGGAGTAATTGATAAAAACTAATTTCAGATTATGGTTCTTAAAGATTTGGATTCAGTATGTCAGGGTTGGTCGTGGTCTGGGAATCTGCATTTTATCAAAGACTGCATATGATTTTGCTTGTGGTCCAGTGACCAAGTTTTGAGAAACTCTGCCCCTGCAGTGCAGAAGAATACCATACTTATTTCTGTTTTTCTGATTAGCAACATAGGAAACTGACCTGCTATTTGAACTTCTGTGTTGGGGGCAGGTAGAGAGTGTGTTGGCCACTGGTTACACATTGGCTTTTGTTTTAAAGCAGAAAAGTTGTTCTAATATTGCCATTTTATTGTCTGATTTTTCCCCCTGAGTCAAAGGCACACATGCACTTATCTCAGAGAGGTTCTTTTGCTGTGGCTCATTTACAAATACTCCCACCCTGTTAAAAGCATATTAAATACTATTGTGGGCAAAGAGAAGGCGGTAGGGCCAAGAAACGAAATCCACACATTGTCAGACCTTGAGATTTCTGTCAGGAGCCAGCAGATGGCAGCAGTTCAACACACAGGTTTATAGAGGCATTCTATGAAGTCAGTTTGTCAGTTTATAATTCTTAAAGAAATGTCAGTTGAGAGGAAGTGCTTTTTAGGAAGCGGAAAATGCCTTAGGAAAGCAAAAAAAAAAGTTTTTAAAATTTAATTTTAATTCATTTTATTGGGGTATTAGGGCTTCTTTTAAAGTAATATGTTTTGTTTCTTAATATTTAAGGAATTCTGTTATAACATTTTTCCATTTATCTGAAAAACTAGTTTGTTTCTCTTAAAGAAGTGTGTCATCTCATGGTGCCTCAAGTTGCACTTCAAAATGAAAGGAGAGTTACTGGATTCTGTGTGAAGCCCACGTTTGTGAGGCTGTGTTTTGGAGTGAGTAACACACTGTAACTGCTTGTTAGTCTAGCTGAGTTGCCTGCCAATATCTCCAAACTAGCATCTCTAGACCTGAATCTGACCTTATTTTCTGTAGTTGCATTTATTAATATGGAGCCAGTTATTTACCTGGTTAAAGAAAAAAATAAAGGAGGAGTAAGTTATTTGAACTGTTATGTATTTAATGAATTATTGAAAGTTTTATATTATATAGACACATTACTCAAATTCCACTTAATAAAACATCATTTCTTAAAGCTTTAGCAAAAAAAAGAGAAAGGAAAAAGGAAGTTTTCTTTTCTTTCAAAAAAACTTAATAGTTTTTAGTGATGAAAGTCTTTCTCCAGAAAAAGATCACTTCCTTTTAAAAGAGCAAAATTTTACATGTCAGTATGTAATAACACTAATAAATGGCATCCTTACCTAATTTTTCTTGACCATTTTCGTTTGAACTTGGGTAGTGCTTTCTATAAACATTAATGTATTAGAAAAATACCTTGTCAGTTCAAACCTTGTCTTCTTACAGATGTGGCAAAAGTCCCTCAACTCCCATTTAGAGGTAGTTTTCATAAATATAGTTCATATATTATTTGCCGTGTCACTTACATAAAATATATTGACATTATAATTTTTGTACTACATTTTGTTGACCCAGGAATTTAATTAAAAATTTTATGTAGTATGTTTGCCTGAAGAAAAATTGAATATGGTAGGTACATTCACAGTGCTATTGTTCTTACTATTTTTGCAGGGAGTATTCTAGAAATTGCAATGAGATCTGAGGTATCATTTGTTTAGAAAAACTTGGGCAGTGGTTTCTTCTCAAGAAAATGTGGAATACAGAAGAGACCATCAACTTCTGGAGTGGGATCAGTCAGGATTTGAATCTTAGCCCTGCCATTTTCTTAACAATGGAGTTCTAGACAAATGATTTAAGTTTTTTGAACAGAGCTCTTTATCTCTCAAAGTGTGCATAATGATTTCAACTTCATAGGATTTTGTAATTGTTAAATGAGATGGTAAAAAATCAAAGCACTTATTTCTACGGTGCTTGTACATTGTAGTTATTCAGTAAATGTTCCATTCATCACTGCAGTTTTAATTCTTTTGCAATTCAGCTGTGAAATGTTCTGCAGAATTATTTTCAGCAGCTTTGAACAGTTACATTAACCTCTTATTTTGTCTGGAAGAAGAAAATGATTGGGTGGGACAAAGACGTAGATGCCAAAATCATAAAGCATTATTATGAGGACACTTTGTAAAATGGTCAGTAGAGGTTATTCAGAAATAATTTAATATTCTAAGATATACAGAAGAAAGTATTTTATTGCATACAGTCCATTTAAAATTAAATGTACCCTTTGAGAATTAGATTTCAAAAATTAGGAACATTCAGGTCGCTTTCACGTAAACTATCATTTAACTTAAGAGAGACACTGTTTTCTTTTGTATTTTAATTTAATTTTTAGTCTTACATGTATATACTTGAGTATCTTAACCATTCTATTGGATATCAAAATCGTTTATCTAATAATTAGACTTCCAGCCATCTCAGTTATGTGTGACCTTGTATTTAAAAGAAAGTAGCTTAAAAACACATTCATAATTGTATTTGAAATGAACCATAGTGATTTAACAAGTTTATTAAGCCCTGCATTGGTCGTACCAAGTGGTTCCTAGATTAGAATCGATGAAGGGCATGTAGTGGGGGGAGACCACTGGAAACTTTTTGGAACAACTGTTTTGAGGAAGAAGTCCCATTTATTTTATCCTATTAATATCTTTTAAACTATTTATATTACACATAAATTGCTCAGTGTAAAGAAAAAAAAAGCAATATATTTGAAGCAAAAAATGGAAAGCTTCCCCTTACTTTCAGTTTTCTCTACTGCCATTTACACTACTATCTTTTTTCCATTCTGGTGGTAAACACTGTTAACATACCAGCATGTGTCTGTGTATACGTTACTCTGCTGTCATATCACAACAGTTTGTTGTTTAGTATATATGGATTCATACTGTATGTATTTTGGATCTTTTTTTTTCAGTTATTATTTTGAAGCTCTTCTTATGTCAGTGTTATAAATCCACTTCCATATATTTAACAGTTACTTGGTATTCCAAAGGACGGATATTTAACAATTAATCATCCTTCACCATTGCTCTCCAGACAAAGATGCTGGGTACCCATGTATAGTTGAACAAGTTGGATTTATTAATTTTACAATAGAGGAGAGTCTACACCATGGGGAACCAAGTGTTTAGTAAGAGGATGTTAGAAAGGACTTATTATAGGATTGGGTTTGTATTAGGTGATTTTTTTTTTCTGGTTAATTTTTTTTTAATTAATTTTATTTTTTATAAACATATAATATATTTTTATCCCCAGGGGTACAGGTCTGTGAATCACCAGGTTTACACACTTCACAGCACTCACCATAGCACATACCCTCCCCAGTGTCCATAATCCCACCCCCCTCCCAACCCCCGTCCCCCCATCAACCCTCAGTTTGTTTTGTGAGATTAAGAGTCACTTATGGTTTGTCTCCCTCCCAATTCCATCTTGTTTCATTTACTCTTCTCCTACCCCCTTAACCCCCCATGTTGCATCTCTTCTCCCTCATATCAGGGAGATCATATGATAGTTGTCTTTCTCCGATTGACTTATTTTGCTAAGCATGATACCCTCTAGTTCCATCCACGTCGTCGCAAATGGCAAGATTTCATTTCTTTTGATGGCTGCATAGTATTCCATTGTGTATATATACCACATCTTCTTTATCCATTCGTCTGTTGATGGACATCTAGGTTCTTTCCACAGTTTGGCTATTGTAGACATTGCTGCTATAAACATTCGGGTGCACGTGCCCCTTCGGATCACTACGTTTGTATCTTTAGGGTAAATACCCAGCAGTGCAATTGCTGGGTCATAGGGTAGTTCTATTTTCAACATTTTGAGGAACCTCCATGCTGTTTTCCAGAGTGGTTGCACCAGCTTGCATTCCCACCAACGGTGTAGGAGGGTTCCCCTTTTTCCGCATCCTCGCCAGCATCTGTCATTTCCTGACTTGTTAATTTTAGCCATTCTGACTGGTGTGAGGTGATATCTCATGGTGGTTTTGATTTGTATTTCCCTGATGCCGAGTGATATGGAGCACTTTTTCATGTGTCTGTTGGCCATCTGGATGTCTTCTTTGCAGAAATGTCTGTTCATGTCCTCTGCCCATTTCTTGATTGGATTATTTGTTCTTTGGGTGTTGAGTTTGCTAAGTTCTTTATAGATTTTGGACACTAGCCCTTTATCTGATATGTCATTTGCAAATAACTGCTACCATTCTGTCAGTTGTCTTTTGGTTTTGTTCACTGTTTCCTTTGCTGTGCAAAAGCTTTTGATCTTGATAAAATCCCAATAGTTCATTTTTGCCCTTGCTTCCCTTGCTTTTGGCGATGTTCCTAGGAAGATGTTGCTGCGGCTGACGTCGAAGAGGTTGTTGCCTGTGTTCTCCTCAAGGATTTTGATGGATTCCTTTCTCACATTGAGATCCTTCATCCATTTTGAATCTATTTTCGTGTGTGGTGTAAGGAAATGATCCAATTTCATTTTTCTGCATGTGGCTGTCCAATTTTCCCAACACCATTTATTGAAGAGGCTGTCTTTTTTCCATTGGACATTCTTTCCTGCTTTGTCGAAGATGAGTTGACCATAGAGTTGAGGGTCTATTTCTGGGCTCTCTATTCTGTTCCATTGATCTATGTGTCTGTTTTTGTGCCAGTACCATGCTGTCTTGATGATGACAGCTTTGTAATAGAGCTTGAAGTCCGGAATTGTGATGCCACCAACTTTGGCTTTCTTTTTCAATATTGCTTTGGCTATTCGAGGTCTTTTCTGGTTCCATATAAATTTTAGGATTATTTGTTCCATTTCTTTGAAAAAAATGGATGGTACTTTGATAGGAATTGCATTAAATGTGTAGATTGCTTTAGGTAGCATAGACATTTTCATAATATTTATGCTCCCAATCCAGGAGCATGGAACATTTTTCCATTTCTTTGTGTCTTCCTCAATTTCTTTCATGAGTACTTTATAGTTTTCTGTGTATAGATTCTTAGTCTCTTTGGTTAGGTTTATTCCTAGGTATCTTATAGTTTTGGGTGCAATTGTAAATGGGATGGACTCCTTAATTTCTCTTTCTTCTGTCTTGTTGTTGGTGTAGAGAAATGCAACTGATTTCTGTGCATTGATTTTATATCCTGACACTTTACTGAATTCCTGTACAAGTTCTAGCAGTTTTGGAGTGGAGACTTTTGGGTTTTCCACATAGAGTATCATATCATCTGCGAAGAGTGATAGTTTGACTTCTTCTTTGCCGATTTGGATGCCTTTAATTTCCTTTTGTTGTCTGATTGCTGAGGCTAGGACTTCTAGTATTATGTTGAATAGCAGTGGTGATAACGGACATCCCTGCCGTGTTCCTGACCTTAGCGGAAAAGCTTTCAGTTTTTCTCCATTGAGAATGATATTTGCGGTGGGTTTTTCATAGATGGCTTTGATAATATTGAGGTATGTGCCGTCTATCCCTACACTTTGAAGAGTTTTGATCAGGAAGGGATGCTGTACTTTGTCAAATGCTTTTTCAGCATCTATGGAGAGTATCATATGGTTCTTGTTCTTTCTTTTATTAATGTGTTGTATCACATTGATTGATTTGCGGATGTTGAACCAGCCTTGCAGCCCTGGAATAAATCCCACTTGGTCGTGGTGAATAATCCTTTTAATGTACTGTTGAATCCTATTGGCTAGTATTTTGGCGAGAATTTTTGCATCTGTGTTCATCAAAGATATTGGTCTGTAGTTCTCTTTTTTGATGGGATCCTTGTCTGGTTTTGGGATCAAGGTGATGCTGGCCTCATAAAATGAGTTTGGAAGTTTTCCTTCCATTTTTATTTTTTGGAACAGTTTCAGGAGAATAGGAATTAGTTCTTCTTTAAATGCTTGGTAGAATTCCCCCGGGAAGCCATCTGGCCCTGGGCTTTTGTTTGTTTGGAGATTTTTGATGACTGTTTCAATCTCCTTACTGGTTATGGGTCTGTTCAGGCTTTCTAATTCTTCCTGGTTCAGTTGTGGTAGTTTATATGTCTCTAGGAATGCATCCATTTCTTCCAGATTGTCAAATTTGTTGGCGTAGAGTTGCTCATAGTATGTTCTTATAATTGTCTGTATTTCTTTGGTGTTCGTTGTGATCTCTCCTCTTTCATTCATGATTTTATTTATTTGGGTCCTTTCTCTTTTCTTTTTGATAAGTCTGGCCAGGGGTTTATCAATCTTATTAATTCTTTCAAAGAACCAGCTCCTAGTTTCGTTGATTTGTTCTATTGTTTTTTTGGTTTCTATGTCATTGATTTCTGCTCTGATCTTTATGATTTCTCTTCTCCTGCTGGGTTTAGGGTTTCTTTCTTGTTCTTTCTCCAGCTCCTTTAGGTGTAGGGTTAGGTTGTGTACCTGAGATCTTTCTTGTTACTTGAGAAAGGCTTGTACCGCTATATATTTTCCTCTCAGGACTGCCTTTGTTGTGTCCCACAGATTTTGAACCGTTGTGTTTTCATTATCATTTCTTTCCATGAATTTTTTCAATTCTTCTTTAATTTCCTGGTTGACCCATTCATTCTTTAGAAGGATGCTGTTTAGTCTCCATGTATTTGGGTTCTTTCCAAATTTCCTCTTGTGATTGAGTTCTAGCTTCAGAGCATTGTGGTCTGAAAATATGCAGGGAATGATTCCAATCTTTTGATAACAGTTGAGACCTGATTTAGGACCAAGAATGTGATCTATTCTGGAGAATGTTCCATGTGCACTAGAGAAGAATGTGTATTCTGTTGCTTTGGGATGAAAAGTTCTGAATATATCTGTGATGTCCATCTGGTCCAGTGTGTCATTTAAGGCCTTGATTTCCTTGTTGATCTTTTGCTTGGATGATCTGTCCTTTTCGGTGAGGGGAGTGTTAAAGTCCCCTACTATTATTGTATTATTGTCGATATGTTTCTTTGATTTTGTTATTAATTGGTTTATATACTTGGCTGCTCCCACGTTAGGGGCATAGATATTTAAAATTGTTAGATCTTCTTGTTGGATAGTTCCTTTGAGTATGATATAGTGTCCTTCCTCATCTCTTATTGTAGTCTTTGGCTTAAAATCTAATTGATCTGATATAAGGATTGCCACTCCTGCTTTCTTCTGATGTCCCATTAGCATGGTAAATTCTTTTCCACCCCCTCACTTTAAATCTGGAGGTGTCTTCAGGTTTAAGATGAGTTTCTTGTAGACAACATATAGATGGGTTTTGTTTTTTTATCCATTCTGATACCCTTTGTCTTTTGATTGGGGCATTTAGCCCATTAACATTCAGGGTAAGTATTGAGAGATATGAATTTAGTGCCATTGTATTGCCTGTAAGGTGACTGTTATTGTATATTGTCCCTGTTTCTTTCTGATCTACTTCTTTTAGGGTCTCTCTTTGCTTAGAGGACCCCTTTCAATATTTCCTGTAGAGCTGGTTTGGTATTTGCAAATTCTTTCAGTTTTTGTTTGTCCTGGAAGCTTTTAATCTCTTCTTCTATTTTCAGTGATAGCCTAGCTGGATATAGTATTCTTGGCTGCATGTTTTTCTCATTTAGTACTCTGAATATATCATGCCAGCTCTTTCTGGCCTGCCAGGTCTCTGTGGATAAGTCTGCTGCCAATCTAATATTTTTACCATTGTATGTTACAGACTTCTTTTCCCTGGCTGCTTTCAGGATCTTCTCTTTGTCACTAAGACTTGTCAATTTTACTATTAGGTGACGGGGTGTGGACCTATTCTTACTGATCTTGAGGGGGGTTCTCTGAACCTCCTGGATTTTGATGCTTGTTCCCTTTGCCATATTGGGGAAATTCTCTCCAATAATTCTCTCCAATATACCTTCTGCTCCCCTCTCTGTTTCCTCTTCTTCTGGAATCCCAATTATTCTAATGTTGTTTCGTCTTATGGTGTCACTTATCTCTCGAATTCTCCCCTCGTGGTCCAGTAGCTGTTTGTTCCTCTTTTGCTCAGCTTCTTTATTCTCTGTCATTTGGTCTTCTATATCGCTAATTCTTTCTTCTGCCTCATTTATCCTAGCCGTCAAGAGCCTCCATTTTTGTTTGCACCGCATTAATAGCTTTTTTGATTTCAACTTGGTTAGATTTTAGTTCTTTTATTTCTCCAGAAAGGGCTTTTATATCTCCCGAGAGGGTTTCTCTAATATCTTCCATGCCTTTTTGAGCCTGGCTAGAACCTTGAGAATCGTCATTCTGAACTCTGGATCTGACATATTACCAATGTCTGTATTGATTAGGTCCCTAGCCTTTGGCCTTTGGTACTGCCTCTTGTTCTTTTTTTTGTGGTGAATTTTTCTGCCTTGTCATTTTGTCCAGATAAGAGTTTATGAAGGAGCAAGTAAAATACTAAAAGGGTGGCAACAACCCCAGGAAAATATGCTTTAGCCAAATCAGAAGAGATCCCAAATCGTGGGGGGGGAGAAAGGGCATAAAAAGCGGTTCAGAAAGAAAGAAAAAAAAATTAAAATAGAAAACCAATAAAGAAAAAGTATAAAAAGGAAAAAAAAAATATATATATATATATTAGATAAACTAGTTAAAAATGTTAAAAAAGAAAACAGTAAAAGTTAAAAAAATTTAGCAGAAGAAGAAAAAAAAATTGAAAAAGAAAAGAAAAAAAAATTAATTTAACTGCAAGGCTAAAGAATCATGGGGAGAAAGCCATGAGTTCCGTGCTTTGCTTTCTCCTCCTCTGGAATTCCGCCGCTCTCCTTGGTATTGAAACTACACTCCTTGGTAGGTGAACTTGGCCCTGGCTGGGTTTCTTGCTGATCTTCTGGGGGAGGGGCCTGTTGTAGTGATTCTCAAGCGTCTTTGCCCCAGGCGGAGTTGCACCGCCCTTACCCGGGGCCGGGCTGAGTAATCCCCTTGAGTTTGCTTTCGGGAGCGTTTGTTCCCTGAGCGCTTTCCGTAGAGTTCCGGAGGGCGGGAATGAAGAAGGCGGCCTCCCGGTCTCCAGCCCGGAGGGGCCGAGAGCCTGGGGCCCCACTCCTCAGTGCGCCCCCAGAGAACAGCGCCCAGTGACTCCCGCCACCCTGGCCTCCGGCCGCGCTCCGAGCTGACCGAGCCTGCGACCTGTTCAAGGTAACCCCGAGCTGAGAGTCACACCTTGGCTCTGTCTCTGTAGCCGGCTTCCCCGTTCTAATACCTGTGAGCTCTGCGACACTCAGACACCCCCGATCCTTCTGTAACCCTGCGGGACCTGAGGCCACGCTGACCCCGCGTGGGCTTCACCCCGGTTAAGCCTCTGGAGCGATGTCCCTCAGCGGAACAGACTTTTAAAAGTCCCGATTTTGTGCTCCGTTGCTCCGCCGCTCGCTGGGAGCCGGCCCCTCCCCCCGTGGTCTATCTTCCCGTCGCTTTGGATTCACTTCTCCACCAGTCCTACCTTGAAGAAAGTGGTTGATTTTCTGTTTCTAGAGTTGCTGTTCTTCTTCTCTTCGATCTCCCGTTGGATTTGTAGGTGTTTGTAATCTTTAGATAAGCTATCTAGCTGATCTCCTGTTACCTGAAGTAGTCTCAGCCTGCTACTTCTCCGCCATCTTGACTCCTTCCTGTTTTTCTGGTTAATTTTTTTTAACCATAGTTTTCCTATATATGTCTTTACCCGTTTAAACATTTTTTGGATAGTCATGTATTTCTTGTTGAGTTGCTAAGGTTTTTTATATGCTGTAAATACTGGTCCTATGTTATTTTTGTGGCAAATATTTTTCTCCCTGTCTCATACATGTCTTTTATTTTTCACAGGAAGACTTTCTCCACCTTGAAATTAAAATGTGATTAATCTTCTAACCAAGTTATCTTACTTTTTCTTTAAAACATTTAGATTATTAATCTATCTGGAATGTGGAAGTTTTGTGTGTGCTGTGAGGGAAAGAACAATTTTTTCCCCATCTCTAGTATCCCAATAGCACTTGTTGACCACTCCCATTTATTTCTCACTAATTGGAAATACCTCATCATGTTCTGAACACCTACAAAGACATCAGCCTACAATAAAATATCTCTTAATTGACCTCCATTTAATTGAGTGACTGGAGTAACTGATATTCTCTCTTCCCTTCATATAATATACTGACTAGAGACCACAGTAAGCTTCATAGTTTACTGCTAATGGGCTACTCAGTACTATACTGATAACAGTGCTATTTCTGCTAGTTGAGTTTTACATCACTAATACTCAGATATAGTCATTCTAAAAACTTTATGCCAGCTGTGCTTGTCATTATATTTTCATTATTTAATCAGTATTATGTTAATCAGTAAAATATGAATACAAAAGGAAGGGTGCCATTTCAAAGAAAACTAAACTAGATGCTTTAGAAAGAGACATGGGTCACTAAAAAACTTGTGGCTGGTAAGGACATTTTGTTTACTTAAATTTTGTTAATATATGCTTTTATCCAAGTAATTCTAGGAACAGAGAATGAAATACATGAGTCAAGAATTACTTTTGGCCTGTAGGAAACTCTGTTAACTGAAAACAGAAACTTTAGCAATAACAATAAATTATTGAATTGAGTATATCTGATGTATAAGATGTTAATTTCCTGAAATGTAGACCTTTTTATATATTTTCTTATAAGACATTTTAATGATGCAATCCATCTTACAGTTTTAAATTTTAAGGATACAGATACAATAAAAATGTGCTAACAGTAACCTAAACTGTTAATAGTCTGTAAGTGTAGTGTTTTCATACCACAGGCGGATGTCTTTGGAGGCATTTAGAACATGATGTAGTGTTTCCAGTTTGTTAAAAATACTGATCATTAAGTCTAAACTTAAGATCAAGTTACTACAGTGTATTAGTTATTTCTTGCTGTGTAATATCTTACTTCAACACTTAGTGACTTGAAACAATAAATACTTGTCATCTCATAGTTTTTGTGGGTTGAAAGTCAGAGTGGCTTAGCAAGGTGGTTTCTGTGTCTGTGTTTCTCATGCGGTTGTTGCCAAGATGTTAGCCCAGAGAGCAGTGATCTGAAGGGTCAAGGAGGGCCTTCAGATAGTTAGCTCACGGGGTGCTGGTTATTGTCAGGAACCCTTATGTCCTCCCCACGTGGGTCTACCACATACAGTACCACAATACAGTACAAGAGAGAGCAAGATAGAAGATGTAACAGCAACTCTGACCAAGTTTGAGAAGTCACAAACTCACTTCTGCTATATTTTATTAGTTAGAAGCTCATACTCAAAGGAAGGGGAGTTAGGCACCTTTTCTTAAATAAGAGAGTAACCACTACACTGATACTTATTCTGTATGCATAGGGATCAAGGAGAAGGAAGGATTCACTTATAATGTTTCATTTCTTTTTAGGACACTGCTTTAGGAAAACCACGAGAAGTGTTTCGACTTCCCACAGATCTGACAGCATGCGACAATCGTCTTTGTGCATCTGTCCATTTCACATCTTCTACGTGGGTTACCTTGTCAGATGGAACTGGACGATTATATCTCATTGGTACAGGTGAACGTGGAAATAGTGCTTCTGAAAAATGGGAGGTGCGGTTTTGTTTTTGTTTTTTGGACTTAAGCAAAGTCTTGAAAATATATATAAATTAGACCTTAGTGATTTTGAAATTACTCTTTCTGGGAGTGGTTTACATGTGACTTCTTCCTCTTTATAATAAAATGTTTTGGAAATTTTTAATTCAATTATAAATAGATACTTTTACAAAACTGGTTTGATCTGGGGTCATTGCAGTTGTCAAGAACTGCATTCATTTGTTCAGCAAATGTCTGTTGAGTGCTTTATATATGTGTAAAGCGGTATACTAAAGTATTGGCATTGCCTCCTGCTTGATGAAGAGTTCGCCAGAAATTACGCTGGAATATCTTTTCCCCTCTACTCGTGTTACATTTGCTGGTATCTTTATGGGCCCAGTATACTTCTGAGGCACCACAATGCTAGCTATCTGGTAAGTTGCCATTGGTCAAATACTAGTTTACCAGAGTATCCCCTACTTAGAAGAATATACTATAAAATATAGTAACATGCCAATCTCTGAGATGCTATTTTTATTTCAGCTTTTTCTTGTTTTTGCTTTTTTTTAGGATTTTTATTTATTTGACAGAGAGACACAGCAAGATAAAGAACACAAGCAGGGGTAGCAGGAGAGGGAGAAGCAGACTTCCTGCAGAGCAGAGAGCCCAATACTGGGCTTAATCCCAGTGACCTGAGCTGAAGGCAGACAGGCAGACACTTAATGACTGAGCCACCCAGGCTGCCCCTTTCAGTTTTCTTAAAACAGGGTAACATTTTTAAATCTGAGGGGCCAACTAGAATTTTAATAATAATAAGTAAGGAATTAATTTCTTTAGAGCCACAGTTTTTGAAGGTGGGAAAGAATGACCCGGAGTTCTAAGTGTATTGTGATACTGCTATTGTCCAAGTCTCAGCGGGTGGCCTTTTAGTTCGGCGTAAAGAAATATGAACTTAATATATTTATATCTTACGAAATATTTTTATCAGACCAACAAATGCCTATAAAGATCAGGTTTTTATTATTTGAGAAAAACCAAGAAGGTTGTAGAACCAAATGGCTTGCCTTTCTTACTAAGTTATATTAAATGGAATACTACCAAATTGTAATAATTCAAAAAACTAAACAAAAAACATAAATAACCAGAACAACAGTAGTCTGTTTGTAGGGGGCCTTTGCAGGTCTTTGTAGTCACAGATTTAAATATTCATTGGACATTATGACATTTTTCTGCTTGGCCCCCAGTAGTAATTTCTTTTTCTTTTTCTTTTTTTTTTCTTTTTTTTTATTATGGAGACAGTGTGATATGTAGATAGCATAGCTGTCTGAAACATTTGGAAGGAGTTTGGAGAGTGAGGGGCAGAAGAAAGAGAATTTATGAATTATCAAGCTGTGGATTCTGTTGGTTTTGAGCAGGAAGAGACGCACTGACGCAGCTCACCTTCAGCTTAAAAATAAAACCACATACTCTGCCAGAAGGAAATTCATTTGGATTTATAAATCATTTGGTTTGTGTTCTGTGTATCCCCTTGGTACATATTTTAGGCCTTTAGTGATATTTTTTAAATCATTTAAATTTTTTTTAAATCTAAATTTACTTCATGCCCTCTTCAGTATACACTGCTATAATGAAAGGTGCTATAAGCACCTTCAGAGATGTTTGCAGTTAATAAGTTTTGGTTGGGGAGAGGAGGAGTGGGACAGGAATGGACTTGGGCATTAACTGAGGTGGGAGGGATACTGTGGAATATTGATCACTTTAAGAAAAAAACTTAGGAGAGCTTTAGGACTTTGGGGAAATTGGTGGAACAGAGAGGAAGCTAAAGGTAGGAATGGTTGGGGGGGTACAATGGGGTATAAAGGGGCCAAGTAAGAGCTGTGATGACTGCAGTGTAGAAAGAGAAATAAAGGGAGACAGGAAGACTGCCTGCTTTGCCAGTGTGTTGCCTCTACTGTGATGAGGGTGCTGTTGGCAGCGCTATCACACTTGAGTTGCTAGGCTTGTTCAGGAGAAGGGAAACTTCAGCCTAACAATTTATAAAAGTTTAGACATCTACTCCCTGGTCTCATTCCAGTCCCATTCACTCACTTGAGAGAGAAAAAAGAGGAGACAGCAATAAACTAGCTACGTGTACCTGACAAAATTTACTTTTTTTTTTTTTCCTCCCTTTGGTCTCCTTGTTGTCCCCCAAACAAAAGTGAAACTCAAACAACTAAAACGTATCTATCATCTCAGTTTTGAGTATTCGAGATATTCTTTGCTGTTCTTGCTATTTTCTGTTTGTGGAAGACCACAAAAAAGGATTCCAAAGGTCTCCTATTTGACTACTTTGGGCAGAGGTGCTAAACACATAGGGAAATTGACATTAAAACACACTTTACAAGGCTTTGAAGTAGGAGCTGATAGGATTCCAGATAAATGGTTTTTTGGTTTTTTTTGTTTGTTTGTTTTAAATCTAACTTTTGTCATTTTGGATATTTTCTTCAACCATTTATTTTTTTTATTTATTCAAAGATCTTGCTTAGCGAACAGTCTTAAAATATCTCTTCTTTTTTATTTACTCTTAAATAAGTATGAGTCCTTTAGATTATGTGTTGATGATAGAAAAAAGAATTTGTTAAGATTTTGTGTCTCTGTATAGTGCTTAGATTTGCTTTTTAAAAAGACACACTTCAGTATTATATTTAAAAGTTTGTTGAATTGCAACTTTTAAATGTGAAGGGGCTCTTTTATTTTTGAGAAATAAAGTTTGAGTGGTGTCTCCAATTCCTTTGACTCTGACCTTTGCGGACTTTTAAGAAACAAATGGAAGGACTAAACAAAAACAATAAGAAAAACCATACATACCCATGTGTGCACACACGTTCATAAACATGAACAATATTCAGAAACTAGAGGAACAAAGCAGAAATAAATCATACACAAGATAGAAGACATAAAGGAATCAATGTTGACTAGCTCATGGCCTCTTTTGTAGAATTCTTTTCTAGGAGGCTGCTTCTAGTTCTCTTTCTTCTTTTTATGCTACTTGGATGCCCTGTTATTTTCCTTTTTTTTAAGCCAAGAGTACTGATTACTTTTCTCTATTAAACAAATAGGCATTTTTAAAAATTTCTTTCTTCAAAGAATGTTATTTGAACTTGCAACCTTTATTTAAAGGCTTTTTCATTTTTCTATTCCTTGTAATAAATAGTATACAAATTAGTTGTTGTATTGTCAGAATTCTGTGCATTCCTTCTGTGCTGCCTGCATTTGTGTAGTATGTACATTTTTGTATGTGTAATCTTTTTTTTTTTTTTTTTTGCAGATTATGTTTAATGAAGAGCTTGGGAATCCTTTTATCATAATTCACAGTATCTCACTGATGAATGCTGAAGAACATTCAGTAACTACCTTACTTCTTCGAATAGAGAAAGAAGAATTGGATATGAAAGGAAGTGGGTTCTATGTTTCTTTGGAATGGGTCACTATCAGTAAAAAAAATAAAGGTAAAATATAAAACATTGTGAATCCATAGTGGTTGGCACCATTTAGTAGATTGTGAAATGCAGAGCTGTTCCTGTAAATGCTGTTGACTTTTTCTTGGGTAGTGTTGCTGTGATTCTAATACCTGACACCTAGTGGAATGAATACTTTCTCTTTGAGTATGGATTATAGAAAAAATAATAATGTGCTTCCACTTATGGAAATAAAGGCTTCCAATTATGCCTTTTTATATAAAAGACATTCTTACATAATCTTAGAAGAATTTTAAATGTGTATTTTCAATATATACAAGACTACATAAATATATTCTTCTCTGTGTGTATATTACATAAACAAGGATTTACATATATTGTTGAATGTAAATTATAAATTACAGTGTAATCGAAATATCAAATAAATATAAATACCTAGGTGGAAACAAATACCTTTATTTCCTTAAATCTTAACTGATTTCTTTCAGATCTAATTGAACTTTGCTGTTTGTTTCTACCTTCAGGAAAACTGCTCGTTTTTCTTACCTAGAATGCTTTCATGTTTAAAAAGTCTCAACCCTTGGTCTATTTGGATCTGTGTGCCAGGCTTCTAACTTGGACATCAGAAGTTATTTTTTACTTTATCAATTATGATTCCTTTAATGGTGTGTCCTTGCTTTTCACCTTGCTTATTAGTTCTTACTTGAAAACTAAGTGGATTTTTTTGTAGTTGAGAACTGAGGGAGCATGTTTCCATGATGACTGTCTGCCCTTTTTCTTAGTTTTTATTAATTTACTCATTTAACTTATGAGTCTTAAATTATAGCTGATCCTTGAACAACAGAGGTTTGAGCTGTGCAGGTCCATGTATATGTGGATATTTTTTGATAAACAAAGGACAGTACTGCAAATTTATTCATGATTTCCTGAATAACACTTTCTTTAACTTAATTTTATTATAAGAATGTAGTGTATAATACATATACAAAATACATGTTAATTGACTGTTTTTGTTATCAGTAAAGCTTCCAATCAACAGTAGTTAAATTTTGGGGGGAAGTCAAAAGTTATACACAGATTTTTGACTACACAGAAGACTGGTGTCCCTAACCTTCATATTGTTCAAGAGTTAACTGTTAATTTATAATCCAATAAAGGCTATTAGTGTCTGTTTTCTAAGAGGGCTTTCTTATTTTAAAATGAACATGTGTATATGTACATACCTGTACATGTACATGTGTGCATATTGTGTGTGTATATACATATATATATGTAACAGAATAGTTTATAAGTAAGTTGAGTAAACTTGCTGGATTTTTTTTCTGTGAACTGTTTAATTTTTTGTTTTTCTCAGTGTTGTAGTTAATCTCTGGAGTAACATAGTAACTTAAAACTTTAGGTATTAGAAAACTTTCTGTACAGGTCTAGATGGTAACCATAGAGTTGATATCACAACTACTCAGTTATGCCACTGTAGTCCAAAAGTAGCTGTAGATAAGACATAAATAAATGAGAAAAGCTGTATTCCAATAATACTTTATTTATGGACATTTGAATTTTATATAGCTTTAACATGTATTTAAATATTATTATTTTGATTACTTTTAGTCATTTAAAGAAGTATAAAATTCATTGTTAGCCCACAGACCATATGAAAATATGCATAAACTCAGCTTTGTCTCCACTGGCCATACTTTGCCAATCTCTACTTTAGATAAGAGAAACTTTAATTTTTTTATTAAGGGATGTAACTCGACAACTTACAGAGAAATCATGGTGCATATTTTTCCTCCTGTTCTCTGGTTCTGTGGCAGCTGTATCTCAGTTCACAGTAACTTACCAGAGTATAGTGACACTCTGCTCAAGCTTCACCACCTGCATTCCCTTCGCTTTGTGTCCTTGCCTCTACTGGGCAGATATAATTAGACTCACTTTTCTTTTTATCTCCCAAGGTTGTAATTATAGGAGTATGAATTCTCCCCATGGCTTACTTTTTCTCTCATTACTCTTAATGTTTCATTCCTTTCACCCTCCCCCAAGTATTATTAATATAATTGTTATTCTTTTCCCTTTTCCTTTTTCCTTTTTAATGAACATAGCAGTACTTTTTTAAACTGTGTTGAGTGGAACATCTGATAAATTATGTTTTGTGGTCAAATAAATTTGAAAATGTGGGTGTATAATATCCCTGTTATACATTAAACATGTTAGAGGTTCTAGAAATTTTGAGTAAAAGAGACAATGTAATTTTAATCAGGCATTTCCCAACTTATTTAATCATGGAGTTCACTTGAAATTCACCTATTATTTTCTCTTGCACACATACTAGGAAAAGCCACCCTATAGACTATGTAGTATCTCTCTTTGCCTTGCATCTACTGTGCAGGAAGTATATTAATTAGCTCATTCATAAATTTATAGGTCTGTTCTTAAATATGTATGAAGTGAATGTGAATGTAGGTGAAGATTTAGAGGGAAAAATGACAGATACTTTAGAACAGATTGTATCATCAATGTAGAACATGTGATATTGAGTTGTGATTTTTGACTACTCATTGTGAAGCTTACTTGTTAACAAGTACAACCCACTTTAAGAGAGTAACAGTATAAGTAAAGGTGTGGACTCAACTGTAATGTTTGAGTACTGTAAAAAAATCCCACATATTTTCAAGAATAAATTCAGTTATTTTACAAGAAATTTTCATGATACAGTTAATTTTCTTTTTTTATATTTTGTATCTTAAATTTTATGTCTTAAAATTAAGTATCATGCTTGATTACAGTTGGCATATAGATCTGTGTGTATAAAAATCATTTCTACCATAAACATTTCATTTTAGGGAAACCCATTTATCAATAGCTAGAATAGGCAGAAAAATAGTCCACACCATACTTTCCTTTATCCTTAGTGTGGCTCTTTTCAGAAGATGCCTATCATGTACCTGCTGGGAAAGTAGACAGGCTATAGTAAAGGAAAAGGTAGATCCATCCAAAGCTGGTATTTCGGGTAAGGTAATTACTTTCAAAGTCTAGAGCACTGTTGTCCGATGAAAATGTCTGCCAAGTGGACATATTTTACATATGTGCCATTTAATAACAATAGCAGCTAGCCATATATGTGGCTGTTGAGCATTTGAATGAAATGTGGCTAGTGTGCCTGAAGAATTGAATTTTAAATTTTACTTAATTTTTATTAAATTGCCACTATGGCCAGTAGTGTGCTACTTTCCACATTGGAAGGCACAATCTAGAGCAGATTTCATCAGACCTGGTATTTTAAAGTAGGTGTGTATTTGCAGAAAATTAGGTTATAAATCTTTTTATCCCTTTGAAAAAACTCTTAGTGGCATGCCTTTTAATAGTACACTTAAAATACTTAATTAAAACTAATATACAAATACTTTTATAATATAGTGTTTTATTTGTAATTTTTTTATTCTAAAATACTTTGTTTTCTTACAGATACTAACAAATATGAAATTATTAAGCATGATATTCTCCGTGGAAAGTCAGTGCCACATTATGCTGCTATTGAGCCTGATGGGAAGGGTCTGATGATTGTCTCCTACAAGTCCTTCACATTTGTTCATGTTGGTCAAGATCTTGAAGAAAATAAGAATGAGACCATGTCAGAGAAAATCAAAGGTAATTTTACTCTTCCCCTTCATAGAGCTTGTATGTGTTTATACAACACACATTTATGGCTGGTTTGTCTTCCTGGTTAGGTTTTGGCTTCTATTAGGAAGAGACGGGTTTTTAATTTTTATTTCCCTTTATACTCGTCATAATAGTCTTTTGTAAAATATACTATCTAAATAGTATGAACTGTTTTAATTAGTAATTTAATTAATTAATTTAAAAAATCTATACATTAGGGGCGCCTGGGTGGCTCAGTGGGTTAAAGCCTCTGCCTTCAGCTCAGGTCATGATTCTAGGGTCCTGAGATTGAACCTCACATCGGGCTCTCTGCTCAGCAGGGAGCCTGCTTCCTCCTCTCTCTCTGCCTGTGTCTCTGCCTACTTGTGATCTCTGTCTGTCAAATAAATAAATAAAATCTTTTAAAAAAGTTTCTGTACATTAGCTTACCTGATAAGATGTTTAATAAATACCTACTAAATGAATAAATGATGTCTCTGTTATTGGTGTTTGAGAAGTTAGCATATTAGTATTGAAAATATTAATCTTTTAAAATAGGTTAAACTCTGTTGATTATAGGTGTATACTAAGGTATATGTTCTAAACTTTTAGTACTAAGCTGGAAAAAAGTTCTTGAGGGCAAAATCACCCAAGTTTTCCCAATGTTAAATGAATAAATGGGTGAAGGTAATGTTTTAAAATGAAGACAGTAATAAGGTCTTTCAAAAGAAATTTGTATTTACTGGGACGCCTGGGTGGCTCAGTCAGTTGAGGGTCGACTCTTGGTTTTGGCTCAGGTTATGAGCTCAGAGTCCTGGGATAAAGCCCTGCTTCGGCTCTGCACTCATCAGGGAGTCTGGTTGAGGGTTCTCTCCCTCTCCCCTTCCCCTGGTGCTCACTCTCTCAAATAATAAATAAATCAAAAATAAATAAATAAAAATTCTATTTCCATACAAAGAATGTATACTCTTATATTCAAGAGAATATCACTCTGTAATAGTACTATTCGTATTTCTGATGTTTATTAAGCCAGAGAATAGTATATTTTACTGAACAGTGTTTCATAATATTTAAGTTATACAAATTAATCTTTGAACGTACCTTTTTGTTAACTATATAAAATAAAAATTAGTTTCACTATTTTTATCTAGTTAGTTTCCTAAACAAAAATCCTTCGAAAAGCATTTGAAAATAATAACATAATAAATATTTTAAAAATATTTTCCCCTGGTTTATAGATCTATGCACCTTTGAATATGAGAGTTGTGCTTGATGCCTTTTATTTAGCTTCTCAACAACTTGATTTCTTCATATGCAATGTGTTTTTTGTTAGACTTCTCTAAGATCCCTTTCCAAATAAATTCTATTCTGCCTTAATTGTAGTAGTAAAGTCTTCCAGAGCTTAGCCAGAACAGCTATTCATATCTCCAGACCACATGCCCTTTAGAACTCTTGGTGAGCAATTGCAAAGGAGTAAAAGAATGCCCTAATCTTTGGAACCATTTTACCTAGTAGCTGAGATACCCATGTGGTTCCAAGACTGATGGCAGCCTGGGAGGGACACAACATCTTTTTAAATCACTACCTACCACTTCAGGTATTGTTTTTCTTCTTTTTCACATTAATATTGAACTCCTCAATACATCATTATGTCATTTCTTCCCTTTCACTGTGAACCTCAAATCACCTGTATTTTTCTGTTTTCCTTCTAATAAACAGCCTTTACTTGTAAATGACAAATGTAATTTTTTTTCACATTATGGATAATTTGTTAATTATAGCATGCATTCTTAAAAATAATCTTCTGAGAATATATACTGGTTTCATTTTCTATAAACCTCAAGAAGACTGATATTGTCTGTTGCCTGTTTGGTGTTGTCATAATGATATAAGTAATAGCATTTTCTTTTCTTTTTCTTTTTTCTTTTTTTTTTTTTTTAAGATTTTTATTATTTATTCAACAGAGATAAAGAGCACAAGTAGGCAGAGCGGCAGGCAGAGGGAGAGGGAGAAGCAGGCTCTCCGCTGAGCAGGGAACCTGATGCAGGGCTCGATCCCCGGGTCTTGGGATATGACCTGAGCCGATGGCAGCCGCTTAACGGACTGAGCCACCCAGGTGCCCCAATAGCCTTTCCTTTGAAAGACTTAAGACGTGGGGTGCCTGGGTGGCTCAGTCAATTAAGCATCTGCCTTTAGCTCAGATCATGATCGGGCTCCCTGCTCAGTGGGGAACCTGCTTTTCCTTTTCCCTCTGCCATTCCCCACATTGGTATGCTCTGGCTCTCACTCTCTAATAAATAAAATCTTTTTTTTAAAAAAAGACTTAAAACGTGATTTCTAAAAACACAGAAAGGCATTCAGCAACCAACAATTGAGGAAATTATTTAGTTGTTTGTATGACTTTTAGTGGAGAGAGGTTTAAAAAATTCTGGCTTTCCCTTTAGTCTACTTCTATGGCCTTTAGTTTTTACTAAAAACTGATTTTGTAGACTCTTCCTCATTCCGTATCTATCAGAAGTTGTCCATCGAGTCATGGTTACATATAAACTGCCTTGTTAATTTTTGTGGTAGACAGAAAATTCAGTGAAACAAATTACTTGCCTTAAGGAGTTTATAGTTATCAATCTTTTAAGCTACAGTTGAAACTTACAGTGAGTTTATATTAAAAGTACTTCTAAAAAGGTAAGAGAGAGGTTCTGAGAGCCAGCGTAAAGGAATGTGATACAAGCTAGAAATTAATCCAAAATAAAATTTTATACTAAAAATTTATTAATTTTTATATTTCTATATATTATGCTTGTTAGATTTTATTAAACATCAAATAGAAGTGACCCTTTAAGAAGATATATCATACTTAATGTTATATCTTCAAGCATATCTAGTACTCACAGTTTTTACACAAAACTGAAAAATAAAAAAACTAATAACCCCAAAACAAGAATAGTAACCCACATTTGGTGAGGGTTTATGATATATTTAATAAGATTGATAATAAATATTTTATCTGTATTAACTCTTAAATTTTAATAGTTCTATGAGATATGTAAGATTTTGTTACTTTATTTTGCTGATTAGAAAAAAGAGGGTCAGAGATGAATTGCATGCCAAAATTAATAAATGGTTGAGCCAAGATTCAGACCTATGACTAGTCAACTCTGGAGTACTAGTTCCTAACCACTATATTATACTCCTTTCTAATGAGCATGTGGACAGATTAATGTTTATGGATATCATTAAGCAAAAGTTTATTATTTTTGTACTTAAGCCCTGTTTTCTTATTTCATGTTTGTGGTATGAAGGGTTTTAAGGTATTTCTTCAGTAACTGGCTTTTTAGAAGATAAGCCAAAGAGATCAAGAAGGAGGTGAAGAGAGGATTCATTCATTGCGAACTTAAGACAAATACACTGACAGCCCTTGAATTTCCTATGAAATTGCTTTCATGCAACAAAGTTGTGGGATAGAATAGCTAGTTCCTTTGTAAATAAATAATACCTTTTATTTTTGTTTGGATTTGTATCTCACTAAGTAGTGGTCCCGTATGTCACAGAGTTACATCATTAGGGCAAATCAAGGCAGTGGTGAAAGTTTCACACAGTGGTTCATGACATATTTGTCATTCTTTAGAACTAGAAATGCACTGTGTGTGTGTATGTGTGTGAAGAGAAGAGTAAGAAGGAAGAAAAGAGGGTAACTGGGAGGAAGGGAGAGAATGAATGGGGATAAAGGATTGCTCTTATTAGTATTTTATGAGTGTTTATGTCCCTGGAACATTAGGTAAGCCTGGAAGAGGAAATGTCAGGTGCAATTATTATAACTCTGAAAATTCCCCAAAGAGATCTGTATGTGTTTGTTTATAAATAATTTTTTTTGTGAGATCACTAGAAATTATGCTAAGATTCTTTTAGATAGGTGTTCTTTTGTATGCTCTAGTCTCTAACTTTATGTACTCTATTCATACTTTTTTATTATATCATGTATTTTTCTTTTTCCGACAGAGCCTCTATATTACTGGCAACAGACTGAAGATGATTTGACAGTAACAGTACAGCTTCCAGAAGGCAGTTCTAAGGAGGACATTCAAGTACAGTTTTTGCCTGAGCACATCAACATTGTGCTGAAGGGTCAGAGGTTTCTGGAAGGAAATCTCTATTCATCTATTGATCAAGAAAGCAGTACATGGATAATTAAAGAGAATAATAGGTATATATAGACAGTTGTATTTATATTTGAATTTGTTTTTTTGTTTTGTTTTGTTTTTTATCCTTTCCACAGTGGTTACACCAAAGTTGAATACTATAATAGGTCTGTCTGTATTGCTGATTCATTTCTTAAGATAGATTAAAAATGGAGTTACTGTATCAAAAAGTATAATTATCAGTAAGATTAAAGATGCTACTGTAGTCATTGTTTGCATTCTGTGGTAGACCTTTTCATTACCAGCTCTGAATAAAATCATAACGATATTAACAGTAATAATTAATAGATAAAAATGTTTTTATTTTTAATGAGAGCCTGCATACAAGTTGGGGTAGGGCAGAGGAATTGGGAGAAGCAGACCACCCACTGAGCAGGGAGCCCTATGCAGGACTCAAATCCCAGGACCCCAGGGTTATGACCTGAGTCAATGGCAGACACTTAACCTACTGAGCCACCCATGTGCCCCTAAAATGGTTATTTATTTTAATTAATACTTAAAAAATTTTTAACTAATTTTATCTTATTAATTTCAGTTTCCCAACTAGATAATGATTCCTGTTCTTTAAATTTTAAGATACATAAAGGGTAAACAGTACGAAGTCTCCCTCCAGCCCAGTTCCTCCAGTCACCCTTCTCCCCATAACCACTATTATTAGTTTCCTTCTACAGGTATTTTAGGCATATTCAAGCAGATTTATATTTTCTTGAACAAAAAAGATTTCAACATAACTGTATATAGTTTTTTATAGCTTACTTTTGTTGACTTTCAACAGTTAATCTTGGATAACTTTCCATAAAGTATACCTAGTGATTTATTCTCCTTTTATGGTTATTTATGGTATTTTATTCTATCAACTGCACAATCATTTTTTAAAAATGGTCCTGTATTATGGATATTTTGACTGTTTGCAATCTTTTGGTACAATGAATGACTTTCTAGGGGCGCCTGAGTGGCTCAGTGGGTTAAGCCTCTGCCTTTGGCTCAGGTCATGATCTCAGGGTCCTGGGATTGAGCCCCGAGTCAGGCTCTCTGCTCAGCAGGGAGCCTGCTTCCCCCTCTCTCTCTCTACCTGCTTCTCTGCCTACTTGTGATCTCTCTGTCAAATAAACAAATAAAATCTTTAAAAAAAAAACAATGAAGGATGCCTGGGTGGCTCAGTTGGTTAAGCAGCTGCCTTCCGCTCAGGTCATGATTCCAGAATCCTGGGACCGGGTCCCACATCAGGCTCCTTGCTTGGCAGGGAGCCTGCTTCTCCCTCTGCCTCTGCCTGCCACTCTGTCTGCCTCTGCTCGCTCGCTCTCTCTCCCTCTCTCTCTGTGACAAATAAGTAAAAAATTAAAAAAAAAACAACAACAATGAATAACTTTCTGGATGATTCAGTAGCTTCACTGAGTGACACAGGTGTCAAACTCAATGAATTCTACAAATAAAATCTAAATTTTATCTATAAAAACCTCAGTTAAAAGGAATATGTAAAACAAATAGGTAAAGGTTGAGTGTCTTAGAAAACTATAACCTTTGCTTCTGCTTTTAGTCCCCTTTGAAATTTGTTGCCCCAGATCCTTTACACATTCCTCAGGTATTTGGGTTAATAAAATTACTCTTTTATTATAAATTGTTAGTAATCACTACATTCTGTGATAAAAAGGGTCAAATTTGGTCAGAAGTGGGTTAAAATTAAATATTTTTACCTTAAATACAATTTTCAATTTGTAATACAAGACCCATTTGAATCTTTGGTATGAGTCTAAATCCTGAGAGTCAAAAAAATGGTATCTGCTTCAAAAAAGTTTGAGCTTTATGTTTTTAGATCCTGAATTCATTTTATTCATGGGGAAGTTTGGTGACTTGGTTATACTTTCTTTTTTAATGCAGTAAGAAAAATAGATTCATCAGTAAATGATGTCATTTATGATTTATTAAGAATTATTGAACTCTTCAGTATTCAATATTCAGTGAATTCAATGAAAAAGAATAATGATTTCTGTGAATCTGATCCCTTGTCTTTCTGTTTTGGCACATGGATTTTTCTTAAGCTGTTCTACTAATTCTTGGCTAACCAGTTTTAATCATGGTATATTTAAGAGTCTCATGCTCTACCGACTGAGCTAGCCGGGCACATAATCATGGTATATTTAAATAATACCTGTAATTCTTCCAACATTTTTCATAATCACTCCTGCAAATGTTTATGAAAGCACTTTTATTGTAATTCTCATTAAAGTATTACTCTTCTAGTGGGAGAGTGAAAAGTTGATCTGAGCTAGATTAAAATCAATCTCATGGACATGATAGTTTTCAGAAATCCCAACCTTCAAGGTGATAAAAGTCATTTATAGAATCCTTACCAACAGTCTTACAACTTCTTTCTTTCAGAATACCATACTTATTAACACATCCAGTTATGAGTAGGTACCTGATTTTGCTAACAGTTTATCCATTTACCTGGATAATAAAGATGTGGAAAAGGACACTAAGATGAAGAGAACCTTGGAATCTATTGTTTATGGTAATCACCCATCTGACTATGGTTGGGTCACCACAGTCAAGCACATTGGCTTTTTGTTTCATTCTTTGTGAACTTTGACATGCTAACACACTGAATTCCTAACAGAGTCTCATAAAATTACTCTTTCCTAATTTTATTTTATTTTTAATTGAAGTATAATTAATATACAGTATTGTATTTCACTTTTATAATATAATGATTCAACAATTCTATACTTAATGGTTATCATGATAGGTATAACCCTTAACCCCTTTTCATTTTTTAACATCTTTTAAAAACTTAGTTAAAAGGTTCTTTAAGAGGGGCACCTGGGTGGCTCAGTGGGTTAAAACCTCTGCCTTCGGCTCAGGTCATGATCCCAGGTCCTGGGATCCAGCCCCACATTAGGCTCTCTGCTCAGTGGGGAGCCTGCTTCCTCCTCTCTCTCTGCCTGCCTCTCTGCCTACTTGTGATCTCTGTCTGTCAAATAAATAAATAAAATCTTAAAAAAAAAAAAAAGTTCTTTAAGAAATATTTTATATCACCACATTCTATTTAAACATATGAGATTTGAGGGTAGCATTTATAAATTGGCAAACCAGCTGTAACATATTATTAATAGAAGTCAGGAAGCAGTAACCCAGCAAAGCAAGCTCTAGAGTTCAGCATTTAATACCTGAGTATTGTTTTCCCATTAAATTTGAGGTACTTGATTACAATTTTATATTACAAAAGATAATTACAGTGACATGTTGGTGGTGTCATTGGTTTAAAAACATGATTCTCTGTACCTGGTTAAATTATTCATATCTCTTATTTTTTAATAATGTTCCGTCTCACTTTGGAAGGATTTATTAACTAGTCTAGGTTATTATGTTATATGTTCTTTTTTGCTTGAATGATAGGATATGATACTAGGTTCAAAATGTAGAAATGCAGTTGTGCTAAAAGGGTTGCACTAAGTGTGTAAATTTGTAGATGGTTCACAAATTCTTTATCAGTGAGATTGTATGAACTCTAGGTAGCAACTGATGACAAACAGTACTTATATATTCTGGTCATGGTAAACTTTCTTCAGTAATTACATATATTCGTTCAAAGTGGCAGAATAGTAGAGTAGTGAGGAACTTGGACTTGGAGTCAGACTGCTTTCCTAGCTTGTAACTTTGGCAAGTTACTTAACCTCTCCAGTCCTTTTATTTTTTTTCTTACTTGTAAAATGAAGATGAAAATAATACTTTATTTGGTGTCATGAGCAATTGATGAGTTGAAAACGCCTAAAATGCTTGACAGCACCTGGCATATGGGAAGATTAACTATGAGTTGCTGTCATGATTCTTCTTCATTGCCATCATCATTTTCAAGATAACCTTTCTCTTAGAGACTGTATTATTGTATAATTTTTAATGCTAATGATAGGAACTCACTACATAGAAAAGATATTTTGTATTGTCTCTTAAAATAAGCAGTTTCAGAAAAATGTAAACTGCTGTAATTAATTCATGAGGTGGTGATAATAACAGCCTTGAAAAAGAATAACTGATAGGTTTGCATGTTCTATTTGATAATTATGATAATAGTTATTATTGTGTCCTTGCAATTTTTCCTTGCAGTTGTGTTCCAGGGCACGGGTTAGTGGCACACGTGTACCAGAGATGGCACATGGAAAGGTTGCTTTCCTATGGAACAGCTACCACCACCCCCACTTTTCTTTGTGTTAGAGCAACAGCTACTCCTAAAGCAGCTTACGTGAATTTCCCTTGCTATTCAAGAGGCACTTGGACATATCCTGTGACCACAGTCTGCCCTGACTCAACTCTTTCCCCTTCCTGCTGCATCAAGCCTTAATCCTAGGATTCACCGATAGGCCCTTTTTAGCGTATTTGGAATTTGTGTTTAATGGCTTAAATGTATGTAATTAGATTTTCAGTTGATAGAGACCAAATTAACAACTTTTTTTTTCTCCTAAAGAATTATCAAAGTTATTTCTACTTTCTTTTCAGTTCTTTAAAATATGTATTTTAAAAATTAACATTTGTATTGATCTAAGTTGCCTGATGTTTTACATTAATAATTATATATCATGACTACTAGTTTGGGGACATGAAACTACTTTTTGGCTCCATGCACAAGGAGGTACCTTTAGTTATAGTCTCTGTGCAGTTAACTTTATGTGCCCACTTCAGTCATCACCCTCACCACCACCACCATTCGAATGCCTAGTAAAAGAGCTCATGGATGCATGCTGCTTATTCGTCACTTACTTTCACTAACACACTGCAGACTTGGACTAAAACAGTACTTTCTAGGTGGTCTCACTCTTGCCAGTCAATCTTCTCATCAGGCCATTTGACATACCACTTCCAGTGGTATTTTTTTGTTTGTTTTAAGATTTTATTTATTTATTTGAGAGAGAGAGCATGAGCGAGGAGAAGGTCAGGGAGAGAAGCAGACTCCCCGTGGAGCTGGGAGCCCGATGCGGGACTCGATCCCGGGACTCCAGGATCATGACCTGAGCCGAAGGCAGTCGTCCAACCAACTGAGCCACCCAGGTGTCCCTTTTTGTTTATTAAGTATAAGTTATTTACCCTTGGATTACAGATTTTCCATCCATATTCCAGTAGGCAGTACTAAAACTAACACATGTTTTGTAAAACATCTCTGGCTGGACACCAAAGGGGGATAAATTCAATGGAAGATTCTTCTGTTTGGTGTTGATTATATAATTTGTATAGTTGCTCAATGTAACATTACTTTTCTTGTTTAACTTCTAGCTTGGAGATTTTCTTGACTAAAAAGAATGAAGGACTCACATGGCCAGAGCTAGTGGTTGGTGATAAACAAGGAGAGTTTATAAGAGACTCAGCACAGTGTGCTGCAATAGCTGAACGTTTAATGCATTTGACCTCTGAAGAACTGGTAAGCAATTCCAGTAGTAGTGTCATTTTCCAAAGGCCCGGAAGTATGTGAGGATTATGCCATGTTTTTCAAACATTATTTTACATTTGATAATGTTAGAGACACAGATTAGGCACTAAGGAATGGTGTTTGACTATAGCTTAACATTCTAATACTCATTCCTTACACTATATGAATACATGTATGTGTGGGATCATTGTATAAGGTGGGTGTTCATGTATGTATGTATCTCTATGTACATATATATGTATACATATATATACACACATATATTCACACATATACACACATAAATATATATATTCTCCTTTAGGAGAATCAGTAGACCAATACTGGTATGGACAAAAATTGATTTTACTGTCTACCTATGCTAATAATCTACTTGTCATCATTGAAATATTTTAGGTTATCTTGGACTATCACTAGGGGTATAAATATACACTATAGTTAATTTTAATTCTCAAAGTAATTCATTGCAGTGATTATAATAATACACTACTCATTCAACTATGAGATTTTATTGAAGTATTCCAGTCTAATAACTTTTAAGATAATGTTAAAAATTTGAATAAAGCATACTAGAATTTCAGTTATGTTTATTCACCAAAAATTATATCAGCACATGTAAAATATCTGACTTATTGCCGCTTGGAGTTAGAACGATGAGGAAAAAAATGTATGAGGACATAGTTGTACTATAGGGTTAATTGAATCCTAATATAGGAAGGAAATTAGAATACTGAAAGTAAATGTCTCTGTCAAAAAGAAAGCATGGCCAAAATGGAGAAACCCAAGTTTCATGTCTGCCAGCAGTAAATTAAAATTTTCAGGAATCACTAGAGTTCATGTGTAAGACCATGAAACTTTAATTTCATAGTCCTGGTGTTACAATAAGCCATGCAGACTGCTTTGCCCTGTTATGTTCCTTAAGCAAGTATTTATTGTGTTGTACTCTGGAATATAATATATAATATTATAATATAGTTACAGTAGTGGAGTTTTGTGGGGTTTTTTTATGTTAGGAGGTTTTTTTTGATATTGTAGATTATTGCTGTTAACTGCCTTTTAAATTTGATTATTTCAAATGAAGACTGGTCTGTATGAGTAAGTTATTTATGGCTGAAAACCAATATGTTTGTTACATTTTAGAAAAAGACATAGAATCTTATTATCTGCAACTGAAGTCTGTCTCATGTGTTTTAAATCTTTATACTTTTTCTTGCCATTCTACATTGGTTAGAACTTTTAATCCATTGGAAAATAGAAATGATGAATAGTGAATGCAGATATTCTTGCCTCATTTGTAATCTTAGAAAAATAACTGAATACTTGACTGTTAAGTATTATGGGTTATTTTTGCCATGACGAGAACATATTCTTCAGTTTGTTAAACTGAGTGTTTTGAATCATGAAAGGCTATACAATTCTATCAAATAAATTTTCTTTTTTTGTGGTTTATAAACCCAAAGTGGTCATGATGTATTATCCTATTTACATATTACTGGTTTGGATTTGCTAAAAGTTATTGAGGACTTTTGCATCTATATTTGGGAGGAATTTGGTCTGTAGTTTTTGTTTTGTCTTTTTACTGTCATTATCCAGTTTTGATATCCGGGTAATGCTGATGTCAAAGATGAGTGGGGAAGTGTTTATTGCTTGTTCTAGTT
Source organism: Lutra lutra (assembly GCF_902655055.1). Classification (NCBI taxonomy): domain Eukaryota; kingdom Metazoa; phylum Chordata; class Mammalia; order Carnivora; family Mustelidae; genus Lutra; species Lutra lutra. The sequence goes on from NC_062281.1 coordinate 29,707,370, forward strand.
CTGGAAGAGATTGTATAGAATTGGCACTATTTCTATAAATATAGAATTTACCAATGAGACCATCTAGATTGGAGTTTTCTTTTTTGGAGGTTTTTAACCATGAATTTAATTTATTAGGTATAGCAATTATTTGGGGCATCTATTTCCATTGTTTTTTGTTGTTTTTTCAGTTTCCAATTTCATTTCTGTTATTACATTATGTTCTCCTTTTTCCTTACTTTGGATTTATTTTGCTCTATTTTTAAAAGTGAACGTTTAGATGGTGGCTTTTTTAACCCACTTTTCTATTGAAGATACTTAATGGTATGTACTTCATTCTAAACAGTACTTGACCTTCATCCTCCCAAATTTCAGCCTATCTTCTTAACCCCATTAAGGCTTGATTTGATTTGGTACTGTATTTCCATGTTTTCTATATGCTGATATTCCTCGTTCTTACTCCTAGGCAGAACTTTTCATGAACCTCAAATGAAAGTCTAGGATGTTTATCAGGGCTTCTGTGTGGACCCTGTCCTCTAATTTTTGTCTCCCGAGCACTTCAATAACATCAACACTCAGCTTTGGAGCCCCTTGCCTACTTCTTCTTTCCTCTTCTCTTTTTCCAGCTGAGCTTGAAAATCTGTAAATGACACAGAGAAACAGCAGAGTCTTGGGTTCTCTTCTCTGCAATTCCTCTTTCTCTCTAATCTTGTCCTATTAAAATCTGGCTACCTTGATGGTCCTGACCTTTTAATTTTGCCCTTTTCAACATACGGGTAATGGAAAGGGGAAAGGAGGGAGAAGTGCAGAGGATACCTTCTGTATGCTGCTGGACATATTTATGTTTTTGAATCACCGAAAAAATGGCCCCAGCTAATTGCTGATACTGCCTTCCCAGCCAAGCATAGCAACCAGGATTGTTTCCATCGATGTATAGGCTGGAGCAGACAACTGCAACTAGGTGGCTCCATAACCCAGGTGCAACATGTTCAGGTTTGATAATACAGATCTTTAACTCCCAACCATTTAGTTTCAGAGGCTTTCTCAGGTCATTTCAGTAGGTTCTCAATAACATGACAGCATTTTGGCAAATTGGGTATGTGGACATTTGGTCAGTTGTAGAATTACATTTCTGTGTATGTATGTAAATGCAGTTTATCAGTTGAGCATTGTGATTCTTTTACTCTGAGGGATATAAGACCAGACAGTGATTCTTGCATTTAAGCAATGGAAATTATGAAAATTAATGATTCCATTTATCTCCACTTTTGTCTTACTAGCTATACCTCTGTGGTTTTGTTCGGTTGGATATTTGTGTGTGTGTGTTTAGTGGTTCTGGAGTTTACACTATTTACTATTTACACTATTTACTATTACTATTACACCTTTAACTCATTACCATCTTTGTCAAAAAATATTTCACTCATAACTTAAGAACTTACAGATTTCTATTCATCCTTTCTGTTACTCTTTTCATACTTTTTATTTCTTCATGTAATGAACTCAGTGATACATTATTATTTTAACTTAAATCAGTGTTCTTTTCAAGAGATTAGAAATATGGGTAGAAAGATCTTAAATTGCCCCGTATATCTGTCATTTCCTTTGTTCTGCATTTCTTCCTGTTGATTCACATTTCCATTTGTTGTCATTTTTCTCCTGGCTGAAGAACTTCCTTTAGAATTTTTTATAGTATAGATTTGCTGGGGAAATTCTCTCAGCTTCTGTTTGCTACAAAAATATTAATGCTGTATTCCTTTTTTAGTATCTTTGTTAAGTATGTGAGTCAAGGTTGATGGTTTCCCCCCTTTCATCACTTCAGTTCTACTCCATTGTTTTCTGGCTTGCATTGTTTCTGATGAGAAGTTGGCTATCATTTGTATCTTAGTTCATAATGTATTTTTTTTTCCTCCTCTGGCTACTTTCTTAAGATATTTTCTTTATTACTGCTTTTCAACAATTTCATTATAATGTGATTTGCAGTGAGTTTTTTTGATGTTTCTTTGACCTTTTTGAATCTATAGGATTATAATTTTCATCATTTATTAACCATTTCTTCAAATATGTTTCCATTTTTCTGCCCCCTTCTAATTACTCATGTGTTAGACCATTTCACGGTGTTCCACAGGTTACTGAAGTTCTGGGGGGTTTTGTTGGTGGTGGTGGTCTTTTCCCTTTTTTTTGGTTCTCTCTGTGTTTCATTTTAGATGGACTGTTGCTTTGTTTCAAGCTTACAGGTCTTCTGCCATGCCTCATTAGTTGCCAGTCCCATCCTTTTTGGTTTCCATGTCAGATATTATATTTTCATATTTAGAAGTTCAGTTTGGTTCTTTTTTTGTCTTCCATACCTCTGTCAACATATACATGGTTTTCTTTACATCTTTGAGTATATAGAACATGTTTACAATACCTGTTTTAATATCTTTTTCTGGTGATTTCATTATTCTGTCATTTCTGTTTTTGTTGATTAGCATTTATTGGTCATGGGCCTGAAATTTAGTTTTTAATTACTGCTAATTGATCTTTTTAAGAATGAAGAAATCCACTCCCTTATTGTTGAAGATTTATTTGTTTATTTTGTTT